>NC_136015.1:5965000-6282500 GCF_048128805.1 Centroberyx gerrardi
TGATAGGTATTCTTTGTTTCTGGCCACTAATCAGTTTCCCAGACAAATAACATCAAACAGGTGGTGCATATCCTTTATGCGTCTGGTTCATTTCTCTGTTTTCCCTCTCCAAAAGTGATGGATGATTATCTAGGCCAGTCACAATCCCAGTCAATATGAGGTTCCTGCGTGCAGCAAGGGACTCAGCCAGAGTGGGAATGCCCAGCTGTGTCTGTGTAAATTGGCAGGGATAAGTTGCTTAATCCTGTTTTGCTTTGTAAATGATTTGCTCTCTCGGCTTGATTGAAAATGCCCAAATTGCCAAGAGGGAGGGAGGGAGAGAGAGGGAGAGGGGGAGAGAGATAGAGAGAGAGAGAGAGAGAGAGAGAGAGAGAGAGAGAGAGAGAGAGAGAGATCACCACCCTTTAAAAAAATTGACTTTTTGTATCTGAGATAGTTGATTAATGAGTTTAAACTCATTCTCTCCACCATGTATTCCAGTGCGGTAGTGTTTGTTTTTGAGTTCTTCCCAGTAATGGTTCCAGTCTCCATCTTTGTCTGCTCCATAACCGAAGACATTGACCTGGGAAGACAGACACATTTCACATGAACCTGATGCGGATTTAACCTGTTCAACAAATTACATTCACAGGTATCACAGTGTTGCCAACTTGCTGACTTTATCACCAGCGACTTTATTTCTAAAAACCAACAAGCAACATTATTTGTAACAGCAACTATCTACCGCGCTCCCCTCCAACCTACGGGGCAATCTGGAGCGATTGGAGAAGAAAGAGCACCTCTCATGAGCACTCCCTCTCTCTCAGCCAACACTAATTAAAGGAGAAAATCCACCCACTGATACTCTTACACTGTTAGATATCATCAGTCAGTGATGTTCAGTGCATCCCAGGAGTTAGTTTGTGATGAAATGCTGCAATTTACTTTTTTGTTGTATCCACTTTCCCTCAACCTGCCTCGTCTAATTCTGCTTGTTTGTGATTTCTTGCATTTCCCAAAATGCCTTTCGACAACCTGCGGAGAACATGCCTGAACTTATTGCATTCAGCTGTGGGTTATATGTGTGGGTGGAGCGAGCAATAGCAACAGTGAGAGCGTAGTAAGAGCAAGAGAGCAAGTTTTTATTTACTTGCTTACTTTTTCTTACTCAAAACACAACATGTCTAGTGGCTGCGTTGCATTCTGGTCTATTGAGGCTACTGTCAGTGGAGAAATTGGTCTCTCTGCCTCTTCTACGATGGATTTCTCCCTGTATGATTGTTGAATGTCTCTTGGTGCAAAATGGCGGCTCTAGAAAGAAGCCCTCGCTCTTTGATTCTGAGGAGCTGACACCAAAACCTGACGTTGTTTCTGATATCAAACTCTATCAAACTCCACTGAAGCTGCAAATATGCGCGTGTCTACAGCATGTAATGATCTAATGCTCTTCATTCTGTCATGTCACTCTTTATTTTCATGCCAACTGGTATAGTCTGAAAAGAAGAATAGGTGAACGTGTGACATTGGCACTGTATGGGGGCCATTGTGTCTCAAATAGGATAATCCAGCATGAAATATAGATCTTTTTTTCAATAAATACACTTATATCTGTGTGGAAAAAATTAATTAAACAGACAGAAATATATTAAATACAGTACATGGACAAAAGTATGCGGACACCCCTTTGAATAAGTGGATTAGGCTATTTCAGCCACACCCATTGGTGATAGGTATGTAAAATCAAGCACACAGCCATGGAATTACCCTAGACAAACACTGGCAGTAGAATGGGCCGCACTGAAGAGCTCGGTGACTTTCAGTGTGGCACCGTCATAGGATGCCACCTGTCCATCAAGTCAGTTTGTCAGATTTCTGCCCTGCTAGATCTCCGGTCAAGCAGCCAAAACCCGGCCCAACTCCATGCAAGTCAATGGGACCACAACCCAACTTCTTACTCAAAATATAAAGTCAATACATTTTTTCGACAAGAGCTTATGGTCTCAGTAGCTAATTTCACTTATTCTAATGTGTGTCCTTATGGCGATTTTCAAAATAATTATGTCATCAGCAGGATATAACTGTTATATAACTGTTTAAAAAAATGGGCTAATAGCAGGCGGAGCTGCGGCTCTGTGGACAACCCCCAGCTTCGCTCTGGCTGCTCCGGCTCCAAAAAATTTCCACATGGCAGTGATCGTAAACCCAATCTTTTGGCTTCAAAGCGGCCCTTCAGAAACCTATGGGTGACGTCACCCTCACTACGTCCATCTTTTTTTACAGTCTATGGCTCCGGTCAACTGTAAGTGCTGTTATTGTTTAGTGGAAATGTCTAGGAGCAACAACAGCTCAGGTGCGAAGGCACTGAGTGCTGAAGCGTGTAGTGTATACAGATCTTCTGTCCTCGGTCGCAACACTACGGAGTTCTAAACTGCCTCTAGAAGCAAAGTCAGCACAAGAACTGTTCATCTGGAACTTCACAACATGGGTTTCCATGGCCGAGCAGCCGCACACAAGCCTGCACACCACCATGCACAATGCCAAGCGTCGACTGGAGTGGTGTAAAGCTCGCCGCCATTTGACTCTGGAGCAGTGGAAGCGCATTCTCTGGAGTGATGTATCACGCTTCACCCTCTGGCGGTCCAACGGATGAATCTGGGTTTGGCAGATGCCAGGAGAATGCTACCTGCATTCGGGCAGGTTGGTGGAGGAGGAATAATGGTCAGGGCTATTTTTCATGCTTCGGGCCCCTTAGTTCCAGTGAAAGGAAATCTTAATGCTACACCAAACAGTGACATTCTAGACGATTGTGTGCTTCCAACTTTGTGGCAAAAGTTTGGGCAGGGCCCTTTCCTGTTTCAGCAAGACAATGCCCCCATGCACAATGTGAGGTCTATACAGAAATGGTTTGTGGAGATCAGTGTGGAAGAACTTGACTGGCCTGCACAGAGCTCTGACCTCAACCTCATCCAACACTTTTGGGATGAATTGGAACGCCAACTGCGAGCCAGGCCTAATCGCCCGAGATCAGTGCCTGGCCCATCAGAGGGCAAATGGTCTGCATATGGCACTTGTATACCAGTTTTTAGTCTTGTCTCTGTTGTAAGTTTAGTTTTTGTCTCTGTTTTCAGTTTCACAGTGATCGTTGTCCTTGTTTGGTCGGTATTCACATCCCATACAAACATTTAGATTACACAGTATAGTTTGTGCTATATTGTTTCACTATAAACTATGGTGAATGTAGCAATACTAAATAAGTTTGGCTGAGGCCACTTTCTCTATGGGATAGCTTTAGTTAAAAGTCCCATATCATGTAAAACAGGATTCCCCTTGCCTCTGTGATTATAAAGGAGTTGGATGGTCTATCTAAACATGGTGAAAGTATCAAAACGCACGGTCGCCAACTAAATCCACACAATCCATATTAGAAAAGCGAGCCTCTAAACAAGCCGTTTAGATTTCCGTAACTTTGTGGTGTCACAAAGTTTCTTCAAAGCGGTTGAGCGGTTGTCATTGTTTATTACCGGAGAGTTTTCCCTACCTGTAGCTGCCGGGCCGCGGTGTCTCACATTTCACTCTTGAAACGGTTAGCCAATCAGAACAGAGGGGTCGTTAATATTAATGAGCCTTGAAGGCACAGCGACAGAAACAGCCTGTTCTTGGTAAGGCTCAGAGAGATGCTGGAAAATGAACGTGTAAAAATGGATTGAGTGTTTTGAGTCTTGAGTGTTTTTGGTACATGGTACTTGAACTGCCAACAATAATGTAGCATTTTGCACCGCATGCCGCCTACCTTTGGAAAGCCCTTACTGTGTCCTAAACTAGGGAAACGTTTCCACATGAATGCACATCGGCCCAGAGCTTTCCCTGCATGTGCACTGCAGTTAACCATGACTTTTTGATACAATTGACGTGACACGGCATGAATAAAGGCAGTACCTGTCCAGTGGTCCAGTGAATGTTTTTGTTTGGCTGCTTCTAATTGACTGATCACACAATTTGATCCCACTCTAATCTACCTGGGTAATGTTAGCGCTGTTCGGTCCCATGAGCTGAGGGCTGAAAGTTCAATAGTTTTTACGTAATATTTACAAAACACTGATTAGGTTAAATAATGAACTTACCTCATCGCAAATGTGCATTCCAAGAACCAAAGCCAGAAATCCAGTGGATGGATACTTGCCATTCTTGTCCAGCCAGATTTCATGAACGTATTTAATGAACGCTGGATTGAGAACCATTACCTGTGTAATCAAGTCATAATTAGAACTTTGAACTGATATTTTTTAACCATTACTTACTGTAGCTAAAAGAAATACAGTACATGACTTATGACATACTGGATGCATGGAAGAACGTTCACAGTACTCACCAAATCCTTGTTAGCTTGTATCTTTTGTTTCACAGATTGGTAGGTGCTGTTGGAAATACCATGACATTACAAATTCAATTGCAAAGGAATTGGCATGGGAAAAACCGGTGTGTGTCAGATGAAATTCTTAGGCTACATTGTCTCAGTAAAATGATATACTGGCCGTGCAAATACAGCACTTAAAATAATACGTAGCACTTGTAAATTGTAGCAGTAAATGAAACGGAAAGACTTCCTCAAGGGGACAGGTAGCACAAACAGGCACAGAGTATTAAATATATTTAAAGTAGTTTGAAACACACACCGATATCAGTAGGGTGCTGGCCAACAGGATCAAAATTCAAATTATCACCACCAGTATTACTGATTAGTGCTGTGCCTGTGCTGCGTCCATGGCTGCTCCGGGTCTACTAAAGGTTTGCGCCAGTGCAAATCGCATTGTGGGTGGTAAAAGCTTGTTTTCTGATCTACTAAGACAGCGCACAGGGCATTTGCGCCTGAAATCATGGGTTGATCTGTGTGCGCCGTTTTTTGCGGTTTGGTCTAATTGCATAGGCCTATGCATTTGTGGGTGTTCCAGGGCTGAGGCGCAAAATAAAGGTAGTGTTTTATGGAAATTGGCAGTGGACGTGATTTATCAAGAGGCGGTGGCCGTTATCATCTGTTGATCGCGCATGGAATTTAAGATCTAATTTAAGCGTTATTGGCAGAGTAGCAGAATGCGCACTCAATATTCAGACTATTACCTAAATATACAAAAAGGAAAAATCGCAGGCTCTTCTCTGGATTTGCTGACACTTATTATGAGCCTTGATTAAAACAATGCAGCTAAAACATGTGCGCGTAATAACTGTCATAACAGCGGAGAAGTGTGCGCTGCTTCTCCAGCTACATGTAACCATGCCTTCACCAGGTCTCCGTCCCTCCCACACTGGCACCTGCGTCTCAGTCAGGCTCTCCTGCTGCTCCTCCAAGGGAATTAAGGCTCCTCTTTGGCTTTATTTGTGGTATTTGTTTCACCTCCTCATATCATACCAGCGCTCTTTACCTCCGCTAAATCGCGCTTGTGGTGCCCAGCTGCATTCACTTTATGTCGTTCCAGAGTGACTTTCACGCGCGGGTAAAACATCTCTTCTCTGCTCCACTGGAGAGACATTTGCGCTTCTTTTGCCCATCATTACGTTGCCGCCAATGGGCTATTGTGCGCATTCCTTGGCCTTTATACTAGCGCAGTCGGAATTCTAATTAATTATCTGCGCCTCCGCTCATTTGCGTGCCCTATTTTAGTAAGTACCTTTCGCTGGCGGTACAAATTTCACCCGCAATTGCTTTTGCGCTGCGCCGGGAATTGCGAGATGTTAGTAGATCCGGGCCCTAGATATTTAGGACCGGATGGAGATAAATGATCCTATACTGCAGACTCACGCTTTAACAGATCCTGTGGTGAAGGCACTGACAAGCCACCGCAGATCCAGTGTCTTGTATGGAAAGAGCACAAGATGAGTGGTGGGATCCAAATCCATAGCACTCTCTGGATACATCACATGATGAGTTGTTCTGGTCCCAACGTCGACCTCAAAGCCCTTGGTACGAGCACGATTCATTCTAAAAGGTAGAATGGGATATATTCCATATAATATAGTTAAAGGACAATTAAAGGGTGGCTTGAGTTCACTTTAGGTGGAAAACATGAATGAAAATGTTTTTGGCTGCAACTACCCCCTTGTCTGTGGCAGAGGGATACCTTGAAATTTTGATTTTTAGTTCACCATTGTGGGGGGAAAGTTTTAGCATTTGTCCCTCAGTTTCATCATGATATGACATTATGGTTCAAATAGGATTTGTTGAGAACGCAACTGTGGTAATGCTATACAGTGGTAAAGCTATATTATAAATGGTAGATTGACAGCTGTAGAATGGAGAGAGGCCGCCAAATGGCAAGGGACAGCTGTGACGCCTTTCAAGCAACCACTGTGTCAAGTTGTGTGTGAGGCTGTTATAAAAATAGAAAGGGAGTGACTCAGGCGACACAGTGGAGATGGGATGATATGCTTATCTCATGATATGATTCGATACGTGATATGGAGTTCACAAATCGGTACAAACACGGTACAATGTAATAAATAAAAGTTCAATGACTGAATGAATGAAAGTCTGACACAAATCTTTCTATAATGGCATTGGCTTGATAGAATGTAAACAACAATTCATTTACAAAGTGCAAAAAAAAGCCATCACATTTGTGATTACTACAGCAGAAAATATATATACATATCGCGATTCATTTTTCTGACCGAGGATACGTATTGTAACACTTTTGTATGGGTATATTGAATTTCGATATATCGTCCCATCCCTACAACACAGTTGAGGGATTTTAAAAGTAAGTGCATATGTCAAAGTCCCCACAGTGTTTTTTTCTACGAATGAGAAGCAATGTTGGTAATGAGCCAAAAGCAAAATTACAACAGATTATAATGGGGCTTTCCTTAAAGTCTATGGTCTGTGACTTTACCTGATGACGACATCGTGAAAGTCAATGAGGGCTCCATAATGGGAGCCCCTCAAAGTCCCAGAGTTCCCCACCACAGCACAAGTCCTGCAGCGTCCAGGGTCGGAGTCCATGAAGATTTGACCGTCTGGGAACATGTGGAACAGCTCGTCCACTACTGCTCTGTAGCCGACCCAGGTGCTGCGCTCATACTGCAAGTGCTGACACACACACACCACACAAGGAGAGTGACTTCAGTCCCTGACAGCAGGTATTACCACTAAGACCATTGGCAGTCCGGGAATACAAATAAATCTGAATTTGTGGGCACACATAATTTTGTGATGATTTCATGAGGATAGCATTTATTTTTCACTTTTTTCATAATGTTTTATTTGATTTTTGATGATTATTGCAGGGTGTTTTAAGAGAATCCAGATATACAGTGTTTTTTTACCTTCCACCAGTTGAAGTCATCCTCTGAGAGATTGTATTTTCTTGACAAAAAGGGCTTAAGGGATTTGTTGAAACGCTCCATAAACCACCCATCACCCTCTGATATACATTTGTGACAGGCACAAGGACCCGAGTCCAGAAAGTGTCCAGGAGAATATTCAGAAAAAATCCTTGAAAGATGGGTAGATGTCTGTCCATTCAATAACACACAGAGGGCGGTGGTACACAGTAGAAGAATGAAAACCCTACATTTTATTTTTTTGGAAAGCATTGTGGCTGTGTGAGGCGGCTGAATGGATAGCAGATCCAATCTGTGGATACAATGTGTGGTGAAATACACAAGTGAGCCAAGATTCGCAGTGTGTCATAAATACGGTATATCATGTTCTAAGATCATTTTCAATGAATAATAGCCTACAGTAAAACAACAGAGGCAGTATCAGTTCAGTATTACAGTAACAGTGGAGGGTAAATCCACCTAAACTCAGGTTATGCACCTTTTTATTTGCAGGAATACATTTTACCATTTAAGGTTTACATAAATCTTTATGTTCACATTGTACATCATATCAAACTGATGTCAGTTATATAGGATAGATAAAAAAAAAACTATAACTACTTTTGAAACTATATAGCCTATATATTTCATTTTTGCTTTATATATATATTGTATGTATATATATATTTACATAGGTGGTAGTTTGCCTCATGGTGACCATAGACTGGAGGGCATAGATAACCTACTTTTTTATTTCCCACATCACTGGCTGATTCCCTATTGTATCTCTATAAGCCTAGTTATTCACATATTAAATCCATGGAAAAACTGCTTAGGTCTATGATATGTAGGCTAAATCATACAATAAAATGCATAAATAGTTAAATTTATGGTTCTCTTACCTGACCAGAGTCTATAAAGTCACTTAATAGTCCAGTTATTTTTCTATAGATTTTTCCATATCAGCGAATAAGAGGATGATGATGAGCATCTCTAATGGGAACGGATAAGAATGAAGAAATGACAGGCAGGTAGGGTTGGCAGTTGCAGTAAAGGGGAGTGGTGTGGCAAGCCTACGCAAGACTGGTACATATAAAACTCCTTGTAAACAAACATAGACCCTAGCGGCAATGGCAGGGTTCATGCCAGTGCAGCAGCCAGATAAAATTTCTCAATTCGTTGTAACAATGAGCACTGTGAGAAATTACGGTCAGTGGCCATTTTCAGAGGAAGCTAATTTACTCCTAATGTTATGAGTATGCACAATGTGTCAGCTAGGTGGCATGTTGCAATGTTAGCCAATGTTGGGTGGCATATTGATTGCACCACAGACCGCAGCATAGGTTTAATTTAGTAATTCACTTGATTGAAGGCATTGAGACAGGTCATGATGGAGGTTTTTCTTTTTTTTTTTTTAACACAATCTGTCATTTGATTGGGCGGCCCGGCTTCCCGGCTGGGTGCAGTTCTCCGTCGCAGTACAGTAGCAGTACAAAAAGCAGTGGGAGTGGACTTGAAGAAACAGGCCCGCCCATACCTCGAGTTTGCTGTGCTTAGCGAACTGAGCTACCAATGAATGTGTGTCTACAGTGTAATAGAATTAACTGGCAAAAGCTTAGCCACAGTGTAACTGCACTAACAAGGCAACTGCCAATACTCACGCTGCAAATAATGCTTGATACAAATCAGAATTTGTGAATAAATACGATTTTCACCTGTCCATTAAAAAAGAGGCCATCTCTGTTGTTGCATTGGTTCTGTTTCCTCGCTGCTTTTATTGCACTGCTTATCGCTCTCGTTTTTGCTTGTGTAACAGGGGGACACTAGGACCTAGTAGAAGTGGGGAACCAATCACAATGAGAGCAATCACTCAATAAAGAGGCTCATGGAATACAGGTGTGTAAGCTGCTCTCCTGGTCCAAAGGTTGCCACAGTAATACATGGTCCCCAGATGGTTTTAACAGCTTTGGCAGGATTGGAAGGTCTTGTCACACAAGACAGGGCACTGATTACTGTTTACTTTCTGCTTATTTTATCATTGTTTTATGGATAGGGTTTTAGGGATTTAATCTACTTGTTATTGTTACTTCTTGTCTCTCTCTCTTATGATTTTAGGTTTGGTTGATATATGCATAGCTAGTATACTCCCAATACACGTGCCTGGTGTCGTAGTATGACTGTCTGTCATCTTTAACTTCCTCCTTTTTCAGGATTCCTTCTGTTTTTAAGAATTGTAGACATTTTTAATAAAGCAGCCTGTAATGGCAAGTTGACCCACACTGACTGTTTCAGTTTCGTCATTGAAGTTAACCTGTGCAATCTACTGTCGTCAGGTTTCCCTCCCTAGCTCAATTGTGAGTGGAATAGCTAAGGGTCAAATCCCCAGTGACCTAACCCTCCATGGTAGTCACATTTGGCGCTGTCGGCAGGATACAGAAAAACAGTCAGTGTGGTAATTTTTTTATTTACATTTGTTTTTCTTTTCATTAGAGGACAGAGTTAGGGTAGTAAATGGTAATCAGCGCAGATGATTGAAGAGATCTATAGCCATCAGCCTGTTGTCTTCCAGAACCAGGAAGAAGAGTGCAGCCTCAACATTTTTTTTTTTTAAACTAAATTTGCTTTGATTGCTATTTTAAAAGGGTTTGTTTGGCTTAGTGCCAGTATGAGTGAAATGGAGTTACAATTAGGAGCCTTGCGTGAGCAGTTAAAAGCTCTCCAAGCTGAGAATGAGCAGCTAAAACTGTCAACTTCTAATCCCCCTGCTACAGTCCCCAGGGTTGATCGAACTGTTTATGTCCTCCGTGAAAGGAGGTGCCCCAAGTTTTACGGTGATCAAGACTCACTTGAGAAGGTAGAGGCCTGTCTGGAGGGCTGGCACCTCTCGGACAAGGAGAAGGCTGTCTTCCTCTTCGATCATCTGGGTGGAGAACTTCGAAGTGAGATTAAGCACCGTCCACGCAATGAAAGGGAAAACCCTTACAGGGTTATTAGCATCCTGAAGTCCCTGTATAGTGATAAAAAGCCATTCGTACTATTACCACAACGCTTTTATGACCGCAAGCAACAGGAAGGTGAGTCACTGAGACAGTTTTCCCATGCTCTGATGTCTTTAATGGACTCTATTCTTGACAGTGACCCAGATGCAGTACCCAACTCTGAGACAGTACTGAGGGATCAGTTGTGGAGCATGTGAAGGATGGAATGCTGCGACACCACTTGAAGGATGTGGTAAGGTGAAAGCCCACCATAACATTGATAGATATTCGTGAGGAGGCTATCAGGTGGGGTGAAGATCCGGATGGAGGGAATAATGGTCATTCTTCCTCCTGGTGTAATGCTACCCGGGTAGCCATGAGAACCCCTCAGCCAGTTTCTAAGGCCTCACAGTCTCCTGAGCTCTTAGCCATTACCGATTTGCTAAAGCAGCAACAGGCCCAAATTGCAAGCTTAACTGAACAACTCCAGTCACTGCAAGTGACTCTTAATCCGACTTCAACCAAGTGGGCAAAAGACCGGAAATGCCTTCGTTGTAACAAACCAGGTCATATTGCTGTCATCAACTTATGCCAACTGACTATCAGACAAAACCCAAACCTGCAGTTCAAACAGTGCAGGCTGAGCAGTCGGAAAACTAGAGCCTTGGCTCCCAATCAAATCCTCTTTCTCCTAGACTATTAAAGCAGCTGGTAGGCCAATGCTCTGTTGAACACTTGACTATGAATGGGGTAGATGTTCCCTCGTTATTAGACACCGGTTCAAATGTTACAACAATGACGGAAAGCTTCTTTTTTACACATTTTGATCCTGACAAGCACAAATTGAACAATTGCAAATGGCTAAACCTCACTGCTGCTAATGGACTGGCTATCCCATATGGTGGTAATGTAGAGCTTGATGTGACAGTTCTTGGAAGAACTCTACCGGGGTGTGGTGTATTGATTGTGAGAGACCCGCCCAGCTCCACCGGAAGCAGAAGGAGCAAGTTCCTGGGCTCCTGGGGATGAATATTATACTCCGCCTTTATACGGACCTCTATGGGGAGTATGGCCATGCCTTGTTCTCTATTCCCCAGGTTACACAGGCTGCACCTGGTTGGAGAGGAGCTCTACAACAGTGTCATTTAATGGAAACGGAACACAGTGAGGGTAACCTGGGCCAACTACGGGTGCGAGTGCCGGGCCTAGTCCAGATTCCTGCAGGCACCACAGTCATGGTCCCAGCAACAGGCCCCAAAGGAAATAAGCACCACTCACTAACACTCTTGTTGGAACCAGATAACTGCACAAAGCATCTCCCTGCAGGCCTTTTAGTCTCCACAGCACTGGTGGCCCTCAATGATGGATTGGCTTATGTCCATATTTCAAAGATTGATGGAAAGGATATGGTGATCAGAGTTTTCAGTCCTTGCTTTTGTACTTGGATGATGTGATAATCTTCTCGACATCTGTTGAACAGCATTTGCAGAGGCTGGACCTGGTCTTAGCACGCCTGCAGAAGGAGAACCTGAAGGTCAAGTTGAACAAGTGCTGCTTCCTCCAGCAACAAGTGAAGTATCTGGGCCATGTGGTGTCTGCAGATGGGGTGGCCACAGACCCAGATAAAATTGCTGCCGTGGCACAGTGGAAATGTCCAGAGAACGTCCAAGAACTGAAATCTTTCCTTGGTTTTGCCAGCTATTATAGGTTCGTTCCGGGGTTCTCCCAAATTGCTTCACCCCTGAACTCCTTGGCAGCTGACTTGATCAACAAAAAAAGAAAAGAGAAGTAAGAAAACTTCAGTCAAAGATCATTGGACAGAGGTATGTGACCAGTGCTTAATTTGTAAATGATGAGGTCCCGGAACACCAAGTGGTCGGTGTTCCCGCGAGTCGGTGTGGAGGGAAAAGGTTCCAGCACATATCAAGACAACAAGCGCATTGGAGGCACGGTAGTGCTCAGCACAGCCATATAGCTTACTGTAGACCTAACAGCCTAAACATTACTAAATGACCGACTATATGACCTTAGAGCTCCGACCGGGGACCTATAACAATATTTGAGTATTGTATAGGCTACATAATGCTCATTTTGTCCAAACTGATGGGTTTTTACAAACCTGCCCTTCAAGTAGTGGACTAAAGATATAACTGCGCCGTGCACAACATAAAAATGCCCGCATACTTGGCTGTGAGACATCCTAATCATACATAAACACATCAAGGAAACTGCAATGGCTTCAACCATTTACCAGACAAATTCTGGCTCAAGTAGTTATGCATTAATATTCAACACAAATACTTTCATAGGATATCTACTTTGAACGTAGGAAACAATGTCAGCGAATAATGAAATGACAGCAATAAAACATATCATGATCGTGCCATGCAGCTAGTCGGCCTAAATGCGACACTCAGCTGGACCGCGCTGGTTTTGAAATGCTCACATTGATGTGTGGCTTACAGCCCTTCACGTCAACCAATTATATTACCAATTATTTCTGGACACTCAACATAACATGCGCAATTGCCCACATATTTAACTGTGGGACTTACAGGTCCGCACTCCATAATAATTTCAGTTTTCATCTATGCAAATATGAATTTAGATGTTATTGTCCCAGCAGAGAACTGTAACACGTTTACAAAAAAAAAAATGCTTACCTTGTCTAATTTTCCAAAAATAGTCCACACAGCAGACATATGGACAGCAAATTCAACTGTCTTTTAGCCATGACGCTGTCTGAAGTTTACCATAACACACTCTGCAGAGCAGCTCACTCATGTGACGTGATTACTATGCGCTTGTTGCTACTTTCTAATAGGGTAATCACCTGTCTTCATATGGAAATGAGCCAAGAATGTCTTCTTGGGGGGCCGACACCAACCTCTCTGTTTTTGACACCAACCTCCCTAGCTCAATTGTGAGTGGAATAGCTAAGGGTCAAATCCCCAGTGACCTAACCCTCCATGGTAGTCACACTTGGAAGCTTTAAAAAATATCTTTTAGTCTGAAGAAGGAGGTGGTGAAGCCAATCCCTGTAGACCTGTTTCAGCCAAGCGACACAAAAAATTGAAATAGTTTGCAGATTGCAGCGTAATTCTCATTCTTGTTTGCCTATTATGTAAAACGTGCATGTGTGCCAAGAAATGTTCTGGAATGGGGCAAACTAGGAGGTTTCATACAGCGCTGATGGGCATGCCTGTATTACCGACCGGGCATGCAGGGCACATGCCCCAGGGCCCCAGACCACCAGGAGCCCCAAAACATTTTGAGTCCCACGTCCGTGTTCAATGCATTTTGCAAATTTCACAAATTTCAATTGAAATGTGCAGCCAGGTGGGACCTTGACACACACTTACCTGCCTCAGGCCCCTAACTGTAGACCGCAGTGTAGAAAGATTGTGGGGGCCCATATCACAGTCTCTAATGATATTCGGGGTCGAAACACTATTTCTTTATGGAGGCCCCAACCACAATTATTAAACTGCCACCTATTGATTGTATGTTTATGAGCAATGCATTTAGTGAATATCATCCAACTAAGATACAGAGACTAATTATATACTGCTGGGGCAGGGGGGTCTAGGTACAGACATGTTCAAACCTTTTCAATAAATTTCAACATTTAACTGTGTTTTTTTGGTCCTTCATTCTCGCCACCTGTCACCTCCTTAAAGCCACAGCCTGCAAAGTAAATGTAAACAAAGTGAAGCCCCACCACCTAAAACTAAGGCTTGACTTGGGGTTGGACAAATGTTATCACTCTCAAACTGAATGAGCCAGCTCTAGATAGAAGGAAGGGTAGTTTGTAATAGCTAAAACTGAGTTTCAGATGTACTTTGAACCTGTAAAAGGTTCAAAGTAAAATGTTTACGTTTGTATTGTTTGTGAACACGCTAGTATCTTGAGTTACAGTGTGTGGGTGCGTATCGAGAAGAGGGGGGCCCGATAGGACATGTGTGCCCAGGGGCCCTGTGGTTGGTTAATCCGGCCCTGCTGATGGGTGGATTTTTTCTGGGAGAGCCCCAACACATTACTTAGATTAAATATAAGGCAGTATTTTAGCATGAAAAAGTTACATAATGTAGTTTTAAGGGTTAGGTTTAGGGTTTGGGCTACGTTTGTGGTTAAAGGAATAGTTTGGTATTTTGAACCCTAGGCCCAAATAACATGTTTTCCGTCATGATTCCTATTAGTAGAAACCAAGCTTTCTGTCAGCAGTTATTTTTGGATTCTTCTGGCTCTCGTGGCTTACACCGGTTTAGAAGGTAGTGCATCTTTGAGAAAAAATAGTTCCTATCCAAATAGAACACAACTATTGACAAAAGCTTGGTTTTTTTACAATTTTTTCAAGATAACATACTGACACCGGTATGATTATACTGTGAGCGTTGTGTTTTGCAAAACAACTTTTATCATAGTTTTCAAAGACTGTCGCATATGCCCCTAGGTTTCTATTGCAGTAGAGTGGGAGGAGGCTGCCCAGTGTTGCCGGGCGGGCGGAGCAGGCTGCTAGCGAAGTTATGGTTTCTACTAATAGGGGTCATGACAGAAAACATGTTATTTGGGCCCAGGGTTCAAAATACCAAACTATTCCTTTAAGGATTAGGATGTAGATTTTGCTTGGGTAGACTCTTGGGTGCATAATGTTGTATTTACTCTGTTTATAAAAGATACAAAGAAAGTAAAGTAGGCTAATTCTATTTCATTAAAACAAATTAGAATCATTGTTAAAATTCATAGATAAAATTGTGATCATTTTTTAGGGTTATTTTTGGTGATTAGGATGCTAGAATTATGGTTAGGAATATGGTTTTAGGGGAGATGTGGGATTTCTTTCTCTCTCTCTAATAACTGTTTAATTATATTTTAGATAAGGGAATACAAAAGAACCAGCACCAGAGGCAGCTACAGAGAGCAGGCCTTGAGAGAGACTCTCAAGTCCATTGAGAATAGTGAACGATTGAAAGCTGCAGCTCAAAGATTAAATATTCCACCCCGAACACTGCGACGCCACAAACTCAAGACAGTGCAAAATCCAGGTCACATCCACTTAGGGAGAGAAAGTTGTTGAAGAGCATGGGCATCAGGCACCCATTTAATATAAATAAGAAGATGGCTGGGATCCATTTGGTTTTATACCATTATGAAAAGGAACACGGAGATGTCTGAAGAGCAGCTGAGGTTTCTGGTCAATATGGATGAGACTGGTATCCAGAATGTTCAACTTCCACAACCTGTGTCCGCTACTATGTGTCCCCATGTTCATTTCATACACAAAAGGACGAACAACATCCTTCTGAGAGGAGCGGCAGCAGGATCTGTCGGAACGGTGTCTGACTTTGGTCGGATAGACGGAAACCTTTTGTGGAGTGCAGGGCATAAAATTCACAGTGACCATGCAGCGATGACCATCAGCGCCCCTCTATCTGGCTGTGATGCCTTATAAATTTTGGCAAGCCCCGAGGCCAGTGTGGCAGGAGTGCCCCTTTTGTTTTGAGCGAGTGTCTGTGTCAGTGTGGTTTATCATTCTTTCTCCAGCCAATGCCAGAACCAAAACAGCCATTTTATTAGCCGGTGTCATGGTTACAATGTTTTCATATGACCGAGATGCAATCAAAATTAACAAGAATATGACCGATCACAACAACCAACAACTTGTCTCCCTAGGAGGAGGCCAGACATTGAGCCCTATGGGCCAAGACAGCAGACCAACTCTGAGACAGATACTGCTAATTATACTCCCCCTGTCTCCCCATTGCCATCCTCAAGATGAGTCACATTAGAGTGTGAAGAGAAATGTTCTTGTTTAAAACTCTGAACGAAATAAGATGTTCAAAGTATTCAAGGTTATTCAACTTTTGACATCTTATGATTGTTGCTCACAATGAATGTACAGTATATGAGTGATTTAGCATTCTCTTATCCAATGTCGAAGTTTCATTTAATACATTCAAATTCAGATTGTTAAGATACGGCCAAATGTTGTTAGTCATCTGGGTATTGATTACCCTGCTTCTGTGTGCCCTGGTATATAATTTACATAAGCAGTTTGTGGTAACATCTGATGCTCAAAAAAGTAAAGTGTGTAATAAACTACAAGGTAATTCACAAACTATTTTGAATGATTTTATTGGATAATTGGAAGGATATAGGGACTTTTATATTGGCCACATTGTTTTTTTCAAATAGGATGTAAAAAAGACAGAGGTAGTAGGCTATTTTATCTAGCCATTTGGGCGCATCAAACTGAGTTAACTACTGTATACTTTATATATTAAGTCAATCAAATTTTTTGAGTAGTCCAACTTTTTGGGGGCCTTAATGCCCCCCAAAAAGGGGCCTTTAAGGCTAAATGGCCTTGCCCCTAAAATGATGACATTTAAGGCCTATAACACTTTGCAGACACAGCAAAATGCTGCATAATCCTGAATGGACACTGCTCCCACAAAACCCTGGATGCCATGCTTTTGCCACGTGAAAGACGGATAATTATGATCACCTTTCCACCACACAGAAGCCATAAAATGTAGCCACTAGACTGCACTTTCTTCAAGTGTGAAGGGTTTGAATCTGGTCCAACCCTAACCCAATTTTTCCTATGAATGACATCTCATCCTGGCATCCTGGCATGTAAATTGGCTAAAGCTGCCAGGGCATGCAAGGGTTCATGTTTTTAAGTGCAATCCTACAAAGGCTCATTCATTACCTACGTGCGTTTCTCACAGCAGCACTTAGAGCCCATGTTAGTGGGTGTAAGTGTATCTTACAGCCGCTGTAACGCTGTCAATAGGAAAGGTGCTGAAGTGTTTGTTGACTTGTTTTCATTATGCAAATACATCAAATAGGCGACTAAACAAAAATGAAATACTCAACAGAAACAATATGCTTTGAATCGCCACAGAGACATTATTTAAATTGTCTGTAGAAAGCTTACAGCCAACTGTTATCTCATTTAATGCAATAGGCATACAGTATGTGTGTGGGTTTAATGTTAATATATGCTTTTGTCTTTTCTTTTGCTCCAGATAGCCTGGCCAACTTGCCCTGGAGCAAAAACTAATAACTAGCCTCAGATTTACAGTGATGATTCATATCATAGCTTTTGGTCTCTGATCAAGACAGCTGTCAGTTTTAATGACATCACTGTTCAGGTGTTGGCACATCATTGCGGTCTGGGTGACACCACCACAATGGATGCAAGTTATAGAACATTCAGTGAAAATATTTTTTTCTTCTCCTTCTCCAAAAGCTCACCACTCTGGCTGCAGCAATTGCTGGCGCCACCTATTTTGTGTTTTGGCTCACAGTTCCCTCAGCGCCGAACTCGGTGTTCCGCTCGCCTAGGGCACATCACTCTACTTCACCACACCCATCCGTTTTATACAGAGATCAATAGTGGGAAAAATCTCTTCGAAGGGCGTTTTAAGTTAAGATGCTTTCCGGAAATGCCTCACAAACTAAAGAGGCTGATACTACGATCGTCTTAGCCTTAAGATACTTTTGGGAAACGAGGCCCAGGTTCTGTGGACCCTGGCCCTGCAACCAGGAGGTGTTCGCACATAGAGAACTTCATAATGTTGTGGTTGATCTGTGATTACTTTGCAATATTGTTGATTGTTTCTATTATTGCAAAAAGAGAAGAATGGCAGTATTTGTTACTGTCACACTGTTGCAATATGTTGTAATTCATCATGTATAGGGATCATGGAACCACAGCCATCTACCTCTGGTCTCATCGTGGATCTGTCACCTTGGCCAGAGTCTGCAAGTTGCTCTTGAAGGAGAGGGCAAAGTCCAAGAAGCCTGTGGGTTTGGTCTGGATGGTGAAGGAGAAGAATGCTGCCAAGCAGGGAATACAGCCATGTGCCATGGAGGGCAGAGTCTGCAGGTTTTCATTCCAACCAAACACCACAGCAGCTGATTTCAATGATTAGTTCCCCCTCTCTGGTTGAAGGTGTGCTAGTCATTTAAATCACCTGCTGTAGTGCTTGGTTGGAAAGACATATTCTGCATACCAACAGAGGCTCCTCTGACCTGCTTATTATTTGCTGTTTTTCATACACTGCTTAATGACTTGTAACATTCATTCAGTCACTTAGTCAGTGAGTCAGTCTGATGAAGGATGGCAGACATGCTTCAGTCAGGTTTACAGTATTTGATTCACACTCCTGTTTACTCTTTTAAGCCATTATCCCTTATTAATTTCCCTTATTAAATCTAGACCAATCACAAAGGAGGAGATGTAGACAAAGAGAAGCAGGTGAGTTCATTTTGAAGCTTTGAGACAACTGAGATGTGGACTGCGCAAGAGGGGCCGCAACTCAACATCACAGATGTCCCAAATATTTTATACATTCAGTGTATATTTAAGCTGTGAGCCTAGGAATGTGTTGATGCTGAAGATGTGTCATGGGATGATGGACAACCTTTTCACATAGAACCTGCGCACCACACAAGCTGAATAGCTATGGTGATGTCATTTATAGGCACACAGCTGCTTCCACACTTAAGCCTCTGGATTCAGTGTATCATTCCGCTCTACGTCTTATCACTGGTGATCCATATGACACCCATCATATGCTCTACCAAAAGGTTGGCTGGTCTTCTCTGTCAAAAAGACGAGATAATCACTAGTATTTGTTTATCTACAAAGCCCTTATTGGTAAAATACCATCTTACCTAACTACATTATTGGACTGGACAGTTACATCCTATCAAACACGCTCCAATGATTTGGTTATACTCCAGGTTCCCCGAATGAATTCCGAACTCGGCAAAAGTGCTTTTAGGTTTTGTGCTCCCCATACATGGAATGAGCTACAGCATATTTTAAAATGAGATTCTCTGATACCCTTTGGCCAATTTAGAAACAAGATCTTAAGCCTTTCTAGAGCCGAATGTAATTGTTTCTAACCAGTGGTCTGTTTTTCTGTTGTTTCTTAATACTCTTATTACATTGTATTGTTTTATTGCATTTTATTTATTTTATTGTTTTATTATGTACATTTGTTTTTTAATTGTTAATTTTATGAATTGTTTGTGTTTGTTTTATGAGTTTTTATGTAATTCAGGTCTCTCTTGCAAATGAGATCTCGATCTCAGTGGGATTTTACCTGAATAAATAAAGGTTGATAGAATATAGTTGGTATACAAGTTTTTATTTGATTAATCCCTGTTATTAATCCCTTAGTTATTTTAGTGTTTATGTGATGCGTCAGGCTTAACCTGGAAAGGAGGGAGGGTTTGGTTTGTTCATCAAATGGAGTGTAGAGAAATTCCAAAGAAATACATTTGTCTTCATGGTGTTTTATTAGACTATATATATAGTCATAGGCGAGGCCTGCCCTATGACTATAACACCAACAAAGAAAAAATGAAAAAGTGCCTTCTCAGAAAGTGTCCACTGAAAGACACCACACTCTTGCTGAAGGTGTGTGTGTGACCAAATTCAGTCTATATTAATATTCATATTCGGGCTTTATCAGCGTGCACTGACGCCTCCCCAAACCAGGTGGGTTAGGGTTGGCACGAGTAGAGGAGGTGCCCCTTTTTCATTTTTTGCCCCTACCTCTTAGAGAGTCTGTGGACGCCACTGGTGCTGATGGCCGTCCTGTTGGGAGGGACGCATACTAATCACAGACTAAGCACCTGCTGCTGCATCTGATCAGGACGCATGCCCGAGCCTCTTGAGAGCTCATAAAAAGTCGAGGCCAAGCGCGGAGCGGTTGCTCCGGGGAGCGGTTGCTCCGGGGAGCAGCGCTTGGTGAACGAAGCCAAGCTTTCAGACAGTTGCACTCAATCTGGCGGCTGGCTGGCTGCAAGCAGCCGTTTAGGCCTGCCGGTGGTGTAGACGGATAGAATAGGTGGAGATATTCTTGCGCCAAGGGGGCTAGTTAGGACTTGTAGGAGTGCTGTGGTTTAGAGGTGTCTTTCACAACCTGCAAACTTCCTTGATCAGTGCAATGGAAAGTTTGTGCCTATTGTTTCCTCATAGCCTGTTTCGTTTGGGTATTCGCCATCTATGAGCACATGGAGGAAGGTATGACACTTACCTCTCAAGAGAACTACATCAACAACTACTTGAATTGCAGATATGGACTTCACTTGGAGTTCACAGGGGTGAATTTTCTGCAGCTCTTTCTGCAGTTGTATTGTAATGCTTCAGCTATCTTTGTCCATCTCCCTTTCGCACAGGCATTCCTTTGTACGCAATCGACATGTATCTAGACATCTTGTTCCCTTCTACATGGCCCCCATTGTGTATGAGAGTGTCTGCCAGTATAAATGTTTTTCGGGCGTGTATTCAAATGTCAGATTGTATTTCTGGTGACACACCTCCAAATGACCTCTGAGATTTCTATCAGTGGTTTGTGATCAGTCTCTATGGTATTTGCTTTCTTGTTGAGAGCAGAAGAGCTGATTCGAAATACTTGGTTGAACTATGTAGTTGGGTTTTTCCATTGAATTTAAGTGGTGTGGAAGGGAACCGTTGTACATTGGGTGGATTGAGAGACAAAATGGATCCTGATTTAGCAGCCAAATATGTCACCCAGTGTTTGATTGACGTCATCTGTCAGTCAGAGGGAGGGTTGTGTTTACATGCCCTATTCATATTGGCACACTGAGATCCTCAAGATCAGCATATCAAATTTCATTCCATTCCAAATGTTTACTGAAAGTCTAATTTAAGAGACAGGAGGTTGTATGCCCCTTTGTGCCAGTCAGTCAGTGAAAAAAACAAAACTAAATAGCACAATGGATGGGATACCTCTGTGAGCAGCTGAAGGACAGTTGCTTGTAGATGTCAGTATGAAATATGAATAAATAGGGTTAACAGTGGGTTTTACACACGTTAAATTACCTCAAGACTTTTTCCCCAAGACGCAGAATAATATCAATATCCATTACTCGTTCCTCCTGCATTCATCCCCCAATAAACCACAATTATGATAGTTATGGGTTGTGTCCAAATCAATTGCAATTATTGTATCACTGAAGACTAAAGACTTCCACAGTAGCGAGCAGCCCACAATAGACACAACACAAGGTACAAGAATATCCTTCTATCTCCAGACTGGGTACTCACTGGGGGGTTTGGAGATGCTTGTCTACACAACTAGTTTTCTATTCTGGTCTCTACAAGTCTCTGTTCCACTTTGGGAGGGGAACTAGAAAATTGTATAGACACATCATAGGGCATTTGCCAAATTCTGCTCTTTGATTGGTCTTTTTTAGCAGTAGATTGTGGGCAATTTTCACCACAGTGACCACTCCCAACCCCTGCCTGTTCCTTTCCTCTACATTTATACTACATACACATATATGGACGTCAAACAATGCACAGTCTAGCCAACTATGTTGTTGTTGGACTTCATTACTTGGGCTTAATAACTGACCTCTAACTCTCTCTCTGCAGAACAGACCACCCATGCCGCCCGCGTCTCCCCAACCACTCCCTCCTCCAAATTCAGCCTCCAGCCGGCGTTCTCTCTTTTTCAGTACAAATGAGCACAAACACAGTAAGCGCTGCGAGCTGCTCTTCCTTCTCAAGCTCTATTTTAGCACAGTCCACAACACAGCCACGGTTTGCTTTGGCGAGACAGTGGGAAAAGGAACAAAAAAAATGATGTGTGACCCCTGTGAAAAGAAACAGGAAAGGGGGTTGTTTAATGTGAGATCTTAGGTGTAGTTTTTTGCACTGGCTTGTTAACCAGTTATCCACAGCTACATTCCAACACTGCTACATAAACTATCCTAGGTCTGTGTTTACCATTTTGACTTTTCACAAATTTGCATTTCCTGGTATGAATGAGGAACAACAAAGAACAACAGACAAGGGTTTCCATTTTGTATGTTAGAGATATTTTAATTCATGCAAAATTCCTAGTCCAAACGTACACACAAACATCACCGTTCTTAGGCGTGGCATAGTGGCATAGCCTTGGTGACAACAGCACATGCTCAATATGTCTACTTTTTTGTGATAATCTGTCAATCCCTGAGAGACCACTTAGTCCCCCCTTGGAGTTGGCAGGGATTCAGTGTCTTGTTTAAGGATGCTTTCAGCCACTTGAGATCTAGGGGGATAAAACCTACATCGGACGGTACAGTTGCAGAACGGTCTCCCCAGGCCAATAACCACTTGGCCAACCTGCTGTCCAATGCTGTGGACAAGCAAACAAATCAGCCACAATCCTTTCAGTGCAAGGATGTAAGGGATAATATCCAATGAGGTGTGCATTCGCTTTGCGTCAGGTGATTCTTTGCTGGTGCATGATCCGCTCAAATCCTTCAGTGTAAACCTCAAACAGTGTTATCTCACCAAAGTAATTAGAAGAAGTCTTCATTTATGTGTCTTAGATTGAAGTATCACTTGGGCTTTGTGGGCAGCTAATTTAAGATAGTCCCTTTGCAACTTTCTGTCGCTGCTTAGCAACATGCACACACTTGCTGCTCATAGCAGCCATCCAACTGGTGAAGAGTCAGTGCCATATTGGGAGGATAAGGCTGTTCTGCTTACATTTGAACCTCAGGGCTGAGCAATGTTGTTTTTGAAAACAGCGTTTTCTTCAGCCTTAATTGCTTATTTGGTCATTTTGAAGACAACCTTTTTTTTTAAGACACCCATTTATTGAAGCTATTGATTTTATGCCAGTTAAACTTAAATGTAGCAAATCCTTCTTGTGAATGCTCGTGTCCAGTTATACTGTACATATAACAAGTTGAATGAACACCCCTCCCGCCAATCACAATTGAGGATTCTCCCAGGCCATGGTACAGAATAATCCATAATAACAAAAAACAAACCTTGGTTTGCAAACGCCTCAAGGTAAATTGATTTGGTATTTGAGTGCTGAAAACAACCATCACACAACAAGATAATAGAGAATACAGAGTATAGGATCAACAAGAAGCTTTCAGGGCTATTTGAGCACTAAATGCAAGAGTTTAAGGCTGCAGCCACCAGTGTTGGGGGTAATGCATTACAAAGAAATACATCACTGTAATCACATTACTTTTTCCTGTAATGGAATAAATGAAGGCACTACTGTTCCAATTTCAGTAATCACATTACGGTTACTGGTATAATGGATAGGTCAGTACTTGCATTACATTCTTTAGCCTTTTTAACCTCTTTATTGGCGTAATGTCTATTGAAAGATTCCCCTCGTCTTATCTGCCTTCAAGTCATGTTGGAAATATCGGAATAGAGCGCACATGAACAAGCCAATAAAGGGGTAAATACAACTTGGAAAGTCAGAATTTGATTTTGTGAATTTGATTTTGTGTCTGCCATTATTAGATACTTCTGCTGGTAATGTGGGCTTAGGTCTACAATATTTATTGGCCCATTGAACGCAAGTAAGCCTAGCCTAGCACGTAAAAGTAATGTAACCAGTAGTTACTTTTCTCTGAGTAATAAGTAAAGTAATTCATTGCGTTTAAGAAAAGTTAAAATAAAGAGCCACATCTTCATCACATGTTCACTCTAGTTTTGGCTCAGAGATAGTTACTGCTCATTCTAAATACGCAGTTCTATTTCTTCCAAACAAACTGTTGTTGGTACAGGAAATGCAAAACGCATCACCTCCTGTTCACCAGAGGATTTTTCCCAGGAAAGAGCTACCAGACACCAGCTGTTTAGAACAGTAAATGGAAAAGCTTGTATGAACTGGATATAGGTTGGATCACCGTTGCATGGTATCAGTCAGTGACCCCGCCGTGTTCCACGTAGAAATCTCTTAGGTTGTGTCAGGTCTTCCACTATGACATTGGCCAACCTTGACAAGCGATATGTGGAGTAACGTGTTCTCTGTTAAGTAAGATTAAACTTTGTTGTTTGTTTGGCACTTTTGTTATTGATTACCCTGCTTCTGTGTGCCCTGGTATATAATTTACATAAGCAGTTTGTGGTAACATCTGATGCTCAAAAAAGTAAAGTGTGTAATAAACTACAAGGTAATTCACAAACTATTTTGAATTATTTTATTGGATAATTGGAAGGATATAGGGACTTTTATATTGGCCACATTGTTTTTTTCAAATAGGATGTAAAAAAGACAGAGGTAGTAGGCTATTTTATCTAGCCATTTGGGCGCATCAAACTGAGTCAACTACTGTATACTTTATATATTAAGTCAATCAAATTTTTTGAGTAGTCCAACTTTTTGGGGGCCTTAATGCCCCCCAAAAAGGGGCCTTTAAGGCTAAATGGCCTTGCCCCTAAAATGATGACATTTAAGGCCTATAACACTTTGCAGACACAGCAAAATGCTGCATAATCCTGAATGGACACTGCTCCCACAAAACCCTGGATGCCATGCTTTTGCCACGTGAAAGACGGATAATTATGATCACCTTTCCACCACACAGAAGCCATAAAATGTAGCCACTAGACTGCACTTTCTTCAAGTGTGAAGGGTTTGAATCTGGTCCAACCCTAACCCAATTTTTCCTATGAATGACATCTCATCCTGGCATCCTGGCATGTAAATTGGCTAAAGCTGCCAGGGCATGCAAGGGTTCATGTTTTTAAGTGCAATCCTACAAAGGCTCATTCATTACCTACGTGCGTTTCTCACAGCAGCACTTAGAGCCCATGTTAGTGGGTGTAAGTGTATCTTACAGCCGCTGTAACGCTGTCAATAGGAAAGGTGCTGAAGTGTTTGTTGACTTGTTTTCATTATGCAAATACATCAAATAGGCGACTAAACAAAAATGAAATACTCAACAGAAACAATATGCTTTGAATCGCCACAGAGACATTATTTAAATTGTCTGTAGAAAGCTTACAGCCAACTGTTATCTCATTTAATGCAATAGGCATACAGTATGTGTGTGGGTTTAATGTTAATATATGCTTTTGTCTTTTCTTTTGCTCCAGATAGCCTGGCCAACTTGCCCTGGAGCAAAAACTAATAACTAGCCTCAGATTTACAGTGATGATTCATATCATAGCTTTTGGTCTCTGATCAAGACAGCTGTCAGTTTTAATGACATCACTGTTCAGGTGTTGGCACATCATTGCGGTCTGGGTGACACCACCACAATGGATGCAAGTTATAGAACATTCAGTGAAAATATTTTTTTCTTCTCCTTCTCCAAAAGCTCACCACTCTGGCTGCAGCAATTGCTGGCGCCACCTATTTTGTGTTTTGGCTCACAGTTCCCTCAGCGCCGAACTCGGTGTTCCGCTCGCCTAGGGCACATCACTCTACTTCACCACACCCATCCGTTTTATACAGAGATCAATAGTGGGAAAAATCTCTTCGAAGGGCGTTTTAAGTTAAGATGCTTTCCGGAAATGCCTCACAAACTAAAGAGGCTGATACTACGATCGTCTTAGCCTTAAGATACTTTTGGGAAACGAGGCCCAGGTTCTGTGGACCCTGGCCCTGCAACCAGGAGGTGTTCGCACATAGAGAACTTCATAATGTTGTGGTTGATCTGTGATTACTTTGCAATATTGTTGATTGTTTCTATTATTGCAAAAAGAGAAGAATGGCAGTATTTGTTACTGTCACACTGTTGCAATATGTTGTAATTCATCATGTATAGGGATCATGGAACCACAGCCATCTACCTCTGGTCTCATCGTGGATCTGTCACCTTGGCCAGAGTCTGCAAGTTGCTCTTGAAGGAGAGGGCAAAGTCCAAGAAGCCTGTGGGTTTGGTCTGGATGGTGAAGGAGAAGAATGCTGCCAAGCAGGGAATACAGCCATGTGCCATGGAGGGCAGAGTCTGCAGGTTTTCATTCCAACCAAACACCACAGCAGCTGATTTCAATGATTAGTTCCCCCTCTCTGGTTGAAGGTGTGCTAGTCATTTAAATCACCTGCTGTAGTGCTTGGTTGGAAAGACATATTCTGCATACCAACAGAGGCTCCTCTGACCTGCTTATTATTTGCTGTTTTTCATACACTGCTTAATGACTTGTAACATTCATTCAGTCACTTAGTCAGTGAGTCAGTCTGATGAAGGATGGCAGTTGGTGCTGTGGTTTAGAGGTGTCTTTCACAACCTGCAAACTTCCTTGATCAGTGCAATGGAAAGTTTGTGCCTATTGTTTCCTCATAGCCTGTTTCGTTTGGGTATTCGCCATCTATGAGCACATGGAGGAAGGTATGACACTTACCTCTCAAGAGAACTACATCAACAACTACTTGAATTGCAGATATGGACTTCACTTGGAGTTCACAGGGGTGAATTTTCTGCAGCTCTTTCTGCAGTTGTATTGTAATGCTTCAGCTATCTTTGTCCATCTCCCTTTCGCACAGGCATTCCTTTGTACGCAATCGACATGTATCTAGACATCTTGTTCCCTTCTACATGGCCCCCATTGTGTATGAGAGTGTCTGCCAGTATAAATGTTTTTCGGGCGTGTATTCAAATGTCAGATTGTATTTCTGGTGACACACCTCCAAATGACCTCTGAGATTTCTATCAGTGGTTTGTGATCAGTCTCTATGGTATTTGCTTTCTTGTTGAGAGCAGAAGAGCTGATTCGAAATACTTGGTTGAACTATGTAGTTGGGTTTTTCCATTGAATTTAAGTGGTGTGGAAGGGAACCGTTGTACATTGGGTGGATTGAGAGACAAAATGGATCCTGATTTAGCAGCCAAATATGTCACCCAGTGTTTGATTGACGTCATCTGTCAGTCAGAGGGAGGGTTGTGTTTACATGCCCTATTCATATTGGCACACTGAGATCCTCAAGATCAGCATATCAAATTTCATTCCATTCCAAATGTTTACTGAAAGTCTAATTTAAGAGACAGGAGGTTGTATGCCCCTTTGTGCCAGTCAGTCAGTGAAAAAAACAAAACTAAATAGCACAATGGATGGGATACCTCTGTGAGCAGCTGAAGGACAGTTGCTTGTAGATGTCAGTATGAAATATGAATAAATAGGGTTAACAGTGGGTTTTACACACGTTAAATTACCTCAAGACTTTTTCCCCAAGACGCAGAATAATATCAATATCCATTACTCGTTCCTCCTGCATTCATCCCCCAATAAACCACAATTATGATAGTTATGGGTTGTGTCCAAATCAATTGCAATTATTGTATCACTGAAGACTAAAGACTTCCACAGTAGCGAGCAGCCCACAATAGACACAACACAAGGTACAAGAATATCCTTCTATCTCCAGACTGGGTACTCACTGGGGGGTTTGGAGATGCTTGTCTACACAACTAGTTTTCTATTCTGGTCTCTACAAGTCTCTGTTCCACTTTGGGAGGGGAACTAGAAAATTGTATAGACACATCATAGGGCATTTGCCAAATTCTGCTCTTTGATTGGTCTTTTTTAGCAGTAGATTGTGGGCAATTTTCACCACAGTGACCACTCCCAACCCCTGCCTGTTCCTTTCCTCTACATTTATACTACATACACATATATGGACGTCAAACAATGCACAGTCTAGCCAACTATGTTGTTGTTGGACTTCATTACTTGGGCTTAATAACTGACCTCTAACTCTCTCTCTGCAGAACAGACCACCCATGCCGCCCGCGTCTCCCCAACCACTCCCTCCTCCAAATTCAGCCTCCAGCCGGCGTTCTCTCTTTTTCAGTACAAATGAGCACAAACACAGTAAGCGCTGCGAGCTGCTCTTCCTTCTCAAGCTCTATTTTAGCACAGTCCACAACACAGCCACGGTTTGCTTTGGCGAGACAGTGGGAAAAGGAACAAAAAAAATGATGTGTGACCCCTGTGAAAAGAAACAGGAAAGGGGGTTGTTTAATGTGAGATCTTAGGTGTAGTTTTTTGCACTGGCTTGTTAACCAGTTATCCACAGCTACATTCCAACACTGCTACATAAACTATCCTAGGTCTGTGTTTACCATTTTGACTTTTCACAAATTTGCATTTCCTGGTATGAATGAGGAACAACAAAGAACAACAGACAAGGGTTTCCATTTTGTATGTTAGAGATATTTTAATTCATGCAAAATTCCTAGTCCAAACGTACACACAAACATCACCGTTCTTAGGCGTGGCATAGTGGCATAGCCTTGGTGACAACAGCACATGCTCAATATGTCTACTTTTTTGTGATAATCTGTCAATCCCTGAGAGACCACTTAGTCCCCCCTTGGAGTTGGCAGGGATTCAGTGTCTTGTTTAAGGATGCTTTCAGCCACTTGAGATCTAGGGGGATAAAACCTACATCGGACGGTACAGTTGCAGAACGGTCTCCCCAGGCCAATAACCACTTGGCCAACCTGCTGTCCAATGCTGTGGACAAGCAAACAAATCAGCCACAATCCTTTCAGTGCAAGGATGTAAGGGATAATATCCAATGAGGTGTGCATTCGCTTTGCGTCAGGTGATTCTTTGCTGGTGCATGATCCGCTCAAATCCTTCAGTGTAAACCTCAAACAGTGTTATCTCACCAAAGTAATTAGAAGAAGTCTTCATTTATGTGTCTTAGATTGAAGTATCACTTGGGCTTTGTGGGCAGCTAATTTAAGATAGTCCCTTTGCAACTTTCTGTCGCTGCTTAGCAACATGCACACACTTGCTGCTCATAGCAGCCATCCAACTGGTGAAGAGTCAGTGCCATATTGGGAGGATAAGGCTGTTCTGCTTACATTTGAACCTCAGGGCTGAGCAATGTTGTTTTTGAAAACAGCGTTTTCTTCAGCCTTAATTGCTTATTTGGTCATTTTGAAGACAACCTTTTTTTTTAAGACACCCATTTATTGAAGCTATTGATTTTATGCCAGTTAAACTTAAATGTAGCAAATCCTTCTTGTGAATGCTCGTGTCCAGTTATACTGTACATATAACAAGTTGAATGAACACCCCTCCCGCCAATCACAATTGAGGATTCTCCCAGGCCATGGTACAGAATAATCCATAATAACAAAAAACAAACCTTGGTTTGCAAACGCCTCAAGGTAAATTGATTTGGTATTTGAGTGCTGAAAACAACCATCACACAACAAGATAATAGAGAATACAGAGTATAGGATCAACAAGAAGCTTTCAGGGCTATTTGAGCACTAAATGCAAGAGTTTAAGGCTGCAGCCACCAGTGTTGGGGGTAATGCATTACAAAGAAATACATCACTGTAATCACATTACTTTTTCCTGTAATGGAATAAATGAAGGCACTACTGTTCCAATTTCAGTAATCACATTACGGTTACTGGTATAATGGATAGGTCAGTACTTGCATTACATTCTTTAGCCTTTTTAACCTCTTTATTGGCGTAATGTCTATTGAAAGATTCCCCTCGTCTTATCTGCCTTCAAGTCATGTTGGAAATATCGGAATAGAGCGCACATGAACAAGCCAATAAAGGGGTAAATACAACTTGGAAAGTCAGAATTTGATTTTGTGAATTTGATTTTGTGTCTGCCATTATTAGATACTTCTGCTGGTAATGTGGGCTTAGGTCTACAATATTTATTGGCCCATTGAACGCAAGTAAGCCTAGCCTAGCACGTAAAAGTAATGTAACCAGTAGTTACTTTTCTCTGAGTAATAAGTAAAGTAATTCATTGCGTTTAAGAAAAGTTAAAATAAAGAGCCACATCTTCATCACATGTTCACTCTAGTTTTGGCTCAGAGATAGTTACTGCTCATTCTAAATACGCAGTTCTATTTCTTCCAAACAAACTGTTGTTGGTACAGGAAATGCAAAACGCATCACCTCCTGTTCACCAGAGGATTTTTCCCAGGAAAGAGCTACCAGACACCAGCTGTTTAGAACAGTAAATGGAAAAGCTTGTATGAACTGGATATAGGTTGGATCACCGTTGCATGGTATCAGTCAGTGACCCCGCCGTGTTCCACGTAGAAATCTCTTAGGTTGTGTCAGGTCTTCCACTATGACATTGGCCAACCTTGACAAGCGATATGTGGAGTAACGTGTTCTCTGTTAAGTAAGATTAAACTTTGTTGTTTGTTTGGCACTTTTGTTGTAGAGATGGCCAAGAAATGCCATTGTGCAAACCAGAGCTTTCTTTGGATCTCTTCCATTACAATAGACTCATGAAATGGGATATAGGACTAACACGGGACAGGACTGAAACACAGAGGACATTATTCATAATGCACGACTTAAAAGCACTTTCTTACCCAACAACACTCTCCCATAGGGCCCGGGAGTGAGTATTGAGAGTAGTTTTGGAAAGCTCAGTGATGTTGTCCTCTAATTGGCCACACAGCAGCAACAGCAACAGAGTCACTCCAGTGGCAGCACTTAGAAAAGAAAAGTATTGTTGTCTACAGTGGTGCCCCTAACCTCATAGACACATTTCATGCACTGAACGCATTGTTTTGGGTTAGAATAAGCTCATGCTCCGATTATAACAAACCCAGTTTAGATGCCAGACCAGTTTGCACAGTCTTTAGTGGTGAACCTCAAACAAAGAAAGAAAAATTTCTGTTTTTTCATAATAATATTAGCATGAAAGAGTGTATTTCACAAGATCAAATGTGGATAAACTGCATTTGGGTGCTTTTAGCATCCACTCCATACCTGGATGGTGTGTACCACGGGTCACTGTCTGCACCCCCCCCCCCCTGTTTAGATGAGGTGTGAAAATGCTCAAAGGTGTGTAAATTCAACAGAGTATAATGAGCTGAATTGTCTGCGATCCTCCCACAGCAATAGCCTGCAGTTGCTATAGGCTTTCCTGCAGTGTCTGCTTCCTCTGCACATGCAACAGCCTGCAGTAAAAACACACGTGCTTTTGTCGACCTTGTAACACTTGTATCCCAACAACTATCACAGCCGCGGGTCAGAGGTCAGCATCGACGTTAGGGCGCTGCTGCAACCGGTTTCCATGGAAGCCGTCGTCGTGCCGCGGCTGGATTGAGTGGGACTGCCGCTCCCGGTCGTGGATGAGAAACTAAGACTCTCCCTGAATGAGTGGTAATGTAATTGCTTCGGTGAGATGAATGATAAGGTAATTGTTCAGTACTGATGGATGGTGATGTAATCGCAAGGACTGATGGAGTTGTCACCACGGTTTAGTGAACACAGCCATCTGTCAGCCCGCTGTAGCAAAGCCCATTTTTCACACACATACAATGACAACTTTTTATTGCGTGATAAGCCAGTTTTCCACAGTGTTTTTACTTGAGGATTCTTGCAGAGCGGCCCGGGCCTCACATGCCAGCCAGACTTCTTCATTGCCAGGTTTAGAGACAATCCGTGGGTCTCTGTTGGATAGCAAAATGAATGCTGATCGGTTCCAACCAATCCAGTCACGTTTCTGTGAGCTCCCCTAGAGGCCAGTGTAGCCTTTAAAAATAGGAATGCGCTTGGCTGGAGAGTTAAAAAAGCATGCTGTGTAACGTGGACTATTACTTTTGATACTTAAAAGGAAAGAGCACCACAAATCAGAACAATTATTGTTTGCTATTGAGGTGGTTGTATTGGACAATTGCCTCCTGTTGCTATTGGCAAGTTGGTGGTCAGTAGTCCATAACATGCTAACCATTTTGGTAACGCTTTATTTCACAGCCCGCTAATTACGGTGTAACTACTTTGTAATTATGGGGTACTAATAAAATAATTACAGTGGTAATATGGGAACTAAACAAATGTTATCGGTGCTTAAAGGTTCATGCACTGGAAAAAGGCCATTGTAAAGTGCTGCCCAAACTACATGGCTTGATGCACAGGTTGTTCTGGAAAAAAAAAATTCTACACCTGAAAAGCTGAATTGAAGATTTCTAAAGTATCCCCTCAGATATGATAGTAGGTAGATATGATAGTAGGTAGTAGTAATAGTAATGTATAGTAGTAATAGTAGTAGGTAGTAGTAAGATTCGTCGACTCGTCGAGCCAGGGAGTCTAGGCTCGACGAGGTGCTGGAGATTGAAGATCCAACGTCTGTTCAGTTGATCTCAGCAGGCCGCAACAGGCTGAAGCACGCAGGGTATCACAATGTGATACCCAAGGTTTCATGAGTCTGTATCAAAGATTTTTCCTGATTTTGGACACATTCCAATGTGTCTCACCTCAGATTCTCTGTCTCTTTGGGGATTAACAAAGACAGTTGGAAAGAGATACCTCTATGCTCCCTCATGTGACATTTCTGGATTTGTGGCTGACTGCTGCTCACCCTGTGGATCTATTCTGGGCTGCCTGGATGAGTGGGAGCCACTGGTCAAATCCCACTTTGACTCGAAGAAGAAGGGGTTTGGTGAGGAGCTCCTCTACGCTTCATCACATCTCTCTAGATTTGCAGTTGACTGCTCCCCACAGCATGGGCCAACTCTGGACCAGCTGGACAAATGGGAACCTTCTGTCAGCACTGACTCTCATCTGATGCAGTTCCTCTCAGTCCTCCTGGAGGAAGAGGAACATGGTGAAAAGCACATCTATGGTTTTTTTTTTTTTTTTTTAACCTTTATTTAACCAGATAAGTCAATTGAGAACCAATTCTCATTTACAATGACAACCTGGCCAAGAGGCAGAAACAGAAGGCAAGTCGGTGCAAGACAATTACCACATAAATACAGCAAGTACATAACAACATTAGTCAAATTTAAGACATCACAATATATACAGTATATACAACAACAAAAAATCTATGTACTATGGACCAGAAGAGGCAAATTCAAAAGCAGGTGCAGTGATCAGAAACTATCGCTTGTAATGAGTTATTAAAGGAGGATAACGGAATGAAGGTGTGGAGTTTTAGCATCTTTTGCAACTCATTCCAGTCACTAGGAGCGGCAATTCATCAGTGAGTTCTGCATTTATGGCTGCCTGCGCTACACGCCATGGCCCTACTCTAGATCATCTTGATGAATGGGAGCCAATCGCCAGAGCTGATTCTGAACTGATGCTGTTCCTCCAGGACTTGGAGGAGGAAGAACAATGTCCTTTTATCATCCAGATGGTCAGCTCTTGTGCACAGACTGAGGCCGCTGCTGAAAGCTCTGTCACCGTCCTGCATCGACCTGAGGAAACAAAAGTCACTGTCCTCTCTGCTGGGCCTGACAATATCTCCACCTCAGAGGAGGCTCTCCCTGTCTCTCTTGCTGAATACACCCTGATTCACCTGCTTAAGGAAGGATCAACCAACCTGCTTCAGGTTGAGTCAGACCTCAGGTTGAGGTCAAAGCTCCACCAAGCCTTGTGGTTGAAACTGTAAAGGACACCAAGGATCTGTCCGGTCTGACACTTCCTCCCGTCCAGCTGGTCGAACCTACAGGACCTCAGAGTTCCAGTGCCAAAGACAGCCTGTCGACAAAACCAAAGAAGAAGAAGCGTGGCTTCTTTTCTTGGCTATCCCGCATATTCCGGAGGAAGAACAAGAAATCTGCAGACAACATGGCTGCAACAGCAGAGACGCCGCTCCAGCAGACCTGCCAGACAGAAGCAGATGAGCCAAAGCCCTGCCTGACTGCCCTCTCACCTGCAGTCCACTTCTGACTCCTGTCATCTTCATATCCACTTTACACAAATCAACAACTGAATCATTTTATTTCAATACATTTATTTGCACACTAGTGTTACAGTGTCTTTGCGCATTTCTTCAAAACACACCTTTATCCCTGCAGTTATGGGTAACCTGTAGCCTAAAGTAGTGAAAGTGTAATGGAATTAATAAATATATGTTGGCCATTAACATTTTCTTTACCTCTATTACTAACAATATAATATATATAATATTTATTCTAAATGTGGCTGTTTTTTCACTGAGAGTCCATTTTGCTTTTAATATACCACTTGTTTTCTGTAAAAAAAAAATCAAAAAAACACATAGAATTATTACTGCACAAAACAAACATTATATGCGTAATATTTGTGAATTTTACAATGTATAATGTACACACCGTGGCTTAAATTAGAACTTTATTGTTTCATTCAGAGAGACTTCTATGTTTGTATTTCCATTACATGGATCTTTTAGCTCAGATTTGGAGGTTTGACCATTTATTTGAAGAGTTTTGTATTTGGTGGGTTATTCTTGCTAATTGTTAGCATGTCACAGGACTATGTTGGTAGCAGTGTTACACTAGCCAGCAGGATCTGATGTGGGACTTAAACAGTGGGAATTTATGCTTGCAGTTGAGAAATCGGAAGGCTGGCAAACCTCATGCGCTGAGTGTGAGACTCACACTGTGTGCTCCTCTCACACACACTCACGCCACACTTCCACATTTCTCACGCTTGAAAAGTATTTCTCAATTTTTGTTGAATTAAAAGCCATTGTGTTTCAAAGATTAAAATAATAGTAGAGGTTCATGTTTCAGGGAATGTCAGTTTCAGGGGTTTTCAACAGATGTGACTAAGGAGGTGTTCATTACCGGCTCACTTCATGTGATGGCATGACTCAAACATCCTGAAACTAGATGAGGGAGTGTTGGGTTATAGTGTTTCTTCACTCTGTAGTTCCTCCTGTACAGAGATGACAATGATATTTATTACCTTGAGCTTTATTTCTGTTTAGAGTATAGAGTTGTGAACAAATTAAAACATAAAGAGAGAGGAGAGAGAGATAAATCAGTATTTATCTTCAAAAAGATTCTGTATTTGTGATGTTAACTATGACTAGGGATTTAAACCTTCCCAAGTAATCTCATCTCTCAAGTAGCAAATGCAGTGGAGGAAAACTGATGTGGTCCTCAGTGTGCAGGCCATGGAAGTATTATAGTATGCAGCCTCTCTCTCTCTCTCTCTCTCTCTCTCTCACACACACACACACACACACATACACACACACACACACACACACACACACACACACTAACCCTAACCCCCCCCTCACAATCTCACTCGCAATCCCTGAAAAAAACACAAAAAGAGAATATAGCCCTGCAAGGTGGCCGGCATGGACAAGTAGCATAACACAAAAGAGCTGTTGAGGCAGATGGTTTTCCTTGAACCTGGGATCCACAGATCATATTTACATTAGATATATCTACAGGTGGATTAGAAAGAGATAGAAAGTGAAAGTGAACTTAATCAGGTGTAAATTAAAATGGGCTATTCATGCCTGTTGCGTGTGGACAGAGGCGTCCTGAGCTGGCCCCATGTATACCAGCCCTGTACACCTGTAGTTCCTCCTGTACAGAGATGAAGCAACATGAATTAACCAATAGAGCTCAGACCGGCATGCGTCAGTGCTTTTTTAACCTTTAGTCACCCTGGGAAAGTCAACTGAGAATTCACATTCACACATTCACACTGGCAGCTGCCCAGTACAACCACAGTCTGCTCCTGTCGGTCACTGGAGCTCCACTTGCAGCCAGTCTGGGGTTTTTAAACCAGTGAGGTTCCGGTCAGAGAGACCTGACTAAAAATGAGACCCTGGTGATGTGCCATAGCATTCCTTTTGCTTATGTTTTCGAAACTTAACATGAGGTACTTCTCTGGAAAAGAAGGTTGGCACGACTGCAGTACATCAGCAACGTGAGATGTGTGATTAAATGTGTTACTGTGTTATTCTACACTAACAGCAGATGTTCTTGGACACAAAAGACAGTCTCAGTTTTCTTAGGGCAGATGAGGAATAGGGTTACACAATTTATTATCAGAGATTAAAAATTCGATTAAAAAAAAGCTTTCAATATAGCAAAGGGGATTCAGTTCCATGTTGATTTATACACCAAAAAACAACAAAAACAACACTGCACTCTATTATTGCCTCTTCCTGTATTCTACATGCTTGTGCCCTTGCCATTGTTTTGTTTTTTTCAAATGAATTCAATAGAGGTTGGGGATGAGAGTGAGACATGCTGTGATGGTGTATTGTTTAAATGTAAACATGCCAAGAGGCATATCAAGTTATGTGCAAATACCAAGCGAGAACGCTTATTGTCGGCTAAACAAAACGCAGGCTAATGTGATGTCAGAAAATGCCAGTATCGTATTGTTTCAGGAGAAAGCGAGGCACGGCATTATCTATTTCCACACATGCGCTGACATTTGAAGGTATAAATTATTTTGTCGAGATGTGTGTGAGTGAGGTGAGGGCAGCTCGCGGGAAGGGTCAGAAATGTTCAGTCGACCTTAACCACGTGGGACTGATTTGTCGCAATTAGTAGACGCGCTATCTGTGATTATTCCCAAATGGATTTATCAAACGCTGTCATGGCCGAGCCAAATGAGTTTTGCACATATTTGGACTAGAGGAAATTACAAACAAATAAAGTCATTTTTAGAGTTTAATAGCCATTGCTTCGTTAGGAAAATGTTTGAGAAATATTCAACAGAGCTTCTATTTTTCAGCAATATGGGCTATTTCATTTTAGGACAAAAAAAATTGCCACATTGATTTTTTTTTCTTTTACCCTAGCAATAAACCTAAACATTTCTACAGTTTATTGAAAGTTGGTTGTCAGTGGAATGAATGGAATTTGCTTGTTTTTAACTCACAATTCCAATGTGTGTAACAGTGTTTTGTGCTGTGGATTGTTATTTTACTGTTTTGTATTACATACATTAAATGCTTTGGTAACACTTTACAATAAGGGTCACTAAGTTAAGGGTTAGTTAATGCTTAATAAGGGTTAGTTAATGCTTAATAAGCATTAACTAACCCTTAATTAACAGTTAACTAATGTGTAATTAACTAATGGTGTTCATGTTAACTAAGGTATTCATTTATACATTATTTAATAGTTTATAAAGATGACTATTAAATAATGTATAAATTAATACCTTAGTTAACATGAACACCATTAGTAAATGATTACCAGACACATTAGTTAACTGTTAATTAAGGGTTAGTTAATGCTTATTAAGCATTAACTAACCCTTAACTTAGTGACCATTATTGTAAAGTGTTACCAATGCTTTTAAAAACAACAAAAAATATTCAGAATCCTTGCTTTGTGTTTTTTTTACCTTTGGACTATAGATAAGTCTTTTATTCATTTGTAATTGATTGTTATTGAATAGAAAATGCTGTCTGGATGACTTAATGTCTAAATCCACAGTGTATACAGAAGCCGGTCTCACCAAGCCACATTAGTGTTAATGAGCTAACTTTGGGTTTAACCCTGGCTTTTCGGTCTCACAAAGGTGTCTCACTCTTAACCAGGGTAGATCACCATGGCAACCTATGTTGCACGGCTAACCTGCTCTAACCAGCCTATCAGATCAAAACAGATAAAAGCCCGATTGTAAGAAGTGCTGTTCGCAGTGCTGTTCGCATACAACATGCTGTTGCCACTGATTTTATTTATATTTATTAACAATTTGAACTAATATCGGATTCTTAAGATCTTTTCATAAATAAAGCTTATTGGTGGAACCACAACATAGCAATTAATAATTAGTAATTCCTTTTATTTACAAAAAAAATTTTTACGGCCATAAATGATACTGTAAAATGAATGCTCCTTGAACAATACACAACTACAAAATAAATAAAACATTTATTTTATGACTCCGGACCTGTTGTGAAGACAAACAATGTGGAAGCCTGTGTTACTTGCATATGCAAATCGGTATCAGATCATGCCACTCTCCCGCCCGGCCCCCCCTTTCCAAAGTGCGGCTGGAGCGGTCCGGCAGCACAAAGTGCCAGCTACACAACCCCGCCTCTTTCATGTGAATATGCTCATAACTGATAGGTAAATACTGGGTTGAGAGAGCCAGTTGTGAGATCGGATTGGTAATGTGCTGCCTAAGGCAAAGATAGCCTGACTATGATCTCACTTTGTGAGACAGGCCTCGGGTGTTCTATGTGACACTGTTTTTACTGTAGTTGCATTAATACCAGTAAATAACAAGTAAATAACTTTAAATGTCACAGCTGCGGGCTTTTGACCAGAGAGTTGACTATCAAAGTATACATGAATATACAGGACATTCAGAGTATAACCATGGAAACAAACTACAAAAAAACAACAGAAAATGGGATTAGATGTTTACATTCTTAACCACACCACAGGTATTTTATTCAGGTTTCTTATTTGCAATAAGATTTTATCCAGGTTATTGTAAAAGAGATATGACTTAAACACGCACCACCTCAAAAACAGAATGCTCGAGCATCCTGAATATTAACAGGATATTGATGTGCATATAAAGGCGTTCTACTACGTTCTACTGTTCTGTGTTCATTCTGCTGATGAGTAAACCTTGCTTTTCATTTATCAAAGTTACTACGCTCAGGTTGGGAACCAATGAGACTTGAAAGGCAGATGCATATGATGTTAGATTATGCCAGTGTGTATTTTCTAGTGAATTTAGCTTTTCCTTAGGGACTTTCCTTGGAACAGGGCTTCATTGAATGTGACTACTTTGTTTAACGCTGTAAAAGAAAGAGTTGAAACAATATTTGTTCATGAACAGTTATCTTAACATTCTATCTTGTTTATGGTTCCATGTGGGTTCATGAACAAATAGTTCCTCTCACCCCCATGCAAAGTTAAAAACTGTGACATGAAACCTGAAACTGCCAGGTCAAGCGTGTCTTGCTTGCATGGGATGTGCCGTTTCATGACTTCAACTCTTTGTTTTACAGAGTCAAACAGAGTCTTTTTGTTAATAAACGAAACACTTGATAGATCATGAAGATATAACATGTTGGTCTATCACTTTCCGGATTCAAGTATTTTGTTTATTAAAAAAAAAAAGAATATTTATTATAATTAAAGGCATTTTCTGTCACCTGTGTGTGGCAGTTTTTAGAAATTTTGTGAGTTTGAAAGTTTTTAGACATTTTGTGAGTTTGGAATTATAAGGTTCTATCTGACTTGTGTTTTTTTTTTGTTTGTTTGTTATCCATATATTCACATAACATTTTGGGGTTATGCCAAATCTTTGATACTCAATATCTCATAACTGCACCCAGATAGAACCTTAATTCCAAGGTTTTTGTCATTTATACCGAGATACCGCTTCAATCATTTTAACCCAGTTTGTCTATGTGAGTCTATAACAATGTCATGCACTGATCCATCAACTTCTTATTGGCTGCAACACAGTAAAATAGATATATACTGTAAAATTGTGCACATGCTTTTTCTGTAAGTTGGAAAAAGAAATCCTCTTTAAACCTGCAATAGGCCTAAGCGATTTCAGACCCTATAACCAATCCTGAAACTAATGTGTGCTATGTGGACATTTCATTGAGACATAATGATATAAACCAATATCCACACAGCAGCCAGCCGTGTTGCTGTTTTCACCTCTTTTCTAAAGCTTGTTGTCAAAACCCGGACCTACTTAAAGCTCCTCCCGCTCCATTCAGTAGATTTTCATTGTTTTAAAACTAGCTTGTCTCCTCCCTCGCTGTTTAAAAGCGGCGCTCTCCCCCTCCCATCCCTGAAAAAATGTCTCATAATGGCGGAAGCAATGAAGCAAGCGATTAAACTTGTTAAACTGGTAAAAACTGGTTAAACTTGCTACCTACCTCTTCACTTGTTAATGTGGGATGTAACCTTCAGCTGGAGAAAAAAAAAGGGCAAAGCGAGTGTGGTAACCGGTGACACTTCTCTGTAGGTATGTTTAGTTTAGCTATTAGCCTTCATGCAAGGTCCTTCACTAGGTTTGTCCATTGGGGCCTCCGTAGTCCAGCAGCTTTGCTGTGTTATTTACAAATGTGTTGTGGTTTCTGTCCCCCTCTAGTGGTCGGAAAATCGCTTAGTGCAACTTTAACTCTTAGCTGAGTTAATTAATGCTTATGAACATCATTTAGTCAGTGGATGAAACTCAACGATCATATTTTGCCGTTATCAAGGCTTGACTGCTGTCTCAGCAGGTAAACATTCATACCCAGCTCTCAAGGGAGACATCTGAACATTTCCTGCACCAAAATGATTAGACCAGCACCTTACTGCTCTGCCCCTCAGCAGAACTCCATTTCACTTTTTTTTTGTGTTTTTTTTTAATATTAACACATATTCATACTTTTCTACATGTTGAGGGTGTGATCCGGCGGATATTATTAGGCAGCGTGACGGTATGGAGAAGGGCCAGGCTCTTCCTCTGAGACACATCCATCAGTCATGGAGGGGGAATCGCCGGAGTCCAGCCGCAGAACGAGCCCTGCTCAATTAGTTCTGGCTGTGGCTCTGTCTACCTGATCTATGGGACGCATTTAGAACAGAGCGGCGGCGAAGGCCTTAGTGATTTCTTTCTGCCTCGTCGAGTGCATCACTATGACTGCCTATTATTTTTATGGTTGTGATCGTGTTTGAAAGGTCAGGGAATTACGCGCGCAGAGGCCTCTGGTGGCAATCAGGGTGTGATTCATCTTTCAGCGTCTGAATACAATGTCAGAAACAATAAACTCTGAGAGGGAGAGACGCAGCTGACTGGGCTGAGGTCAGCTGGGATGACTACATCTGACTATGACAGGATTTGTTGTGCTGCTACCGTAGGATTTACTGCACAGGCACAGTAGTATTATTGCTACTATTGTAAGCGCTGCATGTTCTCAAAAAGCTGAAACCCCAAGTCTACCTGCTGCAGGCTTCTTTCAGGCTCAGTGACAAATATCATTCAAAATGTACCCATTTTCACCTAATCCTAGGCTCAGTTGCATACGGTCTTGGTTATTATTCCATAAATAAGTGCAAAATGAGCTCCAATTAAGGGGTAATTGCAGTGCTGTTGAGCAGTAACTAGATGCTAATGAAAATCCCAGGCTTATGACAGGACTGGGAGATTGCTTTTAAAATTAGGTTGCTTCACCAGTTTCACTCTCTGTGGATGAAGGAATTAGACAGCATGGGTCTGGTTAAGGGAAGTCCTGGCTAATTACTCTCAAATCCCAATGAACTCAATTTATGGCAATAATTGCCCTGTGATTGCCTTTGTACCCTCCCATCCCACAAAGCTGCTCGCAAATTTCTGTTGGAGACAAATTTCTTATACATTGCATTATACAGTGCTAGTGTAGGGTTTTGGTGTGTTGCCAGTGTTGTTCTGGACATGTCAGTAGCTTAGCAATTTAAGGCTAAGTTGATTTATTATGCATGCAGTTTGGTTACTGTTCAGGGACGTGATCAGGAACACAAAAAGCTAGTAATAGTAATGTTGCATAAGAAATGAATGGGGATTGTGTGTCTAAAAACCCCCAATAAACATCTGTGAGTATCCATTTCACAAGCAAAAAATTGATGCACATAATATCAATATAGTATTCAGAGAAATACTACTACTACTAACAATAATAATAATAATAATAACAATAATAATAATAATAATAATAATAATAATAATAATAATAACAAAGACAAGAGTGACCTGAAAATTTGAATTTTCCAAATAGAATACCTGACCTAAACATGTAAGCTGTTTTAACATTCTGCATCAAACAGTGATAAGATAATACATTATTATTATTAATAATATTAATAATAATAATAAGCTTTCTCAGCTAATGACATGAGGCAAGATCTCAGCCTTTTCAATAAATCCATGTCACTTCTGTCTATTTTTTCTGTGTTATACCAACACCGGGCATAAAACCTCCCAGTAAAACCCCAAGGTTTATTATCAGAATAAAAGGGTGTACAACATGCAGACTGTAACAAAACAAAACACACTTTCTAACTGGAGGTGATTGTTGTCTTCCCCTGCGTCTTCCTCCTCGGTGTGAAGCAAATGAAGACAGGGAGGGTTAGGTACCAGTTGATGTCTTTATATTCAGGGCCTGCCTGTGGCATATTGAGAGTTAAATTTCTAATTAAACTAGTGTGGGGCCGCACTGATAGTGTTGTCTAAGAATTACGAAGCAATGGAACTTTAATTATTGCCATTTAAAGTGCAACTCCCTGATTAAACACTAATTACTAATTGAATGACAATCAGGAAGCAGCCAAGTCCAGTTGCAGCTAATATATAATGCCAGTTATTATTTTGGCCTTTTTACAACTTATGGCATCACTTCCCCTTTCTTCCACAACTATTTGTTTACAAATCATGGACACAATCAACCACAAAACACAAATTCTCCAACTTCTTTGTTCGTTGATCACTGTTATCATTACGTGACACCCAAACCGCAAACTAGTACATGGCACAGGCTTGATGCTGTACGATTCATTCAGTTGGTTCAGCTGTTCAGTTGATAGTGTGGCTTAGTGGCTCAGTTGCTTGATCAACATCTTTCGTTTGAGTGCCACTCTTTGGTCAAAAGGCACGGTACAAATGAGAATGATTTGTTCAGTGGGTTTCTGGTTTTTACATGGGACAGTTGAATGGACACGATAGCAAATTGGCAATGGCTGCTGAACCAGAAAGACCCCATTTAACCGTATGTACAGTATAGTGCTGTTGGCTATGAGATTTTCATTTTATACGAACGGGAATCGAATGAACCGGTCCTAAATGGGAAAAAACAAGTAACTGCAACACGTCCAGCACTAGCTCGAATTCATGAAGGAGAGATCAATTTGACTTTGTCTTCTAACATTATTTCAAAAACAGGCATATTCACTGGTAAGCCTGTTTCAATACTGTGGTCTGACTGTTTGTTGGGGGTTGTTTTCCGCAAATTTTGCAGGAAAAAGGAAAGAAGCTTGTCTGATGGGAATATGTCCGGTATTGTATGTCTAGCTGTTAACTGTCCAATAAGGAATGTATTTACATTAAAGGAAAAGAATCTGTTTAACACTGTGAAAAACAACTATTGGCAAAGTTTTCAGCAATCTAAAACATCAACAGTAAATGTCAGGTTTTAGTGTCAGTCTCTCAGAATCAAAGAGCGAGGGCTTCTGTCTAGTCTCACAATTTTGCACCAATGTTCAACAATCATACTGGGAAAAATCCATCATAGAAGAGGAGAGAGACCAATTTCTCCACTGACAGCAGACCAGAATGCAATGCAGCCACAAGACATGTTGCGTTTTGATTAAGGGGTACGGACTCGATCATTGATGTGCCCAACTGTTCACAAACTAGCTGGCTAGCAGGCTACATTATATTTAAAAGCCCATATAGCCACCTTTGATTGAAAGCAACAAGTTCAGGCTCTCTCTCTGGAGGTTGTCAAAAGGCATTCTAGGAAATCTAGGAAATCACTAACTGAAATAATAGGTTGTGGGAAAGTGGGCACACCAAAAAAGTAAATTACACTTCATCACAAAATAACCCCTGGAATGCTCTGAACATCACACATTGATGATATATAACAGTGTAAGTGTATCTGAGGGTGGATCTTTCCTTTAAGCAAATCTAGGTTTGTATTTTTAATCATCTTTGGTAATGTAGATGTGACAGGCCCGGATTAACACAGTGTGGTGCCCTAGGGTGACTTCACTTGAAGTGCCCCCCTCCGTCCACTTGACATGCAAAAAAGTGAAATTTACTATGGCAATAAAGATCATAGATTTACATTAACTTAAACAGTACAGGCTCAACACACATACTGCAGACAAATGTAAGACAGTGTAATAACCAACAAATTACTCTCAGAGCTATACTGTATCAAATTTGAAATGGTGGAAAATTTGTTTCCACCATAAATTTTCAAAGGCCTGAATGAAGACTAAATGCCAAACCATTACAGAACAGAACTTAAGCACCACAGACAAGGCCCCACATACCACCAAATAAAGCAAGCTCAATGACTGTAGCAAGCAGTCACTTCAGGTGAGGTGAGGTGACAGTGGGAGCTGCAGAAGGTGAAAGGAGCAGCACATTGAGACGATGGGATGGACCTGGACTTTTGTCCAGACCAGCCCACCACAATCGGCCGGACACCAACCATCCTTGCTGGTGATTTCACAACACAACCTGTCAGCTCCGTGGCTCAGACTAAACTGCGCCAGTTATTTGATGTGAGTTTGTTTAATGTGGCACGGCTTCCCGGTTGGGTGGGGTTTTGCGTTTTTAAGCACTGTGATTGGCTCAAAGGTCCAAACACCGCCTAGCTGGCAAAGTCGGTGTAAAAACTAACCAAACCAGTTGTTTAAGCCACCAAATTTTGACTGCTCGTTCTGTATTTATTTTTTCAGAACCGGAACGCGCGTTCCGTCGTCAGATTCACTCCCGGATTGCCGTTCCAGTTCGTTCTGGCCCCATGACACCCTCTCACTCTGTTTATAGAGTAGATCGAGCGGACTAGTCCCGATGGCCAGTCCATCCCTGAATGTAATGCAACATCACAAACCGCGCATCCAGTTCAAAGAGAAAACCTTTCCACAAGCATCAACTCGACCAGTTCGTTCTTCACTCTTTTAAGTTGTGAAAAAGATCTCTCACCCTTACAGTTAGTAACAGGCAGGTTACCTTTTCTTAGCAGCTCCTCCGTGAACGGATTTTCTCTTACCGCACAAAATGCTTCAACTGGACAAATTCAAATGTGATGGGGAGGCGGGGGGGGGGCACCTACCCACCAATCACGATTCTTTCTCTTTATGCATATTCTTTTTTATTATCAAATGTTAATTTTGGCCACGTATGCATTCCCCCCAGAGAGTAGGCCTAATATATAAAGAAAATATGACAAAGCTTATGAAGGTATAATTGTGGTTTGAATGTGTGGTGCCCCCCCGACAAGGCAAATTGGCTGGTGCCCCCGGGCACTCGCCCGATGCCATATATGGATAATCCGGCCCAGAGATTTGAGATTTTCAGTGATGGGCTAGTTTGCACATCTTTATGAGTTATGGCATTTGACAAGGACATGTAATTTACTCTTTGGGGGGGGGGGGATACACTTGAGTATCTTTCACCAAAGGAGACTTCAGGAGCTGTGTCAAGCAGGTTCTCTCATCTGGACTCTTACACAGGAGGCAACATGGTTACATGAACACTGATTTCTGGGTCACAGAGGGAAGGAGGTGGAGTGTTTGGACTGGTGACTAACTCATCGGACGCACAGGAGCGCAAAATCCAGGTAAGCACTAAATGGTTGTTTCCCATGTCCCAGACAAATGCTCTTCAAATGATAACTGACCTATAAAAAAAGAAAAAAAGCTTAACTTTGAGTGTACCTTTAGAGAGAAACATAACTTTTCAAGGTTGATGTCAACTCGTATTTTAAGATACATAATAAAAAAAACATGTTTTGGAGAACATTTATTGACATGAGATCATTATAAATTTATTCAGAGGTCCACATTTCCACCAGCTCTCACCAGCTTCTCTCTTCTCCTCTCTTGCCTTCTTTATTTCATCTCCTCCGAACTGTAGAAAACACAGTTAAACACAATATCATCATAGTCAGATAGAAACTAGAAGTGACAATATTGTCTTAGGTACCAGTTGATGTCTTTATATTCAGGCGGCCTGCCTGTGGCATATTGCGAGTTAAATTTCTAATTAAACTAGTGTGGGGCCGCACTGATAGTGTTGTCTAAGAATTACAATGCACTGGAACTTTTATTATTGCCATTTAAAGTGCAACTCCCTGGTTAAACACTGGATGCGTTTAATTAAATGGCAGTCAAGAACTCATCACAGTAATGTTTCTATAATCTTTTTTTTCTTTTTTTTTGCAGTCAAGGTGATGAACAGCAGAAATAAAAAAAAAGACATGAAAAAAGATTAGGCGGGCGGCTCGGTCCTATTTTATAAAGAAGCAATCAAGGGAACTTGTGAGTAGGTGTCCGGCTAATTCAAGCTTCAAGCTTCACAGCTGTGAAAGTTTGCCAGTTGTGCCGATTTCATCTTGCTGATGGAACATTTGCGTAATTTAATCTAATTTAACAGAGAAAGTGCAGTGTTGCTGCTCGGCTAATCATTTTCATTAAAAAGTCAGACATTTTTATCTCAACAGGAGGCTTTGTTGACAGATTCATGATGGACAACCAATATAGCAATTGATGCTTTTTTTCTTCACACCAAGTTTTTCTTTCTATTAACAGTGATATCCGTCCACCCCTTCACACCCGCTCATACTGTGTTAAATTAGCTGAATTTATCTCTTCCTAAGCAGCGTCAGGAAGGAATTTTGTGGGTGATCCTGACATCGACCGGATGGCATATAACCAAGACAAGTTTAAAGATACATGCAGTCATTTAAATTTTAAATGTTGAAATGCCTCCAAGCCTCCAAGGCCGGATTTGGGAAACCCTGAAAATCTCTCTTAATTAGTATTTTTGCCAAATTGGCCCAAGAAACATCCATTGACCTCTGTCCTATTGCTTGTTTTCGAGATGAAATGCAACAAAAAATGTTTTTCTTCCCTCCTCATTAAGTAGAATTTTAGAAATTTTAATCAGCAAGTGCTATACATGACTTGCAAGAATGCCATGCTTGAACCAAGGTATTACTTCACTCACATTTTTCACTATTTTTCAGATAATCACCGTCCTTACAAGACACATTAAGAGCGATTCAAGACAGATCTACACCTACATTTCTCCTTGAGCTAAAGAAACTAAAACACATACACCCGACTATTTGGTTAGATGAAGCAACCCTTTGATCAGTTCAAGGTCATAGAAGAAGAAGATGAGAAGACCTTGAAAACTGCAGGTGATGCAGAGCGGCGATACACATAAACATTACCACGCAGCATCTGAAAAGCAAGTTCACGACAGTTAAAAACACAACTATTTTTTCAGCTGCAAATATGAACTGACAGGAAGACCTTTACTTTAAAAAATGTAGCCAAATAGTTTTGACACAGTTCCACTGGTCCGCCACAAAGTGTTTCATGATGCCGACACAATTCATGAATCACTATTTATGAATGTGCTGCTAGGAAGCCTGTCGTCAGGCCTTATGAACGTGTTAATCATCAGGTTATTAACTGAACAAGTTTTATTCCTGACCCAAGGGACACCGAGAGCGGTCCCGCATAACTGTCGCCTATTATTTATAACTGGACACTTAGAATTAATTGTTGCACATTATCCACGTTATATATCAGACATGTTTTTAAGGGTGATATTCCACTTTAGTACAGTATTTTTATTTCCCATTAAACTCAACCTGACATGACATGAACCTAGTTGGGCCTGGAATGTGTACTGGTCAGGCTGTTTTTTTTTGTTGTCATTCTCAAGCAGCACAGAAAAACAGAAACAGAATGAAAAAATCATATAATTTCAGTCATAATCAGGGTGAAATCGCTATGGTTAACTGCCAATATTTGTAGCTGATTACTCATGGAGCCAAACAGGGTTTGGCATGCCAAAAACCCACAAATGTTTTACCAAAGTGAAATCAGTTTTGAATCTGTTTTCTGGCACTGCTCATATGCTTTAGTGATACTAAATGCTTGGCTATTTCACTTTTTCTAACAAAGCTGCTAAATAAAAGGGAATATCCAGTCTCTTCTTGTGAACTGTAGGCCTTATGGCAGACTGTAGCAGAGTATATTGTGAAGCCTTCACATTCTGTGAGTCTATCTGGAGTGCCTAATTGAACATCTGCCCATCCAGAGGCAAGTACATGTTCTTTCAAAGAAAACATCTGTCATGTCCAAGTGCAAGTATGAACAGTGTGACTGACGATGTCACAGCATAAGACATATACTTAAACATAGTGAGAAAATAGAAATAGAAATATCCCTGCTCCATCTATGTGCAGCTGTGAGGAAATGAAACGGTTTGCTGCACCCTTTAGTCATTCAGGACCACACCAGCTGCTGAGCTATTGAGGTTCTGCTGTGTTTTTTTTAACCTTATATACCAGCCAAGTCCCCTCTGATAGATGATTAATGATTCCCTTACTTGCTTTGCCAGAATGGGGCCATCTACATAGTGACTCTATCACTTAAGACAGTGGAGGGCAAAGCCCAATAACGTAGGATGCGGTATCAATGCAACAGGATCCAAACAAGGAGGATGCGTGGGGATCGGACCGTGACGTTATCAGATAATGAATTTATGTTACTGTGGTGTTCTGGGAGGGCCTGTGTATGTGGGATGCCAGCAACAGTTAGTGTGGTCCAAGACTTCACAAATAAAATGTTTAAAAACTCTTTAATATGAAAAGGCATTAAGTAACCTATGACTTTTATCAACCAATGACATCGGCAGGTCTCTGGTACAGCTGGCCTGTAACTGATACAAATAATTTATTCATATTTCCCCAATAGAGATGTGTAAGCTAGTGAGCAGAACTCCAACTGAAACGGCTAGTGAAGAGGAAATATTTCACTATGCAAAACACTGGAATAATAACACTGCTGTCATTTGCTTTGGCCTGAAAACGAGATGTCTGGTGACGCCAGTTGCTTGCTTGTAGCGCCATCCTCCATCGACTATCATTGAGTAAAACAGAAAGAAGGGGCTTGAGTGAGAATTGAAAGCCAAAAATCTCAGCATCTGGTGAAGTAAACATAGAGTCTGGTATTGATCAACCAGCCCTCCGTGTATTATGGTCATTTTGTGCTATGGGGCGAGTAAAAACCTTAAGTACTGCACTTTTAACAGACCTTCAGAAAAATCAGAGATTTTCCATGTGCGTATTGCAGCAGATACAGTATGGCAGGCACATACAAAAACAAGGCAAGAGTCAGCTTGTCGTCCCCTATGAATGATGCAGCTCCCCTCCGGGCCGGACATTAACACATATGTCATCTTGTTTTGACAAGTAATTGCAGCTCCCCGCTGTAATTTGGAAAACATCGCAATGCAATGATGTGATGTATCATTCCCGATAAGCAGCGTCTGAGATATTGCGCATGACGGGCAGATGGACGAGCAGCCGGACCAACAAGCGGGAGGAGGATTTCAAACTTCGGATACAGCAACTGAGACATATTGAAAGAAAATAAGCGAGAGGAACAGAGAGCAGCTTGACCGAGAAAAAAGGTAACAGAAAATAGAAGCATTTGTAGTGAAAAACACACAACCAAGTACACGCTTTAGCTGAGGCCGACGTGGAAATCATAAAAAAAACATGAGATGTGTGGGTGTCCTGCTGCCATGCGCATTCATTCACAAGTGCATCAGTTAGAAATTGGCTCATGCTATGCTGCTGCATGTCTCCTGCTCTCCCTCCCTCTCTCCTTCCCTCTCCCTCCCTCTCTCCTTCCCTCTCTCATAACATTTGCCATTCACTGGACGCCTTCACCCAAAGCGGCTTACGCCCGCCACACACCCCTACAGTGAGGTATATTTCCACACGGGAAAAAGGAGAAGTGGCGTGAAATGATATGAAATGACCTGTGTCCATTGTCTGACTCGAAAATTGCTCTGGTAATTGGTTTTGTCTTCAAAGAGCGCGGGCCTTACACTTCATCTTTATGTATGGTGGCTGACGCTGCCTGCCACTTCCACTGTATTCTCAGGTGAGGGAGTGAGTTATTAAGGCTGGTAAACATGTCCCGCCTCCAGCCAGATAGTGTGGGGGGGGAGGAGGGAGGGGGTTAAAAATGATGGATAACAAAAGAGATTAAAAATAAACAAACCTTGACGGAGAAGAATATGAATTTGAGGGAGAAAAGTGCACGCCTAAGACTGTTTGTTTCATTTATGGAAATCGTTCAAGGCCCATTTGGCTCCTCTCTCAAATGAGAAAGCCTTACTTTTAATTTCCTGCTGAACTGGCTCCGATTACGCAATATTCTCCAGTATCAGTGAATCCCAGGCGGTAATTCCAGACGCGGATTACGGCGACCGTGTCATAAAAATCTGCCGTTACAGGTAAAGGGAACACACCGGCAATGGGAAAGCAGCAGCACGGGTTTGTTGACTGCTTTGATCATGATGTCTGAGCGATGAATTATGCACACGGCACACATTAATTATTCGTCTTGTCCCTGCAACCTATTGTGTGGTAGGCGGTTTCCAGGCGCTTAGAAATTCACACGGTAAAATATCCGGAGATGCGAGATTTGGCCAGCCGGCGGCCTTGTGTGCTGGCGGTAACGCAGCGGCAAGGACACACAAACCCATCTGCCGGGGATCATCCGAGTCCGACGCCGAAAAAACTTCTTTCACTTGTCAATTGAAACTATTTTTCACCGCTGACATCTGTGTTGGCTTTCCATCTTGTCTGTAAATTGAATCTCAGATCCTCCCCCTCCACCCCCCCACCCACCCCCCGGTTGTGAGTTTTCTCTCTGTAAAAATGAAAGACACACGTTGAATCCGCAAACAGGGGCTGAACCTGCGGTACCCAAGGATGAATTTCTTCTCCTGTGGTGCAGCAAATTGTATTTTTTTTTTTCTTCTTCTTCTTCTTCCCCCTCCACTCCCAGCCCAAGGATATATTGCCCATAATTAATAAACATGAAGCAAAGCGATTTCTCTCCGACATCTTGAGACATTTTGAAAAGGGTAAGCCGTGAGTTAACTTTCTTCATTATGGTTTCTAATTGGATGCAGATGCATGTTCTCCAATGTAGACATATGCACACAGACAGAAAGAGAGAGGAACGGATGGACTATGAATCCTATTTATTTAGAGGCAGAGAAAACCAATACGACAAGGGAACTGCCCATCTTAATACAGTATCTGCTGGGAATGATATATTTCACTCACACACACACACACACACACACACACACGCACACACACACACATGTATACACACACATACACACAAGCGCAATACATCAGATTGGATATGCTGACAATTCTTGTTGTCTGCTTCACCTGTGCCTGCAGTCGCACATTTATTCCAGCGCTGACACTAAATCCGTGTGGAGTTAAGATACAAAGACAGCTAGTAATGCACCTGGCGCTCTCCATCTGTGAAAAACCATTTCAGGAGCAAATAGAAAACTCCTTCCGCGCGCCAAAGTTACACAGCGGATTGGACCGGATTAGCTTTCACGTTGTTTATCGAGTGTTTTGATAGCTAATGAGATTTCATCAGGTGGTGGGGGGTGGAGGCGCACCGCTGTAGCCAAATGTCAACTCTTGGCTGTTGAATTAGCGCTATGACAAAGCAGGAGTGGAGACGGGACAGCTGCGGCGCCTGAGGATGGTGCCGGGACTGATGGGAGGCACTGAGGCAATTCACTGCCGGAACGGAACAGAACAGAACAGAAAAATAAATAAATAAAAAACTGGACGTCCCACTTCACGGCTGTGTAAACCAGGGCGATGCAAATGACTTCATTACTCCTGGGAGTGTAATTCATACAATCAGTTGACTGGTGAACCGATGGAGATGCTATTTATAATACGTGAGAATGGCATTGCAGCTTTGGATTGGGTTCTCTTTTTTTTTTTTTTAATTGTTGTGTTTTTGTGCACAGAGATGCAGTTATGTGACATTGGGCAGAGGTGCGTGTCGATACGTTATCAAAGCAAGTGTTTTGTTTGTGTGTGTGTAAATGGAATACTGAATAAAAATCAATGTACCCTTGAACGAACAATGTGTCCGTCCCGAGTCTTCGCTGTAGCATCTAAAATGATTGAAAAGGCTTTACACCGCTATGCAAAAAGAAGCTCTGAAAAGGAATGCCACCCACTTTCACTCCTCTTTGAGTCTGCCATCCTCACCAAAGACTATTTTCTTGCTGCCAGTCATGGAGGGATAGCACTTCAAGGTCTGCCAAGGTTGAAAGCAAGAGATACAGATGATGTTAGAAACCCTCTCTCGCAGTTCTTTGGCACCTGAGAGCGTGTACAACCTTGCAATCTCCTTTGATTTCGGCGTTACAAAGGGGCAGATCAGCGGCGCGCAAATTTGCCACACAGCGCACATTGAGAAAGGTCACTTGAGTACTCAGTGACGCGCACCAATCTGGACCCTTATTATAAGTGACAATGACAACAGGGCTAAGTAATGAAATGGATGGAACGAGGAGGGGGCAGAGGATGAATGCAGCTTGTGTCATAGTTGTGTAAAAGAGGGACTTAAAAATGCAACAAGCCCTGAAGCGCAATTTCAATCTCCCACTCACGCTGCTGTCGACAAGCGCCGTCTCTTAGCACATCGTCCTGAGGATCGATTGAACGTTAAGAACAGACCTTTAACCGTAATTATTCCTCTCATGGCTTCAAATAGAAAGAACGCATCATCGTGAAATGTGGGTCACACATGACAATCTTGCAAATGCAGATCATTAATTCATTATTGTGATGTAGTGGCTGCTTGTGCGGTTATGTCTAAATGCATAATTAATCAGTGGCATTGAAGCACTGGGGGAGATTCTCATTTTAATGAGAAACAAAGAATATATAAACAGTATGGAATCCAAATAGCGAAAAAAGGGGGGGAAACAAAGGGAGATGGGGGAACAGAAGCAGGTAAAGCAGGTAGCCGCGATTTATTCGTCTCGCTTCATAGTTTCCCGTGACAATAAAAGGGAATTCAAGTAACGTGACAAGATTCTGCGGATTTCTTTAAAGACTAGTAGAGTGCATTGATGAACCTGAGATAAACGAGTAAACAAAATCCCACCTGTATAGAGCCACCGCAACACAGGGTAAAGCAAGGTATGCATGTCTTTCTTGCATCAAGAATGGCATTAATGTAAATATGTAACAGAAAGAAAAAATGAATTGATTTTCGTAGGGATATGCCAAAGTTATTTTTAGAGTGTCAGATCAATCAGAGAAAAATCAATGGCTTGAATTGTGCGACATGCGCTTTATTGATCGTGCCACCTCATGTCCGTAACACAAGAATTCAACTGACGGGTAAAATTGGAGGGTAATGATGTCTGGTAGTATTTGTGTAATGTCAATGGGATCAAATTGTCACATTAAGGCATTAAGGCATGACAACGTTCCTTCTTTGCACTGCATAACGGAGGCCGGATAAGCCCTCGTCTTTCTTCTTCTGGGTTCTAGGGTTCGGTTCTGGGCCCCTGGAGACCACCGGGAAGGGATCAGATCCCACGGTGGGAATACTCCCGTAAAACCCCCCTTGGTGAGCTCTCGCGTTTGTTCTTCATCCCATCTCCTCTCCTCCAACTACAGATGTGGGGAATTAAGAGATAAACACAGTAGAAATAATCCAATTACCTCTAATGGGCATGGCATGCTCATGATGAAAGTATCTGAGGGGGAAGCGCCTTGAATCCTCTGAAAGCCTCTGCTAACAACTGTAGCAGTGCAGCGCTGTTTACATAAAGACACTTCCAAGGTGAGTTTCAGAATAAAGCCTCGCCACTAAGATGGATTTTTTTTTTTTTAAATCGAGCAGGTGAGTAACTCTTAACTAGCAGCTCAGCATTAGCGAGAGATTAAAGTGCTCTCAGATGACATCTTTGGTGCTCAGCGCTCATTGCTGCGGTGTTTCTGCACTGCACTTCCCAGAGATCACCTGCAGTTCTTCTATTTATTCCAAACAAACCACAAACATAAAACACATCGGGTGTTTACAACAGCAAATCGAAAAGCTTTCACGAACTGGATATAGGTTGAATCACTATTGTGATATATCAGTCAGAAATAGAGCATAAAACAACATTTATTTATATAAAAATGCTGCAGATTATTGCTTTAAAGGTTTAGAGTTGAGGTGTTGCTAAACTACGTGTGAATCACGCAAAGAAAACTGCAGCTTTTGCCTTAAAACTGTTCATCCATTCTTCCAGTGTGCCTCCCCTACCCAGCCATGAACCCAAGGCTTCTCCCAGACACTGAGCCAACCAGAGCGTCCTCCACTGCTGCTTTTTCATATCTTGTTAGGCGGAAGGCGATCACGTTGACACACTGGTCCAAACACATTACGGACAACAGCCATCAGGCGGCCCAATCCCCTTTGCTAATGCTATTAGGACAACATGAGACACCCAGGGTGATTCTAGCCATCATCAGCTCCTATGCAAATCCCATCCTCCAGCAGGGTAAACAAAGACTTAGACCAGGCAGGCCGTCCTGACTGACTACCGCAGTTGTTTCACCTTTGAAAGACATTAGGCCTATCGATCGTTCAAATGGATATCTCTATCAGTTTGGTTCAAGCCCTTTTCAAGATGGAAAGATACACAGCAGCTCGCAAAAGGAATCTTCACACTGCATCACAATTTCATCACTCAAGAGTGTCCGTCTCTGAAATAAAATTCATAGCAACACCGTAGGACGCCTGGTAAATGGTAACATTACATTAAAATTATATACTATTATATTCACATTTGACTGTAGGAGCTCCTGTGAACCTGCAAAGCATCTACAATGCTTCTACATTGCGGCAATGCTCTTGCAGCAATCCCACCATTAAATGCTTTGCTGGAAGACTATTTCATGTTATGTTTGTGCTGGGAGGGGGGGATAAAAGGGGATCAAGCGAAATCGTGTATTGACCATATTTCCTGCAGTAGTTGTCCCCCAGAGTCAGGTGCTCAGCATGAGAAGTAATGGCTAGTGGATGATGACAGAAAAGTGTTTAGAGGGCTCCACTGCTAAAACACATTCATAACATTTCATACGTACGCTCCTGTATGAACATTTAGCTGCTTATTTGTTCATTTGTCAAACACCACAACCCGTCTTTTCAGTCTTAGAATGGTGAAGCACGCTGGAGATTGAACAATCCTTATGTTTGATGCTTTTGCAGAGCGTAGTTAATATTAAAGTCACAATGAAATGGCAGTTTAAGAGCGTCTTGCTTCTGTAACTTGATGTATTTATGGTTGAAACAGGATCATTCAAAATTGTAAACCAATGGGATATCAGTTATGGAGAGAAAGGTCGTTTTATATGATGGGAGGGGAGCTGGGGGATTGTTCAACAATCTGTGATGGTTTTATTGGTTGGAATTTTGATGTACTCTTACTGGTACACCATGAGGTAATTCATTGGAAGCAAAAGTAATGGGATTTTGATATAAAAATGCAAGAAAATCTAAATTTTGTATATTTTCTGGCATTAATGGTTTAATAGGTGTATATGATAATGACATGGAACATTAGCTAACAAAGTGAAAAGGTCATTTCTCATTTCATTGTGACTAACTATTTCCATATTTTACTGTACTGTTCAAAAGTTTGTTTCATTTCCCTGAATAATTCCCACACTGAACCCTCACATCCTCTGTTTACCAGCCACATCTATGTGAGCGCAAAGGCTTCTTTTTTAATTGGATAAATATTTTCATATTTCAGTTGTGTGGAATAGGACAGCCTGTCTTTTAAGATGACAAAACAAAAAAAGAAAAAATCCAATCTCTACTTTGCAAAATGCCTCACACTCAGCAATCAGCATCATTAATTTGTCATATCTACAATCCCCCTGCAATCTTTACTTCTCAGCTTGATTGCGCTGCTTCTCTTGGTTTCAAAACACACTTTGTGCTTTGAGCCAGAGTCCCTTTCTTTGCTAGAGTCTTCTAGCAAAATGTACAGAATGATCTTCAGGCACATTTCTGAGATGAAAAATTCAGCGTATTCATCAATCTCTGTTTCTCTCTCTCTCTCTCTCTCTCTCTCTCTCTCTCTCTCTCTCTCTCTCTCTCTCTCTCTCCCTCTTTCCTCCTCTCTCTCTGGTATACATGCAGTATGAAACAAAATTGAAATTAGAGAAGAGATTTTGTGATTTCTTTAGTTAACTGAATTCATTACTCATTCATGCATTCTCTGACCGTTTTAATACATTTCTATGTACTTTTCATATTTTAAAGCCCTCTTGAGCATTGTCACAAATTGAGTGCCATGACTAGTCAGTGCGGGGGCCGCGAAGATAAAATGACAAGAAAGCAAAACTCGAGCAAATCACGATGAAATGAAAAGATCTCAAGCGTACCAAGAGAGGATGGAAGGCTCTCTCTCTCTGCGCAGGCTTGTCATGTTCTGCGGGAGATGTGGCAAATTAAATACTGGGAAAAGGCATTTTCCCCTTAAAAGATTCACCGCCAGGAAAAATTAAAGCCCGCTCCCTCAATGCCTCTCCCGAAAGGAAATGCACTTCAAATAAAAGATTGACGCAAAGAGAGCAGCCGGGGACAAAAAGGTGTCAGCGGTGTCTCAAATGTCAGCTGAAATGTCAGGAGGGGTTGCTTAATTGATATTTAGGCCATCGTACGTATGCAGCTTTTGTCTTTACATTCCTGAGCAGTCAGCCGCTCCAGCACAACCTACATTACTGGAGCTGTTGTGACAGAGATGACACATATTTAATTCAAAGGAGCCATGTAAGAGCCAGCAAAGTGCGAGCTCCTTTGAATGTTAATCGTGTAGATACACATGGTGCTTTTAAGACTCGTCCTGAGGTCTCAGCGTGAGACGCACTCACTCCCAGTGCGGGCCTCCCAAGTGTACATGTCAAACGCACTTTGAAGTTCTTAGCAATCTGGCAAAAGAGGCTGTTAGTACTTCGGCAGTACCGACTCAGAACTTGCTTTTCAGAGAGTCGTAAAGAAAAGCAAGCTGTGAAAAAAAGACAAAGAAAACACCAAGGAGTTAATTTTTTTCTACTTTAGGAAAAAAAAAAAAAAACACCGGGAGGGGTAGTCTGGTCATGGTTATGCTCTCTGAATCAACATGTAGTTTGTTTTGATCCTCTCTTCAGTATCCACACAATGCTGACACCTCCTCACACGCTGCAACTTTACATCAAGACGGACTCCTTCTGACGATGTCCTTACTTTTCTCTTACCTGCCCTACGTTGCAAAGTATCCAAACATCAGACATCCGGGTGTTTTATTCTGTCACTGTAGCCTCTATGCCCGTTAAATTCCTGTTTGGTCAGCTGTGCTAATGGGATGTTGTTTGTCCATATTCAGATTTGTCAAACAACATGACATCCACAAGGTAAATTGTGCCTGGAACTTAAGGCCAACTCACTCAACACTAAGCTATGGAAATTGTTCCTGCATCTAATATCATTTACCACCAAAACTATGACACATGCTTATGATGACTGAATTTCTGTGGTCAAGCTGGAACAATCACTGCTGACGGACAAGATAATATTATTTGGTCAGTGTGACAGATTATTAGACATAGGTCACCAAAGTATCAACTTAGAGGAAACATTGGTCCATATCTCTTCCTATCAATTTCTGGCACTTTGCTTGACTTTTTGCCCTCTATTATAATGAGAAAAAAACGACAGGATCAAATTTGGACACACATATGCTAAAGTGGTAAGTGTCCTACCTTGCCATAACCCAACATAAACCGCAGTTTCACAAATCAAAAGCATACGATTTGAGGATAAGAAGCTGTTGGAGATCAAACGTGAGGGAATTCTCGGATCAATCGTCTTCAAAAGTCTTGGCGTTTTAGTTGGACTCTATAGGCCACATTATCGTCTTCAGCCCCCCGATGCCCTTAATGCTTTTGATTATGATTTTTCCATAAAGTAGGCAGCACAGCAGTGAAGTCGTACACAGATTCTGATGCCTTCCTCCGAGACTCCACTTCTCATCTCTCCTCAGATGCCATGGAGTTCTCGAACTCTTTTTTCATTGACTGTGAACACTTTTGATTATATCCCTAGCACTCGCTGTCCTCTTCTCAAGCCTGCCCAATCTCCCCGCATGTCTCGCATGTACACACACACACACAAACACACAGACACACACACTCCCCCTGCAAGCATAATATAATTGGACAAAGATTTGAAATAACGGCGTCTCCCAGTGGAGAGATAGTTTTTCTCCTGGCAGCGGTGAATTGATAATCCGCTCTTTAAAATACTCCTGGGGTCTTCACTCTCATGTGGGGCTGCTGTCGAATTGGCAGAGGCAGCGTTCAGGGCCGCAACACTCTATTCTCTATCTCACATCGTCTAATCCTAATTGCCCGTGGTAGCAGAACCACAAAACAGCAACATGTCAATAATGCGATTAATTACCTTACATGGAGTTTAATTTATCTGTTACCCTACACACAAATCCACGAGCATTTCCTCACTGTGAGACTGATTGAGACGAAACGTGAAATGTTTGATTTGATAATCTATGAGTTTCTCTCCCCGGACCACTGATGCAATGTTGCACTGTCATGACAATAAAGCTCACTCGCCTCCACAGTAATCTCTGTTGTTTTCAAATGGCTGGCAAAGGTTGCCATTTGAATTCCCTCCTTAGAGACCATTTGTATCATGCCAGCTGTACGAGTGATCATTTAATTCGACGGTGCTGGAAGCGGCACCCTAGTGGAGCATTTGAGCGTCTACCGTAGTGTTGACAGAAACTCTGCTACCTGGGTTGGCTTTGCTTGTTTATCCAGATACCACAGCGACTGATATGAATTTAACGTGCAGCTCAATATAGGCTATGTTGTTGGAAAAGTGAAGGAGAAACAGGATGTAGACTGAGTGGGCGGAGGTGAAAGATCCATCCTTGGAGAACTGCCAGAAACAGCCCTGGTCCATTTTTCTGTAAGTCTAATTAGGTGTGCATCTGGAAAAAAAGTGAGCATGAGTTCAACAATTTACACCAAATAATGATGGGCATAAAACCTGGGAGTCGACAGCCTTCATCTTGGAAGAGTCTGTTGAAGAACGGTGATAGCGAAGATGCTTCCCAGCGGAGAATAGCCCAACAAACTGTTAATCCTTTTGCATTGTGAGATGAGATATTGTAGTTAGCCGAGTGACCTTGGCTCTCTGTGAGAAGGATATTGCCAGAGGGCTGTACACTTCATGCTGGGAGACATTGCTATTTGGCGCACAGATACTGCAGCTGAAGCCCAGCATGCATAGTACTGTGTTTAGAAAAAAATAGACATTCTTGTCAGAGTCCTTCGTTGTGGTATTCTACATTGGAGGAAGTACTTATCATAACGCATGTATGGTTCTGCTTTTACAGTATCAGTTCTGCTGTCTGTGTGTGATGAGCATTTTCCATTGCTCGTCTTTACTCTCATGTAAAAAAAGACATTCCAGTGAAAATGGATCACATTTGTCTCCCACTCTGAGGGCCTGGAAAAACCCAAGTGAGCCAGCTTTTCAAACATAAGTGAGTGACTCACCATGCCTTCTCTGCTAGACCTGGGCAAAGTCTATTTGAATAGGGCTATAAATATTGGAATTAGTTGACTTATGCTTTGTTTAACCCGCCAGACACTTTACCAACTTCAAATTTGGGCAGATCACTTGCAAGGTAAAAGAAAGCAAACATCTTTTTTTCCCAAAAATTCAATGCAGCTTTTGTTTTCCTCAGGATTGGTCACATGAGGCTACAGTACATTAAACTCACTGCAAACAATGCGCTGTACTGACACAATGGAGATGTGCTAGTTTCAATACTTATCCAAGTCAAAAAAAATCATATTTCAATGCTTTTAAATAGTTGAAACAGTGGATTCAGTTATGGGTAAGTATGGATTTTGACAGCAGTGGAGAGAATCTTTTTATGCAGTACACATACATGGTGAATGTTAAACCTGCAATAAGCGATTTCAGACCCTGTAACCAATCCTGAAACTAACGTGTGCTACATGGAGATTTCTGTGTGATTGTGGGACATATAACCTTCAGCGGGAGAAAAATCTGGCAAAGCGAGACTGGTAACCGGCGATATTTCTCCGTAGGTATGTTCAGTTCAGCCACTAGCCTTTATGCACGGTTTGTCCTTAAGGGCCAGTAGCTTTGCTGTGTGTTTACAAATGTGTTGAGATTTCTGTCACCCTCTAGTGGTCAGAAAAAATCGCTTAGTGTAGCTTTAAGTGAGTGTGAAAAACATTACATTGTGCCAGTGTTGACAGAAAGCTGATGTATGCATTTGAAGTCGACTGGCCAAGTTTCTGAGAGACTAAACATGCTCTTCAGTTGACTTGGTAATGTAAAACAGGTAAAATGCTCACACATCAAGTCCTAAACACCTTGAAATACCTTCAAAACTGTAAACAAACCTGCAGTAGATTATATTGGCAGGTGTTGTGAGTGAATCGTGGAGAAAATGGATCACAATCAGTAAACCACATCAAAACCATTACCTTAAAAAGTAGACTTAGATGAGAATGCCAATAAGTTTCAGATTTGAGATATGCTATTCCAATGCCTTAGGACACTTTGGTCTGTATCAGTGACTAGAGACATGAGTGCAAATGTTGTCTCGCCCTCTAATCTGTGATGTGTTAGGGCAAAATGAAAAGATGAAAGTGCTGACTGCAAGCCAGCTCTAGCGATCAGGTATATGTCCTGGTTCATAACTGAAATATAAAATGAAGCTCATTTGAATCTAGAAATCCGGACACATTTTGAATCCACAAAATCTATCTCCCATTCATTGTTAATTGAACATCTTCAGGCTAGTATTTGGAGAGAATTGTTAATGTTCACAGTATTGATTGGACTGTTCGAGGCTTTCAGAATAACATCACCAGTGCTGCAGAAGCTGCACACATCTTTCCCCCTTTTTTTTTTTTTTAGTAATTAGTGGCTGACATTATCCCCCACATTAAAATTTCATGATCCGGGGACAAAGGCATGCCATTGAAAAATAAAGCAGAAGTGTCAGAAGAATCAGCCAGTTTTTCTCAATTCCTAAAAATCTTTTAGAGAAACAAGGTTTTTGCAGGACATTGACAAATGTGTGACCTTTTAAAGTAATAATCTGCAACTTTTTCATATAAATAATTGTCCATTTTGCTACTCTCTATCATTGATTGATACCATACAATAGTGATTCAACCTATATCCAGCTCATGAAAGCTTTTACATTTGCTGTTTTGAACACCTTTGAGGGGGGGAAAGGCTCTGCTGCACAGTAAATGATCCATTTTACATTTATGGAAACAGCAACAGCATTTATTTTCTTCAATAAATATAAGAGGGTAGAAGAAATATATGAAGCCGCAGTCTACTTTGAGTGTCTTTATTATTACAGTATGTTGGGCCAGCACCTACATTGAGTCCAAAACACCAAAGTAATAACCGCTTATCAGCAAAGATGTCGCCAAAGATCAAGAAATACAAGAATCTTGTGAATTATCACAGATAGGCCTGCCCTTTCTGAGCCAAACCAAGCATTTCTTTCAACTTAATTTGCTGGTATTTTCTTCTTAAGTATTAAGAAAATGGTTTTGTCTGATTTACTGATCATGATTAATAATTTTTTTCCCTGAGTCACACACAAAAAATGCAAATGTCATATGCTGCAGGTTTGTTTTTGACTATGGGAACTTTTCTCAACATCTCAAATTTGTTTAGGCATTTTAGCTGCATTTTAGCATTTTAGCTGTTCTACATGACCTAAAAGTCTAGTTAAAGCTGCAATAAGTGAAATTTTCTGACCACTAGAGCGACGGAAACCGCAACACATTTGTAAATAACACACAGCAAAGTCACTGCACTACGGAGGCCTGCCGAGGACAAACCTAGCAAAGCACTGTGCATAAAGGCTACCAGCTAAGCTAAATGTACCTACAGAGAAGTCTCTCCGGTTACCAGTCTCGCTTTGCCAAGTCTTTCTCCCGCTGAAGGTTACATGTCCCACAATAACGTGAAGAGGCAGGTAGCAAGTTTACCAGTTTAACAAGTTTACTCACTCGCTTCATCAATTCCACCATTACGAGTACTTTTTCAGGAATGGGAGGGGGAGAGGGCCGCTTTCAAAGGGAGGAGGAGACAAGCTAGTTTTTAAAAAATTAAAACCTACTAAATGGCCCGGGAGGAGCTTCGTTCCGGAGCGGAATTTGACAACAAGCTTTAGAAAAGAGGTGAAAACAGCAACACGGCTGCTGCTGTGTGGATATTGGTTTATATCATTATTAGGGCTGAAACGATTCCTCGAGAAACTCGAGTAACTCGATTACTAAAAATCATCGATGCAAATTCTTTGCATCGAAGCTTCGTTTAATCCATATAACTATATACACACTCAGTGTTTCGCACGGATGATTATTACTGTTGCACAACGCGCTGGAGAAAGACAGAGAAAATAGCGAGGGGCGAAGAGAAGAGACAGGCCAGAGAAAACGACAGAAAGTGTCCAAAGTTTCGGATCCAGTGTTGCCAACTTGGCGACTTTGTCGCTAGACTTTGCGACTTTTCAGACCCCCCTGGCGACTTTATTTCTCAAAAGCGACTAGCGACAAATCTGCCGACTTTTTCTGACCATGGGAAGCAATGTTAATGTGTTGAATCCCAAAGCATTTGGCAATAAATTGGTTCGGCTGATGCCGGTTTTCTCTACTTGCTTGTCTAATCCAGAGAGGTCTGACGATCACAGCGCTTCCCACACACAGCGTAGCTCCCTCCCTCCGCTGAGAGCAGGGACTGTAGGATAGGGTCCACTTGTAATTGCTACCGGCGTACGCCGAAATTGGCCCGGGTGGGCGGAGTCAGCACTTAATATTAAAACGGGATGAGATGAAGGCTAGTAAAGAATGCACGTTAATTATGGCTATATGTAATGGCTAGTTAAGAACGTAAATCAATATGGTGGCTAGTTATGATGTCCCTAAGTTAGCTAAGTTTTGCTCAAGAAAATAACCACAGAAAATAAAATGCTGCAGTCAATTTGTGAAAGCCTGAGCTTCATTCATGTTATTATTATGATAGTCACACACACATACACACACACACACACACACACACACACACACCTACTCCCCTCACAGTGATGCATAAAATACCCCAGAAAGCAAAATATCAGGTGGTGTAAGTAGCAATTGGAGCCTAAAATGCACCAGTCCAATACAGCAGGTATATTCAGTTTAGTTTGATTGCAGTGAGTAGGGTCAGCAGGTGTAGGGCAACCCTTCAACATAGTAAATAAATGTACATTAGCCAGTCTTATGAACTTGTATGATATTTAGGCCTAGTAATAAATATCAATAATAATAATTATTTCACCTCGTTTTCAGTAAACCACAGTGTCGTATGGACAGCTTTGTGCGGACAGCTTTTCTCTTTTGTATATTTACTATTGCTCTTTAATAAAGCAAAAGTATTTCTTATCCGATTACTCGATTAATCAATGGAATAATCGGTAGAATACTCGATTACTAAAATAATCGATAGCTGCAGCCCTTATCATTATGTCTCAATGGAATCTCCACATAGCACACATTAGTTTCAGGATTGGTTATCAGGTCTGATATCGCTTATTGCAGGTTTAGCTGGAGAGCGTGTTTTCAGTCTCTCAAAAACTTGACCACTCAAATTCAAACACATACACACAAGCTTTATGACAACACTGACACAATGTAATGAAATGTTTTTTCACACTCACTATGTATGTATGTGTAATGTATAAAATGCTTCTCTCCACCACTGTAAATCCATAATCATCCAAAACAGTATTTCAGTTTAAATACTCAAAGGCATTGAAATATTATTCACTGGATTGATAGACTTCCAGGGAGAATCATTTTGATTCTGGCACCAAATCTGATCCAGCTATTGTCATTCTGAAACAAACTAGTGCAGTTCCGCTGTCGATCCTATAAAGCACAAATCTAGGCCATAGTGTAAATATTCCCAGCTGTAATAAAGCAACCTGGTTATTAATAGAATAAAGCGCTATAGGTTAGGCGAAATGCTTTTTAGTGGCCTCAGGGGAAAAGGTAAACTGTCACCTGACCAAGGGCACAAAACTAACAAACAGCACTCAGCAGGCGTGAGGCTATTATGGTTGCGTGAACTTTACTTTAAGTGCATTCACCCTGCTTAGAACCCACCAGTCACCTGTGTTATCCTATTAGTCTGCTGTAGATGATAGTACCACTTATGGAAAAGAACTGTAGTGATCCTATAGTCAGCCTTAGAAGGGAATTACACACATGTACACATGTAGGAATTCACTATTGAGCACCACAGACACACTATAAGTCTCTATAGGATTGTTATAGTGATACTATAGGAGATAAGAAACACCATAAGGTCACTATAAACTCACTATTGAGTAGCACAGACACACTATAAGACCCTATTGGATTGTTATAGTGATACTATATAAGATAGGAAATACCATAAAGTACCATAAGTTCACTATAAACTCACTATTGAATACCACAGACACTCTATACATCCCTATAGGAGTATTATAGGAATAATATATTAGATACTAAATATCATAAAGTACCATAAGCCCACTATAAACTCAGTATTGAATACCACAGACACACTATAAGACCTTAGAGAAGTATTACAGGAATATTATAGTGATTTTTTCCTCAGGGGAGTCTATTGACTGATTGATTTTATCCATCCAAGCAAGCATCAATCCAAGTGAGAAGTGCATTTATTCCCAGTGTGTGTGGACCATGGCAATCAAATATGACGGGGAAAAAATAACCTGTTCATCCCTGCAGCAATAAGTTGGAGGCTAACACTAGGACCTGGGCATGCATGGCAAAAAATCCCGATGCGAGTGTGTCAGGCTATTGAGGGGCGTTGCAATGTTGTGTCCCTCCGAGCCACATGGTCAGCGGACAGGAATTAAGATGCATGCCTCTTATTGCCTGGGAGCGAGTGGCGGTACGCAAGAAAACTGTTCGCATCCTCCACAGAAACGCGTGGATGTGCTATTTCAGGACAGGAAACCTCCCCCCCTCCCTCGTAATTTAATATTCTAATAGTCTCCTCTATCTCGGCGTGGGAAGGTAAAAAAGCGGCGATGTGAGGTTGCCAGTTCGGAGCGGGGTTTTTTTCTCTCTCTCCCCCTCTTAAAATTGGACCTTAAAGCTCTAACCGGAGTGATTTCCTTGCATTCATTCTCCTTGGGGCTGCCGCCGTGCCGTACGGATATAACGGGACTCCAATGCCAGCCCGGTCTTGACTTTTAAGTGAGTATCGGGAGCACGAAGCTTTTTTTTTTTTTTTTGCTTTTTAAAAAAAAAATCCCATAGACATGGCTAGTTTCACCTTTTCTTCTAATTCGAGCTGGTAATCTCAGTGTTTTAAACAGAATAGCGCACGGTATAGGCTTGAAGTCCATGTGCTGCAGACAAGGTGTCACACCATAACTTTCTGCTGGAGCCTCAGCTGCAACAATATATGCAAATATTACAACTCAGTGGCAGAAAAAAGAATTCAATTCAACAGCATGCTTTACTTGTCTCAGAGAAACTGTCACTGCTGTTTGAATCAACCCTGCAGATTTATAAATATAGTCGCCAATGCTTATAATTGATTTAATAATTAAAATGTAGGCATTCTTGGATTCAATATGTGTATGTTTCTGGCACCATGACCATATATTTCATCATTTTCATTTTCATAATGTTTCACATTGTCCGCCACTGAAATGTTAATCAGTCCCATGTTGAGAAAATGCAACTCTCATACTATTCTTTTCAAGAACTGGCTTGATTTCTGGGCTGCAGCCATACTCTTTGTAGAGAGGCTGCTGGCTAACTGGAATGCATGGCTCAGCTCTCTTGTCTTCAAAGACTGTACCATCCACTCTGTTCAGCGGTGGACCGAGGCTTAGCAACTGTTGAATATAGATGTGTAGATGTGCTACTGTACATACACTAGTGTGGACGCATGGCTCATTAGATTCAAGAGGAATGTACACCGACAGGCGGGTGTAAACATTAATCTGTCTTAAATCGCTCTATACAGTATGTTAGTCATTGCTATTCCCTATTGAGAATAAGCGTCAGGTTTATGGGTTATGAGTCTGGAAGTGATCCCCCTTATTGTGTATTTAATTTTGAGATGTCACCTCGTTTACTAATGAAGGCGTCTGCGGCACGCGGGTTAATTTCCCACTGAAACCTCTCCTCGCCATTATAAATAATAAGCAAGTAGAATACATTAGCTCAGCCACTTCCTCTTCACGTCTCCAATCAGATTGGATGGCGTGACCTTGGGGGGGGCCGCTCTGCAGTATTTAGAGAGGCGGGTGACAGAGATGGAGATGGGGTGCATTGGTGGCATCCATTATCAGGGAACCCAATTACATGTGGAAATTGTAGTTGCCATAAGCAATTGCCATTGATTATAATGTAGCATAGAGGATCTGTTTTGAGGAAGTAGTGTATCATTCGGATAATATACACTTCAGGATGTCTTTAGTGAGGGCTTTCTCTACTGCGTCTGCTGCTGTAATTGAAAAGATCTGTGTGATTTTTCTGAAAGGAAATCCTTCGTGGCTCTCTTTTAGCAATAGAGCATGGAAGAAGCAGTGAGTCACCGTGAATCATGGCAACCTCGCACCAACTGTCAACCAGATGAAGACATGCTGTAAGGAAAAGTCTGATGAAACTGCAGTCATAGTTGTGCTGCTGTTTCCACATCAAAGCGCGCTACACAGACGCCCGTGAATAGAAATGTATAGCATTCCATGAGGGCACGTAACATCTAACAGATTCAAAGTTTGTGCAAGTTTCCATCCGCGAGCCAACTTGGCGCTGTAAGATCTTTCCTGCGAGGTATTTCCTGTAGTCTTAGCCGCTGCGGAGCGAAGGCTGAGTTAAGTCAGCCCGGGCTTTACTGTAATCAGTTATTCAGCTCTTGCGTTCTCTCTCGGAGCCCCAGACGGAGGAATCCCCATGGCTCACCGCAGACCCAATCAGACCCGTTCAGTACACGGCTTCACAACGGGGTCCGGTGCCGAGACTGCGGCGTCCGCGGAAAAAATGATTCCCGTCCCCCGAGCGTTCGAGCGGCGGTCTGCATGTGCTCTGAAGTGGTCTGCAGCATGTGAATAATTTGTGTCTCTTGTTCAGGCCACTTGGAACAGTCACAGACAGTCGTTTTTTTCCCCTCGCAGTATTCCCCTTGGACTTCTCCCTGGGTTTTTGATTTGCCCTCTGTTTCCACTTAACAGTCCTGGCTGTTTTCCAAGAAACACCTCAGTGCCATTTTTTCTACGTACCAGCATGCGCAGACTTTGACATTCTGGGGCCCCGCATGGAGAACACACAGCATTTGCATGACCGTTCGCGAAATGAAGTCTTATCTACATGTTCCTCTCGTCGGATGTTATCGCGAATGATTGCAGAATGACGATTTAAACACGATTGCCGGCGCGACAAAGGCAACCGAGCCTGTGATTGCCGTCTTAATCTTTCCCCAGTGCAATCAGCAATGTAGAGGCTGCACATCACTCTCGCAATTAGGCTTGTCGAATTACCGCGCGACTTTTATCCGCGACCGCTCAGTCTGATAATGCTTATAGGCAGGTGCCTTCGGAGCTGGAGAGCGAGGGGATCCACAGCTGGCGCGTTTCAAGTGGGATGGATGCATTATGTAAAACCATAGTCTGCAGCAGATGTTTCATCCGTCTGATGGCTAGCTTGGCTTCCCAAGCCATAGATCTCCATATCACATCCTCGGGAGTGGGTTTTTTTTTCTTTCCCACAGTCTGATGGACAGATGCACCGTCCTTGACTTTCATCATTATGTTGTCTACCTGCACCATTCTCCAGAAATTGGGCCCATGCGCGGTGATGAAAGCTCGCCCGCGATTGCTGTCCCAATCGTTCCCCGGCGCGATCAGTTATGTAGAGGAGACGCATCACTCCTTCAGCGCAGTGTGCCTCAGTGTCGGAGCTAATGCAAAGCTTCCCCTGGACATTTTATTCGCCTTGTAGTCGTGTTGACAGGATCACAGCGTCCGCGACCTTGCCAGGAACCATTAAATACCTTCCATTTTTCCACTGACTCACTTCACCAGTATGACTGCTGTACATTAGACCTCCACTCCCCAAGGCTTTGCCCAGGCCTAGCGTACGCTTCTTATCCGTTTCTGCTGCTTTGTTTGTCTTGAACACACTTATAATCGGTAACATCTTATTTAGCAATCAGAAAACACGAGTACGTCAGCAGGCTTGACATGCAACGAGCTTTTTTTGTGTGGTTTTATTTGGAGGAAAGGCTAATTGTTATGCCTCAGAGGTCCATTGTTAATTAGCAGTTATCTCGGGGAGCTCTCACATGGTCACCACTCTAATTGGCAGTCAAAGCTGTGTACCACCTGGCCTAGCCTTTAACACTCCAGGTGCTGCCAGCAAAACCGTGGGCCTTGGCATTAAGTGGATATGGCCTCTTAAAAGAAGACAGACAGTGAGAGAGTCGGAGAAAGGGCGAGAAAAGGAACAAAACACAAGCAAACAAAGAAAGAGAAAAGAAGCAGGCAGGGGAAGAAAGACAAAAGTGGAGTGTGGATAACATATCGGGCAACTTTGCCAAAATGGCGGAGATGGAAAAGCGCCGGGGAAGAAAAAAGGTTATTTCATGCTTTGTAGCTAAATCAGCCTTTTGAAGCAGGTACAAAAGGTTCGGAGGAATCAGTGTAATCTTTTGATACACACATCATCAAACATCATACCTCTTTGTTTCAGATTTCTAAAACCGCAGGGGATGTGAGGTGGCAGCGCACCAACCCCCTACACAGCCTGCGCACATTTGTTTACCTGTCTTTTGTGGGGAAAATAACTTAAGCCCGTGAATGCCACCAAATTGCTGCCATTGTGAGTTTTTTTTTTAGCGTTTTGTTATTGCATCCACGCAGCAAAAGAATGGATTATGGGACACTGTAATCGAGTCCATGAAACTGGTACTACCTGGCATTTTTCCTCATCTTTACAAGGAGGTCATTGACTGAGAAAGGTGGCTATTACGTCTATTGATGCAAAAGATATTCACCCTAAAACAGCATTCACATTAATCCTATCATCCTATCCGGTTACATTATTTGTGAAAATGAACATATCCACACCAAACCTGGAGACCACAGGACCAAGGCAGAGATTTAATCAAGAGATAACGGAGCTGCTCAAATTACAATGAATTGGGAGCTGACATTGGGAAGGCGAATAGCTGGTGATCTTTTACATTTAAATGAGCTTTTTTTTCCCCCTCCCATTTTATTGTTATTTGAACCAGAATACTTGCTCCCTGTAGAATTGCCTCGGGTGTTTGTCACTTTGTCCACAAAGTCCGTCTCTCAGTCATTGTTGATGGAGCCGCTCCCGGATTTGTATGTCTTTGACATAATTTGGAGAGTCTTGTCTGTCTGGATTCTCCCTATTTCTGCTGTGGGAGAAATGTACCCATGCGCACGGATCGTCTAAAACCCATGGGAATGATCCACATTGTGTTATATCAAATGGCCTGGCAGGTGCGCCACTTGTGTGACACAAACAAAGTACTGATAAAATGCGTGTTTTGTGTTACTGTGCTCTCAAACACAACAGACCTTTTGTCTTTTCACTCCCAAAAGTCAATAGGCTGTTTTGTCTAGCTGTCCCGGCATTTAAAATTCAAACAAATTCACAGTTGTGTCTTCCCTTTGTTCTTCGGTAACAATGGAATTTGAAATATGGAGCTGCTTTTGGCAACGTATATCTTGATGGGTCGGTTGAAGCGGAGGAAAACGCTCGGAGATTTCAACAGAGTTGTGCTGGAGGCCTAAGGCAGAATGTGTTAATGTGGTACGGCTGAGCAGGGGATGATCTGGATCTTTGTGATTTGTTGTTGTCGTATCTTTTTCCAAGAAGCGCTGTGCCTGGGCCCAGAGCTGTGACAGCATGTGTTTCCTGCATTTACGACGACATGTAACACATGCAGACATTCCTGCACATTAGGGGAGCACATGAGGGGAAATGTTGTTATTTTTATAGTATGTGTCAGTGTGGCAGCTCACGTTCAACCACCAATTAAAAAGCGAGCAGTGTTTTGTTTTATTTCTACCTTAATGCATCCAGAAAATTTACAGTGTCATATTTACAGGAGTTTACAAGAATGTGAATGCAGCAGCAACAATAATGGCAAATGATAAGTAAGTTGCAAAAGACAATTAAAAAATTATATTGAATAAAAGCCAGCAAAAAGAATAGAAACATCAGATGACAGCCATATACACAATAATAATTATAAACAGGGAAACAACAATATACTAGGTCATTACAACTACAGTTACTGACACTATAGCCATTACTTCCCCTAATGCTCCACTAGCAGCATCATTAATAATGATTCATTAATAACTACTGAAAACACCAACTCGGTTCTATGAAAAGGACTTCAGATATCCTTGAACCGAGCCAGAGAGCTACAGATTGTAATTTAATTTTGCTCTGGAGGTCATTCCAGGAATAATGAGCTGGAGAAATGTAAATACTCTTCTCTGCTTCACCGTTAGGGCACTTGGAATATCTAAGACAAGACAATCTTCAGATTTAGCCACATAATGAGCTACTGTATATTTTAATAAGCTAGAAATACATGCTGGTAGAATATAAGAATGGAAAAGGAGCCTTGTGTGTAAAAAGAAGTCATAGTTTTCATCAATAAAGTACTGAACAGTGATGTGGGTTGTGAATGATGCATGCGGGTACGTGATATTTCCACAGTTTTGAATTGGTGAAATATATATAGTTCATGTATGTATATAGTTATTTTTTTCCAGTAGTTTTGAAAAAAAGTTGACGTACTAAACCCATTTATAGTTCGCCTAAAAGACACTCATTTAAAAGATATGCCACTTCTATACACTTCACACTGAGGCAGTTGTTTGCATCAGATGGGTTCATTTCTACTTATAAACTATGCAATTGGCTTTACTCTACAGCTGTAGATTTAGAACAATGTTTAGGAGCACAACCAAAAACTAAAATCTGACGTCCAAAACAGTCCTTGAAAAACATGAGAGTGGCAGCGCCGCAGTAAAGCTGACCTCAGTTTTACCATATTTTTACTGCTAATGCATTCCGGCAGTTTCCATCAGTGGATAGGAAACATGATACCTGGCCAAGTTTTTATAACGGTTGTGAATAATTACGGGTTGTCTACAATCTGTAACTGTCTGTAATCAGTATTGGCCGCAAGTCTGGCTGTTTTGTGTTCAGACATACAGTGCATATCAAAAGTCTACAGGCTCTTTCAGATTTTCTATTTTTTATTGCATTGAGGCCTGAAATGGAAACCCATTAAAGCACTTTGTTTCCAGTTTCATTTGGATGTACTGTACTAACCGGCAAAATCAATGTAAAAACAAGAAGCTGCTCATTTCTGACAATGTATTAAAAATGGAAAACTCAAACACCTTGATTGTGTAATTGTGCACACCCTTCATACTTCGTTCATACTTATAGCAGCACTTTTTGAGTTGATAACAGCAGTAAGTCAGCTTGGATAAGATTCTATTAACTTAAAGAGTAACTAAACACCAAACCCAAATCTGTGTTAAGCCTGACATCTAATGGTAAAAAAGCATGCTGCTGAAATTGCCATCTGCTATTGGCTGATCTTTGGTGCCAGGTGATGTCACCTTCTATAGAGTGCAACAGGTGGTGACATCACCTGGCACCAAGGATCAGCCAATAGCTGATGGCAGATGGCAGTTACCTTTAGATGTCAGGCTTTACACAGATTTGGGTTTATCATCTGGATTTAGGATTTTTTTCCCCATTTTTCTTTGCAGAAGAGTTCAAACTCATTCAAATTGCAAGGGACCCCCTATGCACACTCCTCTTTATGTCAGTTCACAGATTTTCTATGAGACTGAGGTCCGGGCTGTGACTGTCCCGTTCCAGGATACTGATGTTCCTTTTTTTTCTCAGCCATTCCTTGGTTGAATTGGCTGTGTGCTTCAGTTTGTTGTCAAGTTGAAAGATGTAATAATATAATTCTTTGTAGCTGGAGCTATTCATTTCCCCCTCTATCCTGACCGGAGCCCCTGTCCAGCCTCATGATGCTGCACCATCATGCTTAAAGAACAATGCTGGTGTCATTTAGAGTTACAGCCCATTTGCTAATGTCTACATCCAGTTTACATTTCTCCCAATCATTTTACAATGCATGCCCTATGTAATTAGATTTTTTAACACTCACTCTTTTTTCGTCTTTTTTAAAATGCAAACTTTGCAATGTCAAACCTTAGCTTGAAATTAACTGCTCTACCGGCTAACAAAGACACTCTAATTAAAAAGACATGGATGGGACAATAAAGTCTGTAGGGCGACATGTTTTTGAGGGATTATTTCCTGGCGGAGACTTCCATTTCCTCCTGCGGGTGTCAGGTGATTGACAGTAAGCAGAGCGTAACGTAACGCAGCACTAATACGAAAACACTCAACTCAGCACAATGGGATAACAATAAAACAGAAACTCTGACCGAACCAAATGAAGGCTTCATGTTCGCTGTGATGGATTGTCTAGCTGTGTGGGAGTTGTTTTTCATACTGTACAAGAATGAATAGCAGCAAATGGCTTTTTCTGAAGGGAGGAAAACAAACTGTGATATCTCCAACTATGCCGACTGAGCTTAGACACCATCATTAAAGGAGAGGTGCTACCTAGACCATTGGCACAAACCTAAAAACAGCGGTATTATCCTTTAACATTGGTCAGTCGGCTCTTTGGGTGAAGGGCTTTGCTGGCTCTGCACCAAACACGTATTTTGGAACCAAGAACAAAAAGTTCAGCCTTGGTTTCATCACACCCAAAGACATTTTCCACGTGATTTTAGGACTAGGCTGGCTGTGTCCTCTTGCATAATTAAGATGAACTGGATGTTCTTTTTAAGGAAACGTGGTGTCTGTCTTGCCACCTGACCCCACAGCCCAGAAATGTGAAGAACTTGCAAATTAGCTGTTACACGCACGGAGCGGGAAGACTTTCATACCGTCCCGCAGTTGTTTAATGTTGCTGTTGGTCTCTTTGCTTCCCTGATGAGCTTCATCCTGCACAGTCATCCGTCTCAGAGGGACGTCCTGATCTAGGCGAAGTCCTGCTGCTGCCACATTTCCTCCACTTCTTGATTACGGTCTTCGCTGTGTTCCGGGGGACATTTGATTGGTTTGAATTGATCTACTTAGAATCACTTCATGTGATTTCAGGTGACGGCAAATTAGCTTAATGCGCGCCTTTAAATGTGATTAATTGAATTTTAACACGATTACGAATCCCCAGGTATAAGAGGTGTGCACACTTTTTGTTTCAGTTTTCCGTTAGTTTTCCATTTTTAATACATGGTCAGGAATGAGTATCCTTTTGTTATATCCAAAGGAAAGTGGAAAATGTCTGATTAGGTTTTTATTTCAGGCCTCAAGGCTATAAAAGGTAGTTAATTCGACTTTTGATATCCACTGTATGTATTTTGAGAATCCTTCTATATGTTGGCCAATTGGTAGACAACATTGGTGGAATTCCAGCGTTATGATGAAACTTGTATCCAGTAAGGAAAGGAGTGAAAACTTGCAGTCGGTGGTGTTGCTGCACCTTTGATTTACTGTTGTGGTGTGCTCACCCGCTGAGCCTCACAGCATGACGGGCTTCATCACATTTCTTACAAATGGAAGCACAACCTAGTGCCAATATGGCTTTCAAACTGTGTTGATGTAGTTTTCATTTTCTCTGATCAAACGGCTAAATTTTTCTGTTGGTGGCTCGCTAGTGTCACAGATGCTGTTATCAAAGAAGAGCCGCGGAACACAGACAGCGAATGAGATCAAACGGGACGATCCTCACCTTTCATTCAGTTAACCAAATGACCAGAGTTCTTGAAATAAAAAGAAAATTAAAAAAAAGGTTTGTTTTTTAGAAACCTCCACTAATCTCGCATCCAATAAAGATGTGGATCTATAACTTTCTCATCCCCAAAGCAAACACAGACAACCTCCGTGCCAGATTAGGCCTATCCATCTCATAGGGGCCAGTAATCAGCTTAAAGGATAATACCAGCATTATTGAGTTTTTCCTTATCTCCAATGGCTAGTGATCACTTTGTATCCAGCCCCAACAAATTAAAATTTGAATTGAAATGGACTCACTTCATTGGTCCCACTGCCTCTGAGTGCAAGGCAAGACTCTCCGGAGACTTAACATTGTGCCCGTTCTAGTTATCTAGCGGTTTTAATGTGAAAAATGGAAAATTACAAGTCAGTCTAGCTGTTTCTGACTATGCAGCGCTGGTGTTCTCACCTCCTCCTCATGCGAGATGTTTTCCCATGTAAACATAAGCTGAGAGTGAGTTGCTGTACCATGATGTGTAATATTGACAAGTCATATTTTGGCATTGATGGAATCAGTCCTGGTTGTTTTTTATAAGGGTGTGACATTATTGGGTGTTTATTATTATTTTATAAATAATATAAATTAATCAGTATTGTTATATTTACCTTGCTTAGGTTGATTGTGGATCTACAAGCACTCCATCTTTTGGTTTCACTTACTTAAGTCCTGTGCACAAGTTCAGATAATACTACCGTATTTCCTCTAATAGTGGCCCGGGCCTTTATTTACCTCAACTGCAGAGGGTACCAGGCCTTTATTGGAAGCAGGCTTATATTAGAGACAGGCCTTTATTTCTAATTAACTTATTTTCTAATTGGACACAGTGCAGCTATATACTAGGTTTTGACCTAGTCTTGTTTACTTTGTTTTTACCCCCGGCCTGTATTTGAGACCGGCCTTTATTTGTTCGTGTCAACGACGGCCCCGGCCATTATCGGAGACCCGGCTTTTAATTGACTACAGGCCACTATTAGAGGAAATACGGTATACTATATCTACTATAATCAACAAATTCACTCTAGAATGAGGTTCATCATCACCCATAAAGGGCAAAACAACCTGTTCGTACAATTTGTCTAAATGGGAGAGTGCTGATACGGAGTGAACCAAATAAAAAAAAAAATACACATCACCCACTGCTACTCAACCTAATTTCCTCCTCGTGCTGCACAAGTGGTTCTGACTGTGCATAGGAATGTCCGGCGTAGCCTAACTTGATTTCCTTAATGCAAGCAGGGAGCGATCAATTGACACAGAGAGATGGGATGATGAGGCACGCTTGAAGTGCGATTAAAGGAATATTTAAGAGCATTTAACTAAGTGCAGCCTCTTCATCTTTAAGTTTGGGGAAAAAGCTCACATAGCACTTAATCACTGGGAGCAGTGGCTGATGGGGGAAGGTTGCACACCGGGGTATCTGGAATCGCAGGGATAACCGTTGTTGAAGGAAATTATGTTATCGTCATAATCAATGCATAATCTGTACTTAATCAATATAATCAAGGAGAATATATTAACACATTCCTTTGATCAGACAGCACACATACATGTACTATGCACAGTGAGGAGAGAGTAGAGAGAAAGAGGCCTTTGATACCAGCTCATGCCAGTAAGCTTCTCACAAACAAGAAAGATTAATGGGATTGTTATTGCCAGAAAGAGAGGTTATAGCCAAATATTGTAGTATGATACAGGAATTAGGGAGGAAGACTCCTAGTTTCGGCCTAGCGGTACAAAACAACAGGTGCTTTCTGTCAGCAGTAGCTGGATTGATGCCAGTTAGACCAATTAGAGAGCCATAATAAGGTCAAGTTTAGGAATAGACTATCCCTATAAGTGGAGCATGGTGTGAAGGGGGGTTAGAATGTACAAAATAACCTGAAGATGAGAATTCTTTGTCAGACCCTTCACATATCAGTTGTATTATGTACTCTGTTATATGAAGAATAAAGCCAAAGAAAAAGAATCAGAGTTTGTCTCATTCGTTCTGTGTTCAGCTCCTCGAATCTGAAGTGGAAGTTGAAGAAAGAAGAAAATCCACTACAACACCGTAACACCACCTGTTTTGATATTCAATTAGTTGCTGGTTTCTCTGTGATTCAGGACTTTTCTTGGACACCCTTTCTATTACTGCATCATCCACTTCACTATAAAGTCCTGCATGGAACAACAAGACCTCACCATAAATTTCTGATTGCATAGATGTATATTTGCTTGTCAGTGTAGACTATAACCAAAGACCAATGTTTACATGCATCAGACACTTTCAGATATGCATCTCACCCCTGGTCACAAGCCAATTAGAGACTCTACTGCATGGAACATGATCAGATATATTGTCACATGATCAAAGCATGGCAAAGGCTCCCCGCTGCCCACGACTACTTTTTGATTAGCTGGTTTTTGATTAGGCTCTTGGGATTGGCATGGCTGCATATCACAGTAGACTGAACTGTTGTCACTGGATGCAGTAATAGGAAGCTACATTGCACAAGTCAGCAGGGATGTAATGGAGGGTAAACCCACCTAAACCTAACCTTTTTATTTATAGAATACAGTTTACCCACCTTTTTATTATGTACATTCATAGTACACATCAAGTAGTATCAAACTGGTGTAAATTATGTGAGGATAGGATATTTTAAGGGGAAAAGCATAAATTGATGCTTTTATGGAAGTCGAACCGTTTTCTCCTCATATTGGTGCTTGTTTGCCTTAGGATGATGACCAAATGGAGGTCAGAATTTACCCAGCGTTTTGTTTACCACTACATCACTGGCCATTTGTGTGTGTTTGACAGTGACTATGAGCAGGGATGGAGAATAAACAAGGGTTTTAAATTGAGGAGGCACAAATTTTTATCGGAGGATGCCATACGCCGCCATGGAACCGGGCCTGGATGGGAAAACTCAAGCAAATAAACTGTAGACTGTAGACTTGAAAGTGTTTTGTATGCCTTTTGGAGCTGTATTAAAAGTTAATGTGAGTGGAAAGGTAAGCAGGCTGGCAAACCATTCTTCAAACGACTGGAAAGCAGCCTCCGAGGGTTCCTGTTTGGAACCTTCACAGCCCTCAAAAGAACCTTTGAAGCGCCCTTAAAGCACCCTACTTATTTAGAGTACATTGTTGATGGACACTGTAACTCAGAGTATATGAACTGCAGGAAGGGAAGGCATGCCAAACTAGGAGGAAATACATTTCCTGCTGAAAATTAAAACTGTCTTCTCCAGGGGATGCGACTTACTCTTAGAGCTGATATTATAGCTAAAAGAAATTCCCCAGAATCTCTCTTTTGCAGCTTAAAGGTGCACTAGGTAAGATTTATGTAAAATAGCACCCCCTGCAGGCGCAACAATAGGTGACAAACCTAAATCAAAACAAAGACAAAACCTGCTTCCCCCCTTCCAAACAGCATTCTCAAATGGTTCAACACTAACTTCTAACATCACGAGTGAGTTAGGAGTAGCAGAAATTCCTCATGGCCATGTGGCATGACTTAGTATAGTAACATTATTGGTGCAGAGAGCAGCACAGCTAAAAGTGGTACACAGTAATGGCTTGAGATCTGCTAGGTTACACTCTAGGCTTGTAAGCTATAAATTATTACCATCAAGGCTAATAATTTTGCTATGTCACATCAGTGCAGACCACATTGACCAATTATTAATGTGTGTTAGCAAGACTTTTGCTAAAAGTCGAGCTGATAGGTGATGTTATCTCTCCCCTGTGTTAGCTACAGAAGACAACAGAAAACAAAACCAAATCTAAGTCCTCGACTCATAATTTCTCGGAATCGGTCAGCTGTTCATAACAGATGAGCACAAATAGTATAGACACAAACATGACAGTTATTTTACAGTTCTTTTAATTTTAGCCGTGCCTGATGGACTTGTCTGTACTCTTTGCTGTAATTGATCTTCTCTGGTTCATACCAGTTAAGAACACTTGAAGAAATAGCTGAATATGAGCATCAGTCCAAACTTCATTTTGCTCTACTAGGCTTTCCAAGCCTGAGGAACTGCTGGATATCGGATGTCAACATCCGTCTCCTGATACCCGTAAACGCTTGCGTTTTGTGGTTGTTTCCTGTAGTTGGTACTTGGATTATGTTGTCACTCCTAATGAATCGCACTACAGTTCTCTTGTTAGAGGACTATCACCATGACTTGCATTTTCTCTGTGCGGTTATTTGGTGCCACCTGAGTTTGAATAAACAGCAGTATGTTTTGGTCAATGCATCCAAAGTCTCACTACTTCTATTTGAAATGTATCAACTGTCTTAAGAAGTCATTGATTTGTTAGTTTCCCATAGCGCTCAGGTTGTAACTTTGTTTTGAAAAGTGCAATTATTATTATCGTCAATATTATTGTATTGTGGTCTGATGGTTTAAAAATACAAATGATATCACAAAGAATATTACCAACCTGAGTCATTTTAAGCCCCCACCAGACCTACAATCATAACTATGTATGCAACGTAACAAAATGAATGAAGTAAATAGATTGACTGTGTTGCCACCACAGCTACGACTATAAAGATAATCCAGAGCTAGAACTGTAACTACATTTTGGATGTTCCTCAGACCAATTTTTATGCTTCTGCTGCAGCAAAATTACAGTTGGTCCAAAGTGTGTTATGTGGACAACATGTTGGTGCACAAGAAGGCAATTATTAAGAGGGATTAGAGCAGAGGTAATACTCTCTGGAAATGTGTTTATCTGTCCATTTGATAGGAATGTTGCTCAATAAACAGCTACATAGACATAGTTTCAAACTGGTTTTTGGCTTTTACATCAGTTATTAGGTCACAAGTTTATGGTTATTCAAAGCAATGATCCCATATATAACCTTTATTTATATAACCTTTATTTAATCAAGAAGTCACATTGAGACCAAGATCTCATTTGCAGGTGAGACCTGAGTTCATAATAAAATAAGAACATTTGAATGTACAATTCAAATATGTGGCTGCCTGCCTGTGTTTACAGATTATAGTTGCCATTGGTTTATAGATTTTAGTTGGCATTTGTTTATAGATTTTACTTGACATTTAGCTGGCCAGAGTGTCTGCAGCAGCAAATTAGAGGGTATGCTCCATACACAGCTATACATTTTTGAAGATTGATAGAACTCAGTGTATTTCATTATTTAGAGAGCAAAAATTGCTGGCACCATCAGCTTTGCCAGCTTTGATCAGCATACCATACAGCATGGCAATTAGAATTAGGTTTTTAATGCAGGAATTGACAAAGTAATAAACAGTGCAAGTCTGTACGGCTCATTGACAAACATGTATTTTCCTAGAGTGAAAAGTGTACAGTGTCATCATGAACCCCAGCAACTTTTAGACGCACTGAGCATTTTGAAATCTTAAAGGAAAAATTTAGAAGCCAGACTCCCATAAGTGTAGCAGAGGAAGAAGTTCACAGATTACTTACTCAAAACCAAGCAATATGCATGCTCACTGTTCATCATGAATAATTTTGTTAGCCTAAGTAATGGCACATTTGAGTAATATGAAAATGGAGTGTGTAACACAGAAATGAGTGGAAATATAGTTGAGTTGTTAAAAGCAGACATTCCCTTCTGAGGCTCTGCAGTATAAGAAGCACACAGGCCTTTCAGCACATACAAATTTTAGATGTCTGCCCTTTTAGATATCAGCTCTATCTTCCCTGTCTTGATCCCTTATTTCATGAAGGATGTTGTTGCCAAAAAGGAGCTGCAGAGAAATCAAATAGGTGAAAGTGTATCCAGTAACCTCCATGCACGGTTCCATAGCGCAAGAAAAGCTGCTACAAGGCAAGGGGTGTGATTACTCTGATTAAGATAATCAGATAAAGCCATTGACAATTTATGTAGTCAGTATTGCCTTAATAGGGTTGAGACTGAAATATTAGCGTGCATGTAAGAAATGTCAGAAATTAACAGTGGCTTGGGGCAAAAATGCCCTTGAAAGTTCATAAAATGGCCATGAAATTAAAAATGAGAGAGAAAAAACTGCCCCCAATAATTAGGAGTACCATTTTTTGCATTTCACCCTGTTCACATTTTTTTTCATTGACTTGTCAAATACTCACACATGAGCCACCATAGATGATTTGTGGGAGCTCTTTCCGGTGCGTTCTGGGCGAGAAAAATGAAGAAAAATGGAGCATTTTTTGATCAGAAAACAACCAAGTACACAGCCTGAAGCAGTAGTAAATGTTGGGGCCACACAGCCAGCAGTAGAAGAAAATGCTGACCTCACACAAACAAACAATATCTTAAAAAACTCAACAATAGAAGATGGACTGGTTGGGGACAGAGAGAGGAAAATGGGACCATACTCTTCTGTAAGGCTTGCTGCCAGTTTCCAGCAGTGAGAACGAATTCTTAGTGGCACAAATTGAGTGTTCATTTGCCAATATGCAATGCAGATGTGTTATTTCATAGTTCAATAAAATTTCCCCCTGAAAAATGATCGAAATGCCCCTAAAAATCAGATCAAGGGGCAAAATGTGTGACAAAAAAATTTTAATTTCTTACCCAGATGTAAATGTACTCAGTGGCTACAGAGCAGCGGTACATTTCCCATTAGTAAGACCTCTGCCAGGTTAGTCCTGGACCCAGAACCCTTATGAGACGCTCTCTGGACCGCCGTCAATTTGCCTTCCAGGCTCACTACCGGGCAGATGACACCATCATCTAGCTGCTCCACAGGGCTTACTCCCATTTAGATAACTCTGATAGCACTGTGAGGATCATTTTTTTCCTCCTGTGCTTTTAACAGCATACAGTCCCTGCTGCAGGGGGATAAGCTGGGTGGACGACCCTATGGCGTCCTGGATTACAGTCTATTTTACCGACAGGTTGTGGTCCGTACGATTCCAGGGGGCACCTCAAGCCGCCGTCCTGTTATCTCTGCGTGTCGTCTTATCTCAGAGTTCAGCTTCACGTCGTCCCACCTAAAAGGACTCTGATGATGCTTCAATAAGAGGATGTATCATTGAGGAGAACAAGAGTTTAGGAGCCTGGTGAGATGCTAGGAGGCGAGAGGACCAACCTGCAGCTCAACATCAACAAGTATCAAACCTGTACAGACCCCACAGTGGCTCCAATGCCTACTGCATTATATGGTCCTGCATCATCCTTTTTTGTTGTTTTTTGAGATGTAGGCGTTTTATACCATCGCTGTTCACTACATCAAGAAATTATTTTTTAGTTAACGGAACTGGGTCCAATTCTAGACATCGTACCCACATTCGGACACACACTCTCACACGTCATTTCAGGTCTTTTGGAACTTTTTGGAACTCTTTTGCAACTTTTTTAGATGAGTTCCCTTCCACATTTCATAAATATCTATAGATATTTAGACATATAAAGACATTCAGTTCTGAAAATCCGGTATGAACTGGTTATGGACACGAACAAGAAGCGCGAACCATTACATTGCATTTTGGGCGAAGGTACCTTCATATAGAGGATCCATAGTTAAATCATGAATATATCTGTGAAGAGTATTTAATAAAAAAATATCCAGTGGTGGTAATATTAACTGATAAATGGGTACCTAGTCTACAATTCCTCCAGCTATCTGTGACGCTGTGGAAGTGCAGGAAGGGTTAATATCGCAGCCGCCATGAACTGAATTAAGTGTCAGAATTGGATAAACCTTTTGCATTTCAAAAACTATGCGCACTATCATCCATTTGCAGGGAGTGGAAGAAAAAGAATGACAAGATAAGGTAAAAGTGATACTCAACTTGGAAAAAGGCAATTGAAGCATGATTTATTTATGAGAAACTTAAATGAAAATGGTACAGGACGAATTATATTCGTTATTGATTTTGAATTCTTGGTCTTATCCAAAATTGGATACAGTTACGTTATGAGTGAAACACTGAATTATGCATGTTTAGGTAGGTATAAATGACAATAAATATTAATGAGTACATGCACTTTAACTTTGTGGATATCCAGAATAGACAGAATTCCCATGGCCATTTGGGGTTGTCTCAAGGGTTTGAGAGCTGCAACTATACCTGGGGAGGCTTTAGGCTTTATAAATTCTTCATCTGTATTCACTGAATAGCTTTGTGTTTGAGCTTTATAGACTAGGTTGTTGTAATGAGGTGTGGACTGGTCTGGTTCCAAGACTGCTGGAGAAACATATTATTTTCTGCATTTTGTTGGAATCAAGGTGGTTCCAATGCATGTGCCTGTCTATCATTTTTGTTTTTTGATGGTTTTATCTCTACAGCATTGTTTGTATTGCACTGTGTCAGAGAATTTGTTGTATTGCACTCCTTACCTATTCTTGACTAGCAATTTTAGGGACAAAAGGAGTCATGTTGGCTATTCTTGTTTGTGATTAGAATCATACATTCACAACTAGCTAGCTAGCTAGATGTATGTTAAACCATCAAATTATCTCTCTTACATACAGCTGTCCAAGCTACAAAATAAAAATTCAATTGTGAAAAGAAAATCATGAAAGCATTTACATTCTCTTGTCCACAGCAGTTGCCACCCATAAATCCTTATGAACTTTAGTTGTTGTGTTGCTGCTGGTTTTCAGAATTGAGAGTTGCGAGAGTTGGGGCTGATTTTGTGAGAAGTTAAAGGCGCAATAAGTACGATTTGTACTGCCCTATAAAGCAGAATGACCATAATATATCTGCAGGGGTTGATAGGGTTGTTGATCAGTACGAATGACTCAACATTTACTTGGTCAGGTGCTGAGATCTCTGGCTTTCTAAACTCACTTTCTGGTCCATACTGTGTTTTGGAACAAAAACAGGAGGCCAGTGCTACGAGTGAGAGGAAATGACGATGCAGTATTCCATTATTTAGCATGGTGATATTACGTATTACCTCTTCATTAGATGTTACTGTTGGATCTCTGCTCTAATTAGCTAGCTTACTCGTTTATTGTGAAAATGTGACTTTATTGTTTATGTCAGTTACAGGCCACCGTAGCTCAAGGGGACGGGAGGCAGGTGCGGCTGTGCCAGAGACTTGTGTAGGAGGAAAAAAGTTTTATCAGTGTTTATTTAATCAATGATTACTTAATGACCCTTTAATTGCCCCCCTGACCGACTGATTGGTTTCCTTACTGAGGGACAAAACAAACTAGCTGTCGGTGGATTTGTGGCAGAACCAGGAGGTCCTGAATCCAGTCACTGTCCACACGACGGTCCAGCCCCAACAACTTGGGGTTTCACTTAATAACAACCTGCAATGGACCGATAACACTGTGGCAGTAGATTAGAGAGGACAGAGCTGGCTGTTCTTCCTGAGGCGGCTCAGGTTATTTAATGTGCCCTGTCTTAATCCCACAAACTGTATCTGGAAAGTCCTCCCAAGGAATCCACCTGTTCATAGCATACAGGCTTTTCAGGTGTGTCAAAATCTAAAAATCTGAAAACGATGTGGGCTCTTGGATGTAGTAGATAGTCATAGTTGGATCAGAGAAGGGGGGCGTCAGCTGAATCAATTAATCTCACCAATATATCTAGGAAGCCAGTGTTAAAGGAAGGATCCAGCCTCAAACAGGATGAAATGGGTGGGGAGTTTTTGTTCCAGAGCAGAGTACAGGCCAGAAAGTAAGTGTTGGAAAACAGATTTCTCAGCACTTGGTGAAGTAATTGTTGAGTTATTGGTATTGATCAAAAACCCTATCAACCCCCCGCAGATATATTATGGGCATTTTGTGCTATGGGGCAGTAAAAATCGTACTTATTGGCTCTTTAATTGTCAGTGAAGCAGATCTAGCTTTTAGATGTTCATGTAGAACTCGATTTTTTTCAAGCTGCCAAGGTGGCTCAGGAAAGTGAACAGGAAAAGATTGAATTCCTCAGCGGATCTGACTGACAACCCGATAGAAAACACACTCACCACTCAGCCCTGCCACTGTAAAATATATTCTTTTCCAGCCCAAGTGATGTCAGTACTGTAATGACAGACCTGCCAAACTGCCTGATGTCTGAATAAAGACTGTCAAAAATAAAACAAAGAGTGGCCTTGTAATGTGCAGTCGGATAGGACTGCTGGCACAGTTTGAGAAAGGTGCTGTTTGAAACATGTTGCCTAGTTTTGTCTCTGAAATCCCTCGAGGATTCTCCCACACTGTAAACTATTTTGTTATCATGTGTGCTGATACTTCAGTAAATATCCTATCCCACATTACAAGGATGTTCTCCTGCCCAGTAAGCTGCTTTTGTGGCTCACGTTTTTAATCTATATAAAGACATGGAAATATTTCAACTGTTTCAGCTTCCATCTGGATTCAGCTAATAACAATGTAAAAGAACGTTGGGAAAACTCCTAAAAGAGATCAAAAGCATAGGAACAGAAAAGAATCCTCAGCATCATGGGACACATAATGCACTGCTCATTGACAGAAGTGCAATTGGACTGTTCACTTCGTCTGAGGCATCCCACGCTTTCCTCGGTGCTCATGATTAATGGGGCAGACGTCTCATTTTGGATGAAGAACTTCCTTGATAAAATGCATCAGTAGTGAGAGCTGCTTTACATTCTCTCCCTGGCTACATCTCGCTATCAGTGGAAGAGCAGAGAAAAAAAAACATTTGACTGCATGCAAAATGGCCTCATCAAATGATGGAGATTTTCCCATTCAATACTAAACATCAAAAGCAATTTTCAGGGCAAGCTGTAGCTGCAGCTACCTGCACCTTAGTGCTGATGCACTGCATCAGACTACTTGAGGTTTTCCAATATGAAATGAATCCGCTGGTTGATGCTGGACTGGCTAATTGGATTGTGCAAACAGTACTTCTAACATGCAGTGCACATTTGATTGTTAACTAAAAATTCTGACATAGTATGAAATACGTGGTAAATAAATTAAATGAATATGTAAATTGGTGCTTGTAATGTTTCATTACCATATTCATGCGTTTTGTTCTTACTTTTGTGCCTTTTTCTTCAACATACTGCACAGAGCTTCGTTTCCTGGAGCCCTTGTATTGATCAGTGCATTTGTGAAGACAAAGGTAAATATTTAATGGTGCATGATTCACCATTAAATATTTACCATACATGTACCTTTAGATATTTGAGTTGTTTCTCATGTCCCTGTCCCTCTCCTCATTTCCATACTGTATGTTGGAGGGGCATGGTATGTCAGAAGAGAGCAGAGCCTCTTTTCCTCCTTCACCATTTCCCTTTATTTCACTTTAATCTCACAGAGCAGCTCCCACACACAGGATCAGCAAGTCATTTATCGATCAGCAACACATTTGATAATTAGATTGGCCCTGTTACAAAAGATGCCAAATTGAAAGTTATAGTCTAATAATGAAGTCATTGATATCAATTTCTATATAGGCAATTTAACATTGCTGATTCACCCTGCGGCTGGGGTGAATAGCCAACTGGATTGTAGCCCAAATTGCATTATTAAACATTTCATTATAAATTATCATATATTATAGCCTTGATGCAACTAAATTTTAAATATGGCAAGCGTAGCCACAAGATGTTTGTTTGAGTGTTTCAGACTGTAACCTAGAGCTGGGAAACTGCCCATAATGTCAGTGTGAGTGAGAACGTGAAACTGCACTGGCCTGAGCTCGAATTCAGTAACACCGGGCTGAAGCTAAAACTGCGGGGAACTTTATTGCTCCCGGCAACTGCAGGTACACGGATGGGTGTGAAGGATGTGACGGATGTGACTCTGCAATAATAAGTAGAGCTGCAATGAGAAAATGTCTCAGTAAGTGCAGATTGCAATTTTGTAATCATAAAATTAGAGATATAATCAGCTGCTGTGCCCTTGCAAATGAATTAAGTGCCATTACGTGCGTTAACAATAACAACGGTGAACAGCAATAACAAGGAGATAACAGAGGTGGGTTATGATATATAAGTGCAAATGGAAAGACCTATGATCAATATAAACTGCCATGGGCTGTCGTAAACTGGAAGCGTGCAACAATAGCGGGCAGCAATTGCCACAATAATTCACACAAACTACCTCAACCAAATCCACAAAGGAACAAGGCAACACATAACTTGTCATCCCCACAAATGATGCAGTTGCCCCTCTAGGCCGATCACTAACAAATATGCCACCTTGTTTTGACCTGTAATCGTAGCGTCCCCCTGGACCAGTCAGTGTCATTTTGAAAATGCTAGAAAGCAGTGGTGAGAATGAGATGCATAATTTCCCCAAGTTTAATCAAAATCCAATCAGCAATGTCAGAGATGTTATGACAAATCATGGACAAACGAACGAACGATGCGGCGCCCCCTTTGGGCCAATCAGTGTAATTTTGAAAATGTCACAATGACGTGGTGAGATGCATCATCTCCCTAACGTCCTCCTAAATCCTATTTGCAGTGTCTGAGATATCGCAAATGCCATACAGACGGACAGATTGTTCCATGGATTGCATACACTACATATACATATTTGACAAATTCCATGATTAACACAGTATATGAATTGGATTCTTGGTTAGATTCTGGGGTGCCCATCACCTCATTTCTCCTGTACATGCCCCATGTCGGCTTGCATCCCTTAATAAGTCACACCTTGCACGTGCTACAACCAGACCTGATGGCACGGGAGGTGAGACAGTGGGTGTGTATGCGGTCAAGCAGTGCTGTTGTGTCCGTGCCCAGTGAATGAGTAGGTGTGTGTGGGTGAGTCCATGAAGACCAAATACAATATTTTCAGCGCAGAATATAGTCTAGATGTTCAGCAAATAGGTTTAACTGGTTTTGTAGGCTAGACCAATATTGCTCATAATATGAAACTCATTATCATCCATGCACTGATCCAATATTTCTAAAATTCAATTTTTCCTCTATTTATAGACATATATGATCAAAGATGTTTCATGAAGACATTGTTCAGATTTGACTTTATCTGAGTGGATACATATAAAGTTATTGCATTTTCAAATATCCATCCTTTTTCACAGGCAGTTTCAGACTAACTCCAGTAAACACATCACAACTGGACTTGGTCCTGATTGGCTTCCTCACTAAACAATTACAGAAATCCTTCCAATCAGGCCAGTTTACACTAGCATTTGAGCTGGAAAGCCTCGACACACACTTTAATCTATCTAGATGATCCTGCCTGTAAAGCCCTGAATGCTCCTGGAACACTGTTGATGTGCTTGAGTGGGAAACACAACCATGCACTCCTTTCTATTAAAGTGGAGTACAACTAAACTGACTGACTGAAAGTCAATATTTGTGAAAATGAAAAATTCTCCGCCAAAGCTAGAAGCTCGAGCACAAAGACCCTGATGCCATCAAATGTAAAATCCGGAGCCGTTTCATCTTTTATTCTGTAGTGATATTATTAGTAATGAAACAGAAATTTCACAGAAAATCCCACTGGATTCCCGCCTTCATCTTTTCCTATTCGCTCTCTGTGGCGCAGTTTCAGATATTGGATGTTGATAATGGCTCAGGTTCAGCTCTTAGTTTCCTGGTTTCTGGCTTCGGCATAATATTGTTCATGTTCACAAATATGGATTGGAGCTGTCACAAAACATGAAGAACTGAATTCTTCACTTTTAATTCCCCTCTAAATGTGGAGATTACTTCGTAGAGGGTTAAGTTGCATTGAATGTGGAAACCTGGCTTCAGCTCAGCAAGCATAACTCTCGGCTCAGCAAAGATACCTTTTCCCCCAGTATGTAACACAAAGGAGGGTTTTCAGAGCCGCCGAATTCTGGTCTCCGAAATTGCTCGCGAGAAACAGAGGTAAGCCAGACAGAAAAACAATTTCCACAGAACACCAAGTAAAAACACTTTACTGTAACTACATCCCCGCAAAGTTGATGACTTCTCAAAACCGAAGATTAGGGCGAAAATCACAGCTCACACACTTTTTTTTTTTATATATCCCAGTGCTTGCCGCCCCCTCTCTTTCTCGCCTCCCTCTCCTCCTCGTCTCTGAAGTCTGAACAGACGCTTTGCTGTCTCAGCTCAGCGAACTTTGATCAGCACGGGGGTTGCCAACCTTCAGTGGGACAAGGTCGGGCAACGGGGTTGACGGTCCGCCGTGTTGTCAGACGTGGGGCGTCGCCATCTGTTTCCGCGGATACGTCTCTCATCTACCTGGCCGCTCAATGCCAAGGGCTTCAGAGCTGAGTGGAGTCAACAGCCTCGCTCTCGCACAAGTATTCATTGAAGTGTCCATTATGCGTGTCCCTAGGTATCCTTGTCAAACTTGCCGCCTTAAACAATAACCCGACCTCGCCTCGCATGCAAATCCGCTGTCGAGCAACAGACGACGACTTCTAAGCTGTCCCGCGCGTTCGGCTGCTGATAAACGGCGGCGGCAGCGTTTGTTTTTTTCTGCTCTGATTGCGAGAATGAAATCAACAGACGAGCTCAAGTGTCGCTGAATATTCTCTCTCTCTCCGTCAGCCTTAAACCCAATCCTCTTTTGCTTCCCTCCAGGGTGGAATTTGAATGACCTGATCAATTTCTAATCAGGAAAGACCTGCAGCCTTTTCTCTCTTCGTAATAGAGTTTCCCCCCCCCCGCAAATCTTCCCCACACAGAGGGCTCGCTCTAGAAATTGTTAAGAGCAAAGGGCAGGTTGCGTATTTCGGAGGGAGGGGCGGGGGGGTTCGTTTTTCTAATATGTTTCTCGTTCTGCGTTGCGATGATAGCGCTTTATCTGGAATGTGGATCTGGTATTAGCTAAATAGAGAAGTATTTGTGGGATTCTAAGCACAGCTGCACCTCCAAAATGAAATCCAGGCCCTGTTTAAAGGCAGAGGCGTCCTTTTCATGTTGGAAACGAAACCCCAGGAGGTCCACCTGCTTTGTTGTTAAGAAAAGCCTCCCTCTGAAATCCCTACAAGTGTGATCCTACACTATACATATTTAACACACGCATTCCTGTCACCAGTATCTTTCTGTAGAGGGTAGATGAGACTATATAGGCTCTATAGTGGGTGGAGCATTGTAGCACTTTAAAAAACCTTATTTTGACATTTGAATTGGATCCATTTAAACTTGCAGATTGGATCAGGCAAAGGGCAAAACAACTGCTGAACACAAAGTGCCAGTGGCTGGATGCCACTGATTACATTGGCAACGTTACTTAAAATGTAAGTAATGTAATCTTTTTCCAGTTAGTCAGTGTTTTCTGTATCATATCTCTGCATTTGCATTTACATTTTTTCCCCAGCAAACTATTGATTGTTTCCAATTCAGTTCAAGTGTAATAAAGTTACCTCAGCATGAATCTATTTACATTATTCATCCCTCATCAGTGTAATGGGTGAGTGATTAAACAGACTGGCAAATTATCAGAAGGTCACTTCCTGCTCCAGGAGCACAGAAATAACTTTCACAATCGTTTTTGATGTTTGACATTCTGTCTAGAAGCTGTGAGTCTGTGAAACATCTCAGTCATTTTGCAGTTTCACCCAAAAACGGGGCAGTGTAACATTTTAGCAAATACATTTTCTACAATCGTGCGCAGAAAATGTGCACAGAAAGTCACGCATACACATCGAGAGTGTCACCCTGGGACTATTAGCATTGTGAAATTACAGGAACATCTAACAGCGCAGAATTTCCAGTTCTTGGGATACTTAAAATTAAACGTTTAGAGTTTCACAGGCTGTTATTATCCTCAATTTTCCCTGCGTGTGTTCTCACAAATTGCCCTGGTTTGCCTTTTAGGTGGATCATTATACAAAGAATGGACGACATATCAGTCATTGACCCCATAGAGTCAACATCGGAAAAGCGACTGAATCTGCTTAACCAGGAGCCGTCAAGCTGACAGAACATTGCTGGGTTGTCCTCCACTGTGGAACTGCCTGCCTTTATTACTTTATTACTTTATTACTACGCTGTAATATCTGCAAAACAGGAGCAACAGGGTGTGCTGATTTGATGTCAGTGATATATTTACCCACTTGCACCATGCAGTCGATGGGGAAGCCTTTTTGTCACACCTTTCGGACTCTTGATTCATCGCTGACGCCTATTTTTGTCTCTTGCGCTCCCAAAGTTCCCAACTAACTAATTCCGACCATGTCTCTACCCAAGCGGAGGAAAATCAGGACTATTGCCCTACTCTTCTGCATCATTACCTTCACAACCTTCCTGTTCAGCTACACTCTCCGGGACCCGTCGCTCTACTTCTTCAAGTACGCCTTCCGCCTCTCGGACAACTTCTTCTCCAAAGGCCCGTGCGCCTGTCGCCGGTGTATGGCGGAGCCGGAGGACGACCCGTGGTTCGCCGAGCGCTTCAACCTGTCCGTTCACCCTCTCATGACCCGGGAGAACAGCGTCCTGACTGACGAAACCTTCAGATGGTGGCAGGTAAGAGGATAAAAAAAGAAACACATTCAGATCACACACGGTCGAAGTGCTCTCGAGAGGTGTTTGTTTTCGCCACATTGATCGCCTCAAATCCGAGGGATCTTCACCAGGATCAAGTTGTGAAGCCAGCTCCCACGCACAATTTGTTCACATTTAACAAGTGGGATGCTGGATATGTAAATTGTTGCTTTCTCTCACCACTTCTCCCCAGTCCATAGATGACAAGAGGGATGCAGTCAGTAATTTGTGCTAATAGGCGATGCCATACCACTTCATTTACTTAAATTCGCCCTCTGCTATCTGTGGCTTCAATTAGCCTTTTAATTATATCCAACATGGTGCAATCATTTTGTATTAACATGATAGCCTATTAGTTTTATCTCACCTTTAATTCATATATCAGATGTCCATTGCCCTCTTATAGGTGCTCATTAAAGGAAAAGTCCACCCTCGGATACTCTTACACTGTTATGACCAATTTATGATGTTCTATGCATTCTGGGAGTTATTTTGTGTTGTAATTTACGTTTGTGATCCCACTTTCCTTCATCCTGCCTCGTCTATTTCAGTTAGTGATTTCCTATGTTTCCCAGAATGCCTTTCAACAACCCCCAGAGAAGGGGTGTGAACTTGTTGCATTCGGCTGTGGGTTGACTCATACGTGACCGGAGTAAAGTTAGCTTGATATCGGATATTGGATATTCTGTGGATCTATTTTGTAAAATATTGAAACCAGTGGGTGAAAAGTTCTTCCTCGCCTAGTATTCACAAATATATTCATCAGTGTGCTTTGCCTTGTTTGCTGTACAAGTTATTGAAGAAAAATGAATGTCCACTAAATATCCAATATCAAGCTAACTTTACTGCGGTTTTTATGTGTAGGTGGAGAGAGCATTGAAGACAGTCACACCCCGTCCACAAACCCCAACATGTCTTGTGGCTGCATTGCATTCTGGTATATTTTCTGCTACTGCCGGTGGAGAAATTGGTCTCTCTCCTCTTGTACAATGGATTTCTCCCTGTATGATTGTTGAACATCGGTGCAAAATTGTGAGTCTAGAAAGAAGCTCTCGCTCTTTGATTCTGAGGGACTGACAACAAAACCTGACATTTACCGCTGATGTTTTATAGTTGAAGCATTTTCTGCTATCAAACTCCATTGTAGCTGCATTGGAAATATCTGGACATGACTTCACATCATCTACATTTGGCCAGTAAGAAAAATACACCAAACAACAAAATGCACCCAGGAATGCAAGATAAATCGCCAATAGCTGTTTTTAACAAATAAGTGTTTGGGGTGGATTTGTCCTTTAAGATCACTTTGCTGTAAATTAGAATTCAGGCCTCGGCTACATTACTGATGATGTACTAGACTTAACTTAATTAAATCAAGACAAAATATACTTCCTGGATACGCCATGATCAGAGTTACACTGAGAATGAGAAAGGCCTATTCACAGAATTTATGGCATGCAATTACCCTACCTTAGTCTGGAAGGAGTCCAGTGCCTTAGTTGTTATCACATTCACCTCACACCATGTCCAATTAGAGGCAAGAATAGAAAAATTACTGCAAGGTTGCCTCCTGTCACTACTCATTCCGGGAAATGCTTCTCACGGGGAGCTTGACGAGGCAAATGTCACATATCAGCAGTAGCCGGGCCAGATGGTCCGGGCCGCCGCGCTGCCAGGCGAGGCCGCGACCTCCAGGTGTGCCCGTGTTCTTATTGCAGACGAGGTGACTTTGTTCAGACATGTCAACGCTGACACGTCACACAGTTTACATTTAATTCCTGTAAATCACTAAAGACCCTCTGAGAAAGAGAGTTTCTCGTCAGACATGTCATTGAGGTCGACAGGCTCGACCGATGTGGGTTTTTGAAGGCCAGCGCCGAAACTGATTTCTTTGGAAGCAAAACTTTGTGCCCGTATTAAAAAACCTTTAAAATCGAGCATTTTCATGCCAAAAAATTCCAAAAATGTATTCAGTGTTTTGGCCAGAATTTTATTGGCAGGGTGGAAAAGCCTCTGAAACAGCATTTAGACCATGAGACACTAAAACTCTCCATTGAAACCCAGGCCAACAACAACAACAACAACAACAATAATAATAATAACAATAATAATAATAATAATGCTCTTCATAAGCTGCATTTCTATTTTCTACTTTTTACTTTATATATCTATTTATCTTGAATTTTTTCTCATGTATATAAAGTCTGATGTGTTGGATTTTTGTTGCTGGAGTGCTAAAGACAATTTTCCATCGCATGTAATGTAGTGAACAATAAATATTTATACATCTATCTAATGATAATAATAATGATAAAAGGCTAATATCAGCGTCATATATCTTCACGCCTAATTCCAGTTACAACTAACACATCAGATTCCTGTACATGTATGCATGCAGACCTAACATTTACGTGCAGCCAAGCAGATGCCTGTTGTGCATGTGTTTCTTTACACATGCATGTGTGTGTGTGTGTCTGTGTGTGTGTGCTTGTATTGTCTGTGTGATCCTGAATGCCTTGAACATACTGTATCAGTACGTTTTATTCTCTGCATACACAGTACAATATGTACCAGGACATAGACCTGCATTCCTTTGCTGCCTGTGCGAGTACAAAGCGTTGCCATAAGCAGAGGGCAAGGCCGAGAAGAGAAACCCCCACATGCGGAGTTAAGCCGTCCCCGAGGTTATTCCAGAAATGTGCTCGGCGTCTCCGGCTCAATGCCAGCTCCACTGCCCCTGTTCAATCACTTCTACTTAAAGTGGCCCCGGAGCCGCGGCTTTGCGCTGAGGCTGTGTATCTGCTGTGTCACCAGTGGCTGCAGTCGGAGAGGCACCCGGCCAACTTCAGCGACGTGGTGGAGGAGCTGTTCCGGGTCATTCCCGACGAGGCGCTGTACGCCGACGCGGGCCCCGGACGCTGCCGGACCTGCGCCGTGGTGGGGAACTCCGGGAACCTGAAGGGGGCGCACTACGGAGGCCTCATCGACTCCAGCGACCTCATCATAAGGTGATTTAGGAGTCAGTTCTATGGTTAGAATCAGGGAGAAAAAAAAGAAATAGACGCACACTCCTCCTTACATCTGCTGTGATATTTATTTTACACAATTTAGTTTGCGGAAAGTAAATGTCACAGCAAATGTAAGGTGGAGGTGTTTCTTTTTCAATAGTTTATAATTTCCAATAGGCTGCACCTCTTTAGGTGTGCGTTCTACTGTTTTTTGATAAATGAGTGTCACCAAATCTGAATACCATAGGCCTTGTCAGCAATGAACAGAGAATGAGCTCTGTATCGATTTCATGTGAATTTGGATTTCATTTTATTCAATTTATTCAATCAATTCAGGTCAAAGACTTCCCATAGACAACCAGTGTAATCAGTTATGCAACAAATTATGTGATAAATCAAACTGCATCATATCTATCATATTGGAGGTGGACGACACCTCCTGCAGTTTTGTTTTCAGTTGAATCAATGTGGCAGACAAACTAACAGAGAAAACACTCATTTTGCTCGTTGCGCAGCAGTGTGCCTATCTCTCTTTTTTTGTATTTCTGCCACGTCCCAGACTGCACCCGGCTCAGAGGCGTGGCTGGAGTTTTCCCAGACTTCATTCTGTTCCCACAGCATTGTTGTGCACTCCAGAAGTGTTTGAGAAAAATTATCTTAACAAAACAGCTGATGAAAATAATGGAGTTGGAGTATTCAACTGTTTCTCCTAAATGCCTTAAGGCAGCCACAAACAAGAGAGAGGAGTTTGTCGCACCCTTTAATCTGTCACACCAATTGCAGCTCCGCAGTGAAAGAGAGAAAGAAAAAGATGGAAAACACGACCAGAAGATTTTCTGGGGGATGCGGGTATATTTTCTAGTGCATAACTATAAGCTTTGTGATGAAGTAAAGCTCATTTGGACGTCAAAATGCAAACAATTATTCCGACTCGATTCGATTTTGTTGTCCGTGCAGCATCTGCTGGATATCTTTCTCACATCACAGATTTGACTCTGCTGTTCTGCAGATTGGACTGAAGGCTGCGGGGCTGGAAACATCATGTAAAGCCCCAAATCAATTCCTGAATTCCTGTTTAATGAGATGGAATAATGTTGTAGACTGCTATAACTTTGTAGACTACAGGTATAACTCAGAAATGATGGGTTTAAGGAAGCAGTGGGGAGATGCAGATGGTTGTAGTTATTGTGAAACCAACTTTTTCAAGCCAATGACATTGATAGGATATAGCAGCTCAAAAAGCGCACAGGGAAACACTGCAGAGTTATTGTGAGCAGGGCAGAGATTGAAAACCAATGCTTTTCAAATATCCACAACGCAATCCACCCAGATCCTCTAAAGCCTCCTTTATAGACTATTATGAATATTGAACTGCATAGGGCCTATTGCCTAAAGCTTCTTGTTTGCTCAGCAGATTGCAGCGGTGAAATAAGAGTTGAGTAATAAAAAGAGCCTCTGCTTCCTCATTTGGTGTAAAAGTAAGCTCCGTGGCCCATAAATAATGTAATTTTTATAAAGGATAGGCTATTTGAAGCACTAATAACTCATGATAAATGCTAAATTGGGGTTTAAATGTTTTTTTTTAATTCTTCTAAGGCAGTTTAATTGATATGCCAGTGTAGATAAGAGCCATAAAAAAGTTTAAAAAATTTGGCCACCTTAGTGCAATCCATACAGATTTCCAGTTTGTATTGGATTGCAGATAAACATTTACATTTTAGGCATTCAGTGCTTTTATCCAGAGCAACTTCCAGTCAATGCAACAGCAGCTAAAATGACACAATTTAATAGAGTTGAAGACATAGAGACAGTGAGATCACAGCACTGGTGCTTGTGTCAGCATACAGTGCAGGTGAGGGAAATAAAAGAACTATAATTGTGTGTGTGTACTAGATGAATAATAGAACAGAAACAAATTAGACTCAATTAAATAATGCAACGTAACAACGTAGATAATGCAACGTAGAAAAGAACAAACAATAAAACAAAACAAAAACGAACCAACAAGAGAGAAAGGGTGTGTGTGTGTGTGTATGTGTGTGTGTGTGTGTGTGTGCGTGGGTGGGTGCTACAGAGTGATCAAATATTTAAATGGTTTGGTTTATCAGAAATGCCTGTAGAGCCTTATTAAATATAATATGGTAATATTGCCATGGCCATCCTCTGATTGAAAATTGAAAACTGTCCTTATGGTGCAGAACCTGTGAAAGAGAAGGCAGGTTATCTAGTTATAGAAGTTATTTATATTGTGTGCACAGTTTGGAATTCACTGTAAAAGGAATGTATGCATGAATTTCAAATAAAAAAAAAGCATTTTGATGTTGAAAACAGATGGTTTCAGCCTGTGGAATAAAGGTGTGGATGATTCAGAGGGTGGGGGGTGGGGGGGTGGAGAGGATCGCTAACCTAAACAATTTCCTTGGTGAAATGAGTATCTTGTTAAGGCCGGTGGCGCGCTGGGCCGCGCGGCGATGCGGTCGGCATGACGATCTTATCAAAAAAAGTAACGGGAGAGCAGCTAAAATATCCCAAAGCAAATTTCATGCGGTATTCTTGCATGGCTCTTAATTTATCACAGCGTGGCTTTGTCAACCTGCTGTGACATGTTGCCTCTGTATAGAGCCACATTACTGCACTTATCTTCTTTGCCAGTCCCCGCTGTGACAGCAGCATGGCGTTGCCTACCAATTCAATTATTGGGTGACAGGGACGGCACCAAGACAAGAGTTATTGCTTTGCTATTAGCAGAATATTCCTCTGCAGTAGAACGCTATGGAAATAGGTTGTGTTTGTATTGTTTGCTAGTTAGTGCATCACATTTGGAGTCATGCTTGATTGCAAGCCATGCTGTCTTAGTTACGTTAGAACAAATAGTGTAACACTGAGGTGAGGTGTGTATTTCATAAGACTTGAGCAACAAGCTTGAGGGCAACTCTGTCCAGAATATGATTGTTGTGAAACTTTGTTCGCTCGCTATAGTCCAAACAAAAGATAATTAATATTTAAAAAGGAGTACAATCACTCAGTCTCTTTTAAACACATCTAATCACGTCTAAACACATTCTGTAAGTATTACTGTATGTGCTATGGCCACACCAATATATTTATTTAAAAATAATTAGGCTGTCTTGGATGTGAGATCGTCTCATCATTCATATTTACTGTGTTGGATTGAACATCAGCCAAGCTCATATTCGACACGATAGCGTAAGCCCCAGCAAATAACTTCATTAAGATGGATCTTAAACCCGGCAGATGCAATACGTAGGCACGTCACATTCTTGACTCAAAGTCCCTGATTGAAAATCAAAATCCCTGTTTGAAATTGGTTTTCAAACAGGGATTTTCACACAACTAACATCACACACCCGACATAAGCTTTCTAGCTTTAGCTCTATTCTGAGTTTTGCCATGCACTAATAATGACGTCCTTTAAACCTTTTTACGAGATGCAGAGCAGAAACTTTTTCATCTCTGGGTGAGAATATTATTACCACAATGATGTGCTACTGGGGGCACATTAATGACCAGAATGATCCACATAAGTGCCTCTTCCTACACCATCAACCTCTGATTATGGACAGATAAAAGAAAGTAGCTGCACTGTGCTTTGAAACTACACAGCTTATATAGACATTGAAAGCTTATTTTTCCAATCAGCTGCATTATTACTATTGTAGTGCACCTAAAATGTTTTCAAAGATCATAGTAATTTCTGAAATAAGTGTAGGAGTATGAGTAAGACATCATTTTCATGTCTGCCAATGTGTGATCTAACCTCTACGAACCTATTCTGTGGGATGGCAGCACCTGTCATTATGGGTTGGATTCCTACTTGGGCTATCTGCACTAAATATGTATGCTCCCACCAAATGGCATACTGTCTGCTGTATGAATACACGTTATGTTGTCATTGCCAACTTCAACTGCAGCAAATAGAGGGCTTTCAGGTGATATAACTCACCTTCTGGCGGCCATATTGGAGGTCCTCCGTTCTTGGGCAACAGTGCTGGTTGCATGTCTAAATGTACAGTTTGGCAGTCTCAACAGAATTCAATAAACATAGTTCTGTGCTGTTTTTGACTGGAAACTGATCATTTCGCCACTGTGATTGATTTTATGTTTAGATAATGTCACCTTGTTAGCCGGTCAGCTAACCATCACTGTCTTGTTGTAAACACATCTGATTAGCACACTAGCTAACATCTAGTAAAAGCTAGCGTTAGTAGTGGCTACTAGTTGCATGTTAGGCGACCGCAGTGTCATTTAGAGTTACATCCCATTTACTACTGTGTGCATCTGGCTTCCATTTCCTCCAATCATTTTGCCGTTATGTAATTCGATTTTTGTAATATTTACAAAATTTTGTTGTTTTTGAAATACAAACGTTACGGTGTCAAAACTAGCTTGAACTGATGTCCTGGCTAACAAAGACGGCCTAAATAAAGACATGGACGTGACAATTAAGTCTGTAAGGCAACATGTTTTTGAGGGATTATTCCCCAGCGACTGACAGTAAGCAGAGCGTAACGTAACGCCTGCACTGATATGAAAACACTCAACCCACACAATGAAATAATAAAAACCTGACAAAACCAAATGAAGGCTTCATGATTACTGTGATGGATTATCTAGATCAGTGGCGGCTGGTGACTGAAAAAATTGGGGAAGATAGGAGGAAAACCAACCCACCGCCCCAGATTTCACACATGTAAGTAGTAAAATAACAGTTTACAATAAACTGACCAGATTTTCTGGAGCAAATCCAGGGACATTTGCCAAACGAGCCCTCATATCTCCAACTATGCTGACTTGAGTGCAGACACCACCAGGAATAATATAAAGGAGAGGGGCTATCTATTGGCACAAACTTAAAAACACACATTCTTAACATTGCTTACATTGTTACATTTTCTGCTGGCTTAGCTAACGTTGCCAAAAGCGAACTGTTTGTTCAGGTCAATTGTGCTGACTGTCAAGCTACAACTCATAGTGCTTTGGAGTCAAGACTAGAGATATATAAGAAATTTGGAAACAAATCTACCTTGTCAGACTATTCACTTTTACTTAAAACCTCTACCCACACCACAAGGATATTTTTCAGGTGTGTCTCTTTTTCATGTCCTGTTAGTATTATTTGCACACAGCCAATTCTCCAGTGGACCTCCATGATGGAGCCAGACGTGGTTGCTAGGAGATTTAAAGCCTCTATAGCTACACAAGCAGACTACCCCGCTGTTCCCAAACAATATCTCATCACTGAGTCCAGGGTCAACATTCATCCTGTTAATTACAAAACCACAAGCTTTAACACCTCACCTGAGACTCAGTGCCTCCATCTCCCCCGCTGCTGCTGCCTCAATCTGCCTGCGCCGCTTCACTTACCTGATAATAATGTGCACAGTGTTCATTCTTCATTATGATTATTAGGCATCTCAAACAGGACAGGCATTTTGAAGAGATATGTCCATCTGCCTTTTTCACTAGAGCTATGACACACACACACACACACACACACATAGCATATAAAATGTGTGTATGGGTAACAGCAGCTAACTAGTGAACCGGTCACGCACTACGAAATGAGATAGTGCTGAAAATACCACTGACCTTTTAATGTGTTAGTTAGCTATTACATGCTATGTGAGTTGCCCGGACCTTGTAGATGCAAGCGCAGGGCTGTGTTATGGAATATTGCAGCCCAAGGCTATATAAGCGCTTTGAGGCCCCTATTGGATGAACAAAATGAATGAAAAAATAATGTCGAAAAAAACTGCAGAATGGACGCTCAGTAAAGGCAAAGGATATCCTGCTGGTAGACTAACGCACTTGACAATGAAGACACCACCAATAACCATTCATCAACATTATAATAAGCAACAGGCTACTGTATCTCGCTTTTCAAAATGCAGAGAAAAACATGATAGCATACTTGAGTCATTCACAAAGAATAAAATTGGCCTATTCAAGCAGTGCTGGAATTGCATGACAAAACACACAAGCACACCAGCAATGCTCGTAATAGACAGCACAGTAACGTCAACACCGTCTAAAACTCCCACGCGTAAGACATCACAACAGCAGCCTATAATTCACACTGGCAAGTGTGCCGCAACATTAGGCCTCATGAGACTGAACCAAACAATGACACTTACAATTTAACATTGATGTGAAATCTAGTAAAGCATTAAAATGTCTGACTCACAGATGATGCTTGAATCTTCCTCCTCCTCTTCTTTGAAGTGAAGTCATTGATGATCTCGGTGAAGTTCATCTGATGCACCAAGTCATATTCCAGAGACAGAGGCAACTGGTTAAGTCGCTGCTTACCGAATGTTGAGTCCGAAGTATATTTTTGATCAGGCCCAGTTTTAGATAGATCTTGAGCGATCCACTTTTGGGAAAACTTTATGGAGTTCCTTCTCCCTGAGCAAAAAGGAATGATTCTGTGGTAACATAACAATGCAGAGAAATGCAAAAACTATATGAGTTCTTCTCGAAAATTCTCATCTAGATCATTGCTGTATCGCCTTTGTAAATTGCAACCCGGCTTGAAGGCCTATATTTCATCCTTTCAGACTCACCAAAGTTGGGAATGAAATCCAAAGTATTGGCACATCTCCTTGTTTGCTTAATTTCTCCGCTCTAATGCACCGTTCAGGTTATTAACCATCAGTAAAACGACTTCAACTCGAAATCTCTCTCCTCTAGTGAGAAACTGGTGTGTCGGAGTCATGTGACCTGGTTTTGCACTTCCCTGGGAGTGGTGTTACAGACCTGTATTCTGTAGCTGCTGCTATTTATTTTGCTCTGGCTTGAAATTCCCCAAATTTATCACAAAGACCCGCAAAACAAAATCTTCAAGCGAGATAATCAACTCCACAGCTATCACCAAGTTCAAATCGACTTTATGCAGGGGCTTTGCTGACTGAGTGAAATCTTTGTAGGACTGAATTCCAAAAGATTCACAGAGATGTTGATTCTGATCGTTCCATTTTAATAACTTCAGACTGCGCTTCATCTGGTGTGGCCATATTTTGTGTTTCATCCTTGGCTATTTTACTCAGATTGTCCTGAATATTTGTGTAATTCAGGTAAAGGCCTCTCAGAGTCTTAATGTTTTAGTTTGTTGGAAGTCCAGCTGTCTCGATTTCCCAGCGCCGGGGGGAATTAGAGCCGAAGTTGAATATCGATTGGACCAATCTGAAATAGTTATTTGCCTCCGTACAGCAGTCGATACTACTTGCCCCTACAAGATGAAGAGAATGAGCTGCGCATGGAATCCACTGATCAACATTAGATCAGGAGTAGAATCGACAGCAATAGAAAAGTACTTTGCCTTTTGCACCTGCAATATAATCTGTGCTTGAACGCGCTGTCCCATTAAAGTGATGACTTCTTCACATATGCTGGCAGATAACTAGAATGGTGTTTCTTGGCTCTTATTGCCACACTTTGTTATGGGCTCCGCAAGGAAGGGATCAAAGTGCTGAGCAATTCTAAAAGTCCTAGATAGTTACCATTACGGGGGGGAGCCGAACATTTCATTGTCCGCTCTGAATGAAAGGCCGCGTTCTGCCAAAAACTGCACTATACTACTGTGACAATGCTAGCTGAGAGTCAGTGCCATGAACCTGGGTTTGGGCAAGCCAGGTGAGGGTCGCATTACAGTGTGTCTGGCCAGATTCGTGCTCCTCAGAGAGACGTGCAGCATTCTAACAGTCACAGAATCCAGAATCAGTAAGAGCTGACACAACTTCACTAAACAGTCGACAAAAGAGACTGTGCACCTTACAAGTTGAGGCGGACTAACTGATCACTCTCTCTCTACCTTCTCTCCATTTCTGAGGCAGTCTATGATGAGTTTTTGTAGATCGGTATAGTATGGGTGCTTTCACCCCCTTTTCTCCCATCACCCACCACCTTCACTTACTATACTTATGTAGTCCCTCGCAGTTAAAAATATTATTATTTTTTAAGATTGCTTTGGGGAGGGGGGGGCATTTCAGCCTTTATTTGAGACAGGAAATATTGGGAAAGAAAAGGGGATGATATGCAACAATGGTCATGGGCCAGATTTGAACACAGGACTTCGCAACTATGGTACGCGCCCTGGACCACTAGGCTACCAGGACACCCCTAAAACATGACTATTTATTTTTTGAAACATATTTTGTGTACATTTTTATTAATCTCCTCTACAAAACTGCCAGACATGGCTGCTTATGATTTAATTATGAGTATTACTTTAGAACTGCTACAAGTTCTCATTTTCTCACTTTTAAGATAATGGTAGTGGCCTACTTCATTCAACATAGTGTATGCTAAAGTGTTAGCATGGAGCACCGGATCGAACGCTCTACCAGGGACACATGGATGATTTAGGTGTCTATGTTCTCATTATTTAGTGGATAAGTTGACCTAGGTCAGATTTTCCCCAAAACTCAGTATATCCTTTTAAGTTTTCATTTCCCTTCAGGCTTTATTTGTCGAAAGAGGACTTTTAGGTTCAGATTTCCAATCTGTTAATCAAGTTAGCGGCATTTTTAATTTAAGCAGCTATGTCTTATACCTGTAGCTGGAATACGAAATAGCAGGAAGTTTGCAGCAACTGTAAAATAGCCTTATGCATAGTCAAAAATAGTTCTTTGGGGGAGGTCATTGAGTCCTGTCAGGTTCAGGCAGAAAATGCCAAGCTCTTATGTAGCTGTCAACTTAAAGCTGATAATGAGGAGGCTGATATTGCTCTGATTGGAGCGTCATAACAGGTGATGCCAGTCAAACGTGGGTCAGTTTGTTGATGTTGCTCGTGTGTCTCACTTCCTACGGCTGACCGAAGCCAGCTGCTGCTGTCAAACTTACCAGCCAATTACTGTTCCAGCTTGAGAAAATATTGTTGGACATAATAATAGGGACGCCTAGCATGCCAAGCTGTAATTGTTGTGCCCACCTCTCCAAATGGACACTGGATTGTTTTGCATTGTTGTTTTGGGTATCCAACACATTATGAAATGGGGCAAATTTTATTTTATTTTTTTAGAATTTTTCTCAAAATGTGGTACTTGTCAGGCCTGGTTTGGCATGGCTCAGCATCCTGTGGTCTGACTAATTATAGGTATGTGTGAAAACCAGTCAAAAAACACCATTGGTAGATAAGGGATGATCAGTAGAACAAAAGCCAGATGTTTCTGATCTTGGGTGAAACGAAACTCAACTGGGCAGGTGAGCTGTCCCAGAAAGAGTTTAAGAGGTCAAAATAATGATCCAAAATTGAAAACAATATATGATTTTTTTTTTTTTTAAATGACCCTAAAACGAAAATCTCTGTTATCTTGTCCTGCAGAATGAACCAGGCTCCCACCGCTGGGTTTGAAGAAGACGTGGGCGCCAGAACAACTCATCACGTCATGTACCCAGAGAGTGCCATCGACCTGGACAACACCACCAGCCTGGTGCTGATCCCCTTCAAGACTCTGGACCTGCAGTGGATCATTAGTGCATTGACCACAGGCACCATAAAACAGTGGGTGTGAATGTGTACTTTTTTCTTAGACTTTCCTGCACTTTTGGAGTTGTGAGTTGCAGCCACTAGAGAGATGCTTGCTCCAGTTTTTCATTCAGCGCTCAAACCTTCAGCTGCGAATGCATGAAGATGGATGCATGTGTAGATTTTGTTTTCCCCCTCCCAGATTCATTAAAACTCTTCCGATACCACCAGTGCACACTTCTCTTGTCATAACAAACATTATCGCTCCATAATCACCTTCCAGTCAATTTCACATTCAGCTCGTTCACTCTGGATAAGACTGTCAAGCTGATGACTGCTGGCGATCCAGAAAATAATAATGCATCTGCAGTGGCATTAGTAATGGTATTACCAATAAAGCATGCAGGGAAATGTGTTAAATGGTAAAAAAAAAAAAAAAAAGATGATGGGACAGGAAATGGCTTGATCTCTAAATAAGCTTGTTCATCTAAGTCTGCAATTGTCTTCCAACAGTGCCAAAGCAATCATTCTGCATTATTAAACATCACAGAGATCACTATAGTGGCAGTAATTTCAGTATTGCCCCAACAAGCATTAGATCTGCACATTTTCTAGCCTTGGTAAATGAGGGTTAAAGAATGAGACTCTAAACTGATAAAGGGATGCAGGGACATTGGAGTGACTGTATTGATCCAAATTCACACTGCGATTTTTGCAGCACTGACTTTAAACATTAATAATTCTCTAAGATTCTGATCGTTAAGAAGCCCTTCGCCATGCAAGAGTGCCACGCCGGTGCCTGTGTGTTGAGGCAAAGTGGGTGAAACGTTGTAATAAACCGGATAAGAATCTAAAGACGGGGAGCGCTCCTTCATTTAAACACCATTTTAAATAGTTGGGTTTACGATGTAGCAAAGCAGACGGTACAATAGATCATGTTCATATTCATTCACGACAAGATATAGGAGACCTAGGAGCGTTTTGCTGTACAACACCCGTCTCCAGCTCCGTCCTCATGGCAATATATCAAATGACAGCCTACATTTCTGAAGAAAATGATGAATATGCAAGAGGCATTAGACCAATCACTGTAATCTTGGAATTTTAATGACCCGCATTGCGATGGCATTTACTAAGGCCGTACTGGCTCTTGCTAAGCCTTACCTTGCAATTGGAAGCATTTTAGTGGATTGTGTCTTGCCATTCTGCATCGCCATGTAATCATTATTTTTCAGTCATTAGTATCCCATACCCAACACATCGTCGCCTTTAAAGTCTGCATAAGCATGGTGTCGAATTTGAATGGACGTAGCACTTTTTCTTTTTCTTTTTCCAACTCTCATCTTTGTGGAAAGTGGCATACACGCAATTTTTGCATGTACGTATACTGCTTATACATCTAGCTCTTGGTCTGGCCTGAATACACTTTTCATATGCAAATGCAGCGCGGCCGAACACGTGTTTATTCTTCTCCCATTTTCATGTTTTTCCTTTGCGTGTCTCACGGCCGTGTGAGGATGATGAACAGCGCCGCGCCGTTCGCTGTCATGTGATGAATGAATGGGAACATTTGACAGCGGGCATATGTTGCCATGTGATGACTTGTAAACGTGTCGGTGATATTTCATCAGCTCTTTTTTTCCCCCTTATACAGTCATAATATTCAGACACTTGACATATGTTTTCAGACATAGCAGTCAGATTGCATGCCACAAATTAAAATCATATGCGTGCATGCTTTTCCTGTGATTGTAGACATATGCATAAGCAGAATCATGTGCTGGAAAATTGCCTTTAAGGCTATTTTAAATGCAATGAACAAAAAAAATACTTTTTTAAAAGTAATTTTAAGCATGTTGTTATTTTCTGTCATTACAGCACATATTTACCAGTTATGTCCAGGATAAAGGCAAACAAAGATAAGGTGAGTCAAAGGTCTTAACCCTATACATCGTTTTCATTAAACATGATGTAACTGTTTATTTGTTTATTAAACAGAAGGTACATCATATTTAATGCAAACTATGGATAGGATTTATTAAACAGAAGTTACATCATGGTCATTGAAAACTATGCATAGGATTCATTAAACAGAAGTTACATCATGTTAAACGAATCCTATGCATAGTTTTCAATGACGTAACTTCTGTTTAATACAGTCTATACATAGTTTTCATTAAACGTGATGTAACATCTGTTCAATAATGCACAGTTTTCATTGGACATGATGTAATTTCTGCTTAATAAATCCTATACATAGTTTCATAGTTTTCATTGAACATGATGTAAACAAGGCATGCGTAAACTTTTCTAAGGCAAGTCTTAGATTTTCATGCTTTTACTTCCTGAACTGTGGTTAGTGAAATTGCACTACATGAATAATCACCTCACACAGCCAGATACAGCCTGTATTTTGTAACTGCAGTATATCTGCCTGCATCAGCCACCTGTATCAGTAGGCCGATACACAGTAAATCGCAATGGTACATCATTTATTATGACTGTGACTGTTTTGCAGGTGTTGATTTACAGCCCCACCTTTTTTAAGTACGTCTATGAGACTTGGCTGGAGGGTCACGGGCGATATCCTTCTACCGGCTTCCTCACCTTATTGTTTGCTATTCACATATGTGATGAGGTAAATTGATACAAACCTTGTTTTGCATGTTAGGGCTTTCTTTTATTAGTAAGTATATGACCTAGAATATAAAAGGCACTAATAGTCTTCAGTGGAATGGAGTAACTTTAGGAGGGGAACTTGTTGCATGAGTCATTTTATTACATTTCCAGATAAAATGATACCATAAACTTTATTTCAAGTAAAAAAAAATTTTAATCTGGAGTGAAAACTGCTGTGAAAACTTGAATGTCCACAGTCTGTTCAAGTGATGTTTTGGTCTGGTGACACACTTTGCTTTTGTTCCCTGCACACTCCAGGTCAGTGTGTTTGGATTCGGTGCAGACCAGTATGGAAACTGGCACCACTACTGGGAGGAGAACCATTTGGCCGGAGCTTTCCGACACACAGGAGTCCATAATGGAGATTATGAATACAACGTCACGCTGCTGCTGGCAGACAAGCACAAAATCACAATGTTTAAAGGAAGATGATGCCCAAGTCTGTGTGTGCAGTCCAGTGAACTTACACCGAATTAACTTTATCAGCCTTTCATTTTATTATTCTTTTTTTTATTATTTCACCCCCATACTGGGAAACGGGGTCACCATACTTTCCAAAGATGTTATCTCATGAACTCTTTTGGCCTGTCCAGAGCTTTAACCATAGAATGAGAAAAACAAACCCACACAGAAGAACGATGACATTGCCAAGCTCATTATGAACTCTATTTTTGTCCACTTTGTCTCTTTGTGTTTGTCCATTCACATTCCCATGTCAGGACAGACCAGCAAAAAAAAATAATAATAACACCTCTCTGCTCGGTATTTGACCTGGGTGTGAAGGCAAAGACTAACAACCAGCATGCTATACATCAGCCACTTTGCTGCAATTATGTAGTGTGTGTAAATTCTGTCTGGTTTTTTTCTTTTTACATGGGAAACACTTACAGATATGTTTGTGAACATGACATTGACAGATAAAACAAGCTTGTTTTGTTGACATAAGGAGTCGGACATGATGCCCTGTTCATGACCTGATGATGCACATGATCCCTCTGTTCATGACCTGTTTATAGGTGTCATATATAGGTGAGTCTGAGCAAAGTCCATCACTGCCCTCTATGCAGGGAGTTGCAGTTGAGTGGAATATAACAGAGTCCCCTCATATGCAGGGGGCATATTGGAAGCTGTTTGAATCCAAATTGATATTTTTTATCAAGCAACAAACCTAGGGAGGACTTTAATGAGCTTCACAACAGAGGACGCCATTGACTTTGCTGTAAATATCATTTCAGTATCCACTTTCACCATAACATACCAGCATCTTGAATTGACCGCTGATGTGGCAGAGCAGGTGCCATGTATGTCATGTGCAACTACCATGAGTGTAGGTATGAAAGGGAACATCAATTCCGGCCTTTGTTAAAGGATAACTCCAGCCGTTTTCCACCTGGATCCTATTTCTCCATCTTTTTCCATCATTGCGATCGATTCTCACCGAAATCTCATCAGTTGCTTCACTATAAAGCTACTTACGTCTTGCTCTCCAGTACAGTCCTATAGGGCCACAATAGGGCCTCAAACCCAAAAGCACCCAAAGCAACACTCACTTTGCAAGAACACATATTTCATTTTCAGTTTATCCATATTCTGACAACTTTCACTATATATGTTGCTTCTAAACTGTACGAGAAAGCCATGATTTGACATCATTTTCCTCATTACAGAGCAGGCAATCAATGTGAGCTGCTTTGAGTGCTTTTGGGTTTGAGTTCTGGAGTGGCCCTATTGGACTCTACTGGAGAGCCGCAGCAAGACCTAAGTAGCTCTATAGTGAAGCAGCTGATGAGATTTTGGTCAGAATCGATCTGTGTGATGGAAGCAGATGGGGAAATGGGGTCCAGGTCGAAAATGGCCAGAGTTATGTTTTAAGTTCAACTCAAACAAGTGGTAGATCCACTAGTTTGTCATGACGCTGTATACAGTCATTCATAGCCCATGGAAAACTGATATATAATACAGCCTATACCGTCCATATCAAACGTGCCTTATTATCAGTGACATCCATTTTCTAATACTTGCAAAGTAGGTGTCAAGTGCCTTTAATGAAACCTTTTTAAGACTGAATAAATCCATGAATTTTGCCATTAATTAAACCTAAATGTATTATTATAATTCATATTATTATTGCTGTATTTGTCAGTTACCTTTACTAGTCTTACGCTGTTGTTGTCTATAAAATGTGAATTTAAAGAAAAGCATGATACATATAGCCATTTAAAGTATTTGTCTCTGTGAGGAATCAGTAGAAATCTTTGTTCACCACAAGAAAAAAAAAAATCTCACCCACAATTATGTCAACAGATTCAGTTCAGATACAGCTATATTTTGCCCAGGCTTTAATAATTAGGTGCACTTGCTGAAAAACGCTGTAGAGTTGCACTATGAGGAATGTATGTTGAATGTTTTATGACTGCGAGCAACAAAGAACCACTTACTCTGCCCCTCGCATTATTATTTCACCGACGATACGTCATCTGAAATGTTCTCAGTGTGAAGTATGATTTCGTATTTGGTGGTGCTTTATCTAATATGATTTGCTCCATGTGCCTTGAAATCTAATGGGATATGTGCTTTTGCTTATGGCCAGCCTGTGTCTTCATGTTCTTTTCTTCCTCCGTGCAACAGTAGATTGTATTGAGAGCTGGAGAACCCGCAATTATCTGTTGAATAGTGATTTGTTTGCCACCTTGTATGGGAAAACTGTTGCCACAAAAGAGTAGACAGTGTATAGACGGCAGTGGAGATGCATCTGTGCCGCAGAGGACACTGTCACCTAGTGGACACTAATCTGCCTGTCACCTGGATCAACATTAACATCACTTGATCTGTCTATAATAACAATGAATTGATGACTTATTGGTATTTATTGATGATATTAAAACCTTGCCTCATTCTTTAATATCCAAATGAAATTAAAATGATGTTATACCTGTATTTGGTATAGGCTACTCACACATGCAGATGAGGTCATAGGTTATTTCTATATTGCTGAATAAGTATGTGATTTTGAAAAGCATTTAAAAAGCCTATTCAGATCAATCTCACTTCCACAATAAGGGCCATAATTAGATTTTTTGTGTTTATGTTATGTTTGTCGCTATCAATATAAATGTGTTCAGCTGAAGCTCAGAAAGGGGTTTTGATTTACTGTTGTCTGGAGTTGTTGCATAACAGGTCGCTCATATTGGCTTGTGTGGGAGAGATGGGTGATGAGAGCAATGGCAGCCTTGTGTTATTCTGTGTATTTGGCTATGCTGCGGACTCCCACAATACTCCAAATAAAAGCGTGTGAGTTTTCACTGAAATCTCTGCAAACACCAAGCAAGTTTATTAATAATAAATGATCTTAATGCAAATGTTTCCTGACTTTATACACATTTTGAGTGGGCAAGCTCTAAATTAGATGGCACACTATATTACAGTGATCTATTCTGCACAGCAAAAGGCATTACATGGGAAACTTTCCATTTCCACTTCACACATGTTGATGGTACAGTAAGTGATAATAAATTCTATTACAGTGGAGAAAGGCAAATTCAATTCAATAGCTATAAAATGTCTGATTTGATGAGAAATGTCACTCATTTTAAGAATTCCTATATGATATTTCTTTGGCCCTGGACAGTCCAATCAAGATTTGTAAAAAGACTTTATACTTCCAGATTTCATACCTGATGACAACATCTTTGAATCTTAGTTCTCTGCCTTTGGGAGAGAGTTGTTCTTCTTTATAAATATTGATTGGATTGTGTTATACCGGCAGTACTTTTTTCAATTTTTAATTTGTGTTCCCCTTTAAAGCAACTGAATGAAAACAGAATCATTGTCCATTGTCAGCTTTAATTATTGAATGAAAGCAAGTCCTAGTTTCTGAGAATCTGAGTTTCCTTGAATGCAGCACGAGGATTTCAGAATTGCTCTTGAATATATCACAAAAAAGTGTAATTCTCTGCATTCATATTACAGATGTTCAATTTTCCTGGAGTAATTAATGTGAAATCTATTTTAGGATGCATTTCACTCAGCATAAGAATTAATATGCTATGTCTATGATCTAGAACTGACCAATCAATATCTGTGAGTATGAACAACTCACATCCTCATGCCAGAAACCAGAGACCCTGAGACTCAACCCCATGATGTGATGTCATCAGGATATAGAATCTGATGTAAACAGTGTCCAGTAAACTGTGGCTGAACAGGATACTTGTTTGAGTTTTTATATCCAAATGAGCAGACAAGTACAGTTGTTTTCCACAGAAATTGGCCCTGGGTGCTGCAGCACCTGCACCGTCTTTCCCTTTTCATTCATTATGAAGCAGCTCAGACTTTCACAGCTTGACTTCACATCACAGCTGTTTTCTGGTTGCACTGGGAGAGACTTGTTCATGTTCATTATTAAATTACATGACTCTGTCCCAGACCATAAAATGACATAATATCATATCATATCATATCATGTCATATCATATCATATCATATCATATCATATCATATCATATCATATCTATTCTATTCTATTCTATACATGCCTTGCAGCAGCATTCTAAATTCCATTGGATACCAGTACTCCATCTATCATAACATATGAAGTATGTAAGTATAAGTAACAAAATCTAGCTATTTCCTAAAAAAAAAAAAAAATTGTTTGACAGTTTTTGCTAGAATAGATAATACCCCTGGGTGGAACAGTCAATTCTGTGTGAAAATAGTGTGATTACATTCAACACATTTTTGTTTCTTTGTTAATTTGTTATGAGAGATGTCACTCATCACTGACAAACAGTTAAAAACATGATTTAAGCAAAGGAAAGCATTTTCAGCTGTCAACTAGAAATATTACTAGATTAGGAGTAGCATCATCTCAGGCTACATAGAAGTACTTAAAAAATGCAAAAACAATGCAAAAAAAAAAGATTTAAAAAAAAAATCTAACTTATACTAAAAAATAAAAAAAAAACTGTCAAGATTCAACACTAGATGTAAACCAACTGCGTATGCAGCCAAGCAGCAGAGGTCAGAAAAATGGTCTCCAAACAAACAAAGGTTACACTAAATGGAATCTTTCCTTCAAATAATTGTTTATAACAAATAGCAACCCATAGCAGCATAACATAACTGCACACTAACTTCTTTCTTAGTAGATAGATACTTTTCCTTTTGCTGAAAAGAGAGTTTTCCCTAATTCTCTCATAGACTTCAATGGAGCAAGAACCACAAACTGGTACCCAACGGAATTTAGAATGCTGCTGCAAGGCATGAATTCTGTTATCACAAATTCTTCTTCCTTTTTCTTCTTCTTCTTTTTCTTCTTCTTCTTCTTCTTCTTCTTCTTCTGCTTATTCAAATAATTGATGATATAATACATTGTAATAAATACATGTATTATAAATAAGTATGCAAATCCATTATTATTATTGTTGGTATTATTATTATCCAAATAATTATTGATGATATAATCATCATTATCATCATCATTATAATGCCTTATTACATTGAGTGGCATTCCCCTTTAACATGTTCTACAGTTGTCGCCACCAGCTGACGAACAAGCGGCATAACAAGGAAGTCAGAGTGAAAACACCTCAGTTCAACTCCCTCGACAGGATGATTTTATGAGCAGATGTGTCGTTTAATAGCGCAGGTAAGTGAATGCAAATGCATTAGAAAAGTATATGGCCTTTGTGGAAATACATTCGACCATTTTATCGTCAAAATAAAAAGCTATTGCTGCCAGCTACAGCTCCCAGAAAAAGCATGCGAACATTCTAGCCAGTGGTTTCACTTTCTACTTCTCGGAACATGACCGAGCACTAACTAACATGAACGTTAGCTCAACTACGCAAGCCTATGAAGTTAAAAGTATCAAGTTATGCTGCATTAACTCAAACCATTTGTAAGCCTGTGTATGTTTTAGTTCTGAAGATATTTCCTGTAGCAAGCCTAACACACCCCACTATCCTTCCTGCTACTAAAAGCTAGTAGTTAGCTGTTACTCCAGTCAAGGCCTGTCTTCCTGTCAGGTAGGCTATGTGACATTACAGGTTCGGTGCTGTATCTGTACAGGCCAGAGGCTTAATCTATTAACATGATCATCGGATGTGTCGGTCTGTTCTGTTATCCCCATTAGGCTAGCTAGTTTGTATGCCCTGTGCACTTTTACTTTATACATCCCATAATGAGCACTTCTTTGAATTGCACTGGAAAAAGTATCAAAATATCCAACTCAAGTAGAGATACTGTTAACGTTACTTGGCTGACATTTTATTTATGTAGGAGTAGATTTACTGGTGTAAAAATCTGTTTGGGTAGTAGTAAAAAGTTGCTTATTCAAATGTACTACATCAAAGTCACAGAGTTACTATTTTACAAAAGAGAAAATTAACGTGTGGTCTGTCCATGCAATACATATAGGATGAGGGGACATAAAGTTTGAACTAGATACTTTCAAATGATTAAAAAAAAAAACATTTTACAAAAAGTGCTAGGCCAGTTTCTGATAAAATGCTTATGGAGAGGCTACCGAATTTGTACTCTAAGTAAGTAAGTACTTACACGGCTACTTACTAAAGAAATCAATAATTTGACACAAAATATTGATTTAAAAATGATTTTATTGCTTCCGCTACAAAAAATAGTCCGTTAGATTCTACGGTTGGAACTGCGTCCATAGCAACGTAAACTCTGTAGCCTTCTTAAGATTAGCCTACTTAGCGTTATAATTGACGTTAAACTGAACATTTCCATTGATGGTGAAGTTTGTTGACACTTTCTTTTCGATTAACCAGTCATTAAACACTGCCATAGCCCATACCGTGTTCCGTTTGGTGTTTATTTCATGTCTGTCTTCTTCACTTTTGTCAATTTCTCTGTCGTACAGCTCTTTGTGTCTTTTAACCTCTCTTGCTTTTTCTGCGCTGTTTTCTTGTTCTCTTTCTTTTCTTTACTGGGGACAGTGAAGTCAAAACATACTTAATTAAAAGTAAAATGGCTAATTTAAAAAAAGTACAAGTACACAAACTAGCTACTATATTACAGCAGTAACTGTAATGCGTTACTTCCACCCTTAGCCATCAGTCACAGGCCTTGCTAAATTCAATTCACATGTTTCTGTACATGTCAGGATGCCTGTTGAAAACCAAGAGCAGAGGACGGTGGAGGTGCTGGGCTTGCCTGAAGGAGTCGAAGAGGAGCTGCTGTGTCTGTACTTCGAGAATAAGCGGCGCTCTGGAGGAGGTCCGCTCATCTCCGTGGAGAAGCAGGGGGACCGTGCCTTGCTGGTGTTTGAAGAGGCACAAGGCAAGAGGCAGTTCATTGTATTGTCACAAGATAATGATGAGGGGCAATATATATTTCTTTAGTAGAAAATTTTTAAGTGTACACCCGTAGGTTTGTGATCTGTCAACCTTTGACATTTGTAGACTTGGGAATCTGTAGGCTGCTATCTGCACTTGACTGAGCAGATAGCAGACCATACCATTACACTATCCCCATCAAGAGTGTGTTCCCATACTCCGATTACCCCAAGGCCCACAGCATAGACACAAACCACCCCACTTCTGTTACCTTGGTGTGGTGAGAGAGAGAGAGAGAGAGAGAGAGAGGAATAGACAGAGTAAAATAATCATTTCTTTTGCTTGCTCCAGAGAGCCCAGATGTTGCAGCATGTTGCATCGAACATTTGGAGATTGAGGTTTCTCTGGAAAGTAACAATAAATTGGCCAGTCCTGCTAGATTATCCTCACATTAATATATGCTACTGCAACTTAAATTTAGCTAGCCAAGGAGGAACGGCATCTTACAGTTTCATAGTCTACTCAGTTCTAGCAACCACCCTAAATTTTCCCTCTAATGACCCAGACCCCCTTAACTTCCAGACTATTTACCCACCATGGTGTTTACCTCCCTCTCATTAAATGCAGGTAAATACATAATGATGCTAAAAAGCCACTGAACTTGATCCTCGCTATCTCCAGAAGCCCCTTTCCCCAATGTCCATACCCAATGTTAATGTGCTTAAAGCAAAAAGGTCATCCAAGATAATGAATGGAATCAGCCCAGTAATTTGTCGTCAGTGCCATTTGATAATCAAACCATTCTTTCTGAACTGGTGTCTTTGACAGCTGCGGCAGCAGTGCTGTCTAAAGGCCACCACGTTCTGCATAATGCTGAACTGACTGTGAGAAAGCCCGCCTCCAAGGACCATTGCAGACTACTGCTGCGTGGGATCAACCCCAACACTGAAATCGAGCTGATAGAGCTCTATGTGGAGAACAATATGGGGTTGGATCAAGATGACTACACCCTGCATCCTTCACCGAGGGGAGATCTCATCCTCATCCACTTCCACCAACCCTTCTCCAAAGGTCCAACAAATGCACAACTTACTGATTGTTTCAAATTGTTTCCAGATATGTATCTTGATGTATCTTTCTTTCATGACATTGTTAAGAAAGAATGAAAGTAATCATCAATGCAATATGTTATTTGTTTACTCTATAGATTTCCAAACACTTACTGCGAAGATCTCCAGTAAGACACTAGAAGGATCCAAGATAACTCTTGAGCAAATTGAGCAGACAGACTCCATCTTAGTGGAGAACCTGCACCCTGGCATCACGAGGGATATGCTTACATTGTACTTCGAGAGCAAGCGAGGTGGGAATCAGAAGGTGAAGGAGGTCATCATGATATCCGAGAGTGCAGCAAGAGTGTCCTTTGTCGAGTTTGAATGTAAGTGTTACAGTACTATAGACCTCTGGATCACCATTTGACATTGTCTTTTGCTGCTTCATTATAGTTTATTTTTAAATGAACAAAATGTGTTTTTATGTTTGTTTTTTCAATAGCTGTGGTCCCTGTCGTGAATCTTCTACACAAACTGGAGGATGCTGACCTAACTGTGAAGCCATACTTTGACTTTCTTCAACCTACAGAAAGCGTCACATCACAGAACTCTGAAACGGGATGCCTAGATAGTAGCACTGATAGCAGCCCACCAGATTTGAGTCATAATCAGATACAGACCAGTTCTCCCACAGCGGTCGCTGCCAGCAGCCAGTCCTCCCATCAGACGGCCTTGGAACCTGTAGCTGCCCACAGAGCGGTAGAAGAGGTAGCAGAGGAAGTCATGGAGGACCTCACAGAGGAGATAGAGATACTCTCAAGCCACATTGCTATCACTGACCCAGTGAAATGTGCCTTGCTCCAGCTCAGTACTCTTCCACGGGACATTCAGCAGGCTCACCCAAACTTTGACATCCAAGTCAAAGACGATGGCGTGCACATTGCAGGACCTGACAAACTGGGAGTGGAGCAACTGAAGAACACCATCTTGGAGTTTCTTGGCAGTATTGCTCAGACACATTTGACCTTTGACCCAGAGAAGGTTCAGTTCCTGGCCAACAAAGATGTAAAAGAAAGGCTACTGCAAACCATGAATCAACTCGGGATGCCCACTCTGTACACTGTATCAGACTGTGTTGTTGTGTTAACGTCACTGTCTCGAAACTCAGTCAGCCAGGCGTGTAGCTATTTGAAATCCCAACTGTCTGACTTCAGCATACCAGTGAATCAAGAATATGAGTGCATGCTATATATCAAGGAGTGGTCCGAGTTCCTTCAGGCTCTGGGTTTCTCCTCGGTAAGGGTGTCGGAAACAGGAGGGAAGATTGATGTTTTGACTCTGAAAGGGATGGAGAGTGAGAAGCAGACCAAAATCTTGGAGTTCCTTAGTACACCTATTGAAAGGGAAACCGTCATCTCTATGGAGCCGGGCATGCTGAAGTACATCCAGATCCATTGCCATCAGTTGCTGGCAGACATGCATCAAGTATCCATTTTTCCATTAGAGGGGGCGGAGGTTTGCGGACTAAAGGTATGTGGTGCATCAATACCACAAGTAGAAACACACATTACATTTCTACAATCACTTGAAGCTTGTAGTTCCTTCATTCCTGGTACCATTTTTTCATTGTTTTATTTTTTGAAATTCATTCATTCAACTCATCGGGTTGTTTCATCTGTATGTTTCATCTTTATTCATATTTATGGATGTTATTGACAGATCCACGGCAATGCTCCTGCTTGCCAAATGGCTGATGAGGTGTTGCAAGGTGTGGTCTCCTCTATCTGTACCAGAACCATCACAATAAATGCGCCAGGAGTGGCCCGCTTCCTGCTTGGAGAAGAGTGCAAAAGCATCCTGAAGGAGATGCAGACAAAGTTCCAGGTCTATATCAACCTAGACAAGGTGCACTGGGAACCTCTACAGAATGAGGTAACGTAACAATGAGACAGAGTGTAGTGTTTTTTTAATCTTTTGCATGCTTTTGTGTTTTTAATGCAACATTATGCAACTTTTTGCCTTGAGCTGTCTTCCTTGAAACGGCATCTAGCTTGAGGCTCAGGTAACCGGCATCCATAAAGCCTCCACAGGCATTGAAGAAGCAGACTGAGAACGCAGAGAAACTGCAATTTAATAATACAATGCTGATTTTCACTGTGTTTTTCAACGGGTCTTGTTTGCTGCACGTTTAGCTTCCCTGTTCTTTCTTTTCGTAGTGCTTTCCTCCATTGTTGTTGTTACTATGACTTTCCTGCACTGTGGCCGCTAGCCTCATCTTGATAGCCACAACCCAGCTCACTGCTGGCCAAGCCCATACGACATGGCCACACAAATGGTATACTCCCCAAAACGTCCCCAACATAACTGAAAAGCCAATTTCAGGCAAACGGGGGGATTTAGGCATGAACATACAGGATCAGAGACAGACACAGATTGATAATGTATAATATATCCTATTGTTATTTTAATGTCAAAAAAGTTGAATATTGTAGCATTAAATCAGGAATCAGCCCATTTCATTAAAATTAAACCACAGGCACAACAACGTCTACTACTGCTTCCCTGGTGCAGCAACATTCTTTGTTTATAGAAAAGTTTTATCTACTATTTTAATCTTAGAAATGTATTATTTTGTTTCCAGGACATATTTGAAGCTGCATGGAAAATGATGTCCCACCAAAACTTCCAGCAAGTGTCTTTGGATGGTTCTGCACAGGACTTAATTCAAACTGATCAGAACTTCAATCATAGTGGAGCTCCAGACAGAGGTACTGTTTGTCTCTTTGTTTATGTCTTATTCCTGTGCATTGCATCTCTAACAATGTCTTTACCTCTTCATAGGCCTTTTAGAGGAGGCAAAGAGAATTGTCTCAGTCATCGATGAAGAAATGGAAGTGACTCAGTCCAGTTCAGACAAACCCATTGACGTGGAGGAAGAGGATCTGTACACAGCAGAGGAACCTACCAGCCTGACAGACCAGGACACTGATGTAGTAGTTGTCGATGCTCCCCAGGCCCTCAGGCCTGTTACAAGTAGTTTTGTCCTGCCGAGTGATGAAGCTCTGGGCCTTCCTAGTGATCTGGAAGAAGAGGCCCAACTGTCCCTAGCCATCCAGTACTCTATGGAGTCGACTAAGAGGTCTTTCGCTGATGAGGAGGAAGAGCTGCAGAAAGTCCTAGAGCTGTCCAAGAAGATGGTCCAACACGAAGGTTCTTCTGATCGCAGCGACGAGAGCTCCCAGCTGGTTCAACTGGACAAGGGTATCCATACTTCCCTACAGGATGCCATCAAGGCAGCCAACACAATCCAGATATTTGTGTTTGCAGGTTACACCTGTGACCTTATCCGAGTGGACATAGCTCTTGGGAAGAAGGTTACCCTGAGGCAGGTTGAGGAGAAACTGGAGCACAGGAGCCTGAAGAGGATATCAGAGTTCCACAAGAGGTGCATGGAGATGATCAAGAGGAAGCATGCAGTGGAGATTCAGATTCAGGGCACCATAGTCACCATTTCCGGGTTCAAGGACTATGTGGCCGAGGCACTGCACGATATGAATCGGCTGCTGGAGAAAATGGCCAAAACTCCTTCTGACAGCGAAATCCTGAGGACGATCCAGTGGGTACAGCATGATCCGGCCTCCTCAGCCACAACACCTTATCCCCCTGATGTTATAGTATTCATCGAGAATGCCTGGAAGATGAAACAGAAGAAGATTGACATCCTGCTAAACAATCAGCCCCACATCATCAACTTTGAGAAGATGCAAGAATACAACATAGCTTCCGGGAAATCTGTGAAAATCTCCAGGAAAATGCTCAGTTCACAGGATTTGAACGCAGATGTGTCAGGTAAAGGGAACTTTGTTTGTGCCGTTATGGTAATGTTTAATATTCACTCTATATTTATTCAGCAGAATGATTTCTCTCTGTCTGTCTGTGTATATACTTACAAATGAAATATTTTTTAACAGAAGAGGAATACTCTCTATTGTCAAACCTGCCACAAGCATCCAAGGTGGATGAGGATTCCGATGAATTCCAGGATGTGGTGAAGAATTTCTATGACAGCATACAAGAATACCACAGCAAAATCAGAATCATACAGGTGAAAAAATAAACTATATACTTTGGAAACAAATGATTTGATTTGTTTAATAAGTAAGTAATGACATGGATGCGTTTTTTTCCCAGGTGGAGAAGCTCATGAACCGACTGCTGTACAATCAGTACAGGCTGAAGAAGGCGAGCATATTGCAGAGTGCCACGTACCCGGAAGTGGAGCGGACTCTCTACCATGGCACAAGCGAGACGAGTGTGAAAGAGATATGCATTCATGGATTCAACAGAAGCTTCTGTGGAAAGAACGGTATGACTATTGAATACTGCTGTTTTCCCATTTGAGTTGCACTGTATTTGTCTCTTCTGTCAACTTCCTAATCTTGGGCAACTATTCAAGAATTTCTGATGTTTCTTTCCACAGCCACCGTTTATGGTCAGGGAGTGTATTTTGCCGTGAACTCTGCACTGTCTGTCCAGGAGCAGTACTCCCCTCCAAATGCGGATGGACACAAGTTTGTTTTTGTGTCGAAGGTTTTAACAGGAGACTACACCAAAGGCTGCCACTCGATGAAGACGGCCCCTCTGAAGGAGAGCGCTGACATGCCCCTCAGATACGACAGTGTGACAGACAGCATCACCAAGCCCTCGCTGTTTGTCATCTTCAATGATACACAGGCTTTTCCAGAATACCTTATTACATGCCAGAGAATCCACCGCTGAGGGAATTGATTAGTAGGTAAATCACAATAATAAAAATTGAAGAAAGGACTGCTTTTGTTGTAATTGTTCTGCATTGATAAATCTATTGCAACTGATATGAGAAGGGCTAATGTGTAATACTGTACATTTTGCATTTTTTATTTTAGCATTTATCTTATTTTTAATGTAATTAAGCTTTTTTTTTTTAGTTTTGAGCTACCTATATTGTTGTATTGCAAATAATAACCCTAGCATATCAATCACATCTTCTGTGCACTACACACTGTGTATGATTTGTGTTTCTTGTTATAATAAACCAAATCAGTCAGATGTTACTTAAGCCATATATATCACGTGTAAAAATGCGATCATTCTTGATTGTCTTCCTTCAGTTCCCCTGTCCCTTTACTTAGTGCAGCGTACATACAGTAATTCTGGTTAAGAATAAGAAGTGGGCATGCTCAGTATGCATTGCAACTTGGCATGGGCAAAGAGGATCGAATGGCAATGTTGGTTTAGGAGGCTTATGCACATGTTTCATTAATGAAGCGCTCTGAGCACAAATGTCTGCTTTGTTCTCTATGTGACTGCTGGCGGGGAATGTGCTTACCACCTGTTTTTGTTGTTTCATTTCAGCCTTACTTTTTATATCTAAGAAAATCATTCATGTTTACAAAATGATTAATTTGCAGTCTTGGGGAAGATCACTGTTGTCTTTATTTGTAAGAAAATAAAAGTCCTCAAACTGGATTACGGCTGAGAGACCAGGAATTTCTTGGGGAAGGTTTTAGTATAAAGTGACCGTCCATCAGAAGAGCAGAGTATCGGGGCTATCCTTAGCCATTGGCAGGCTCTAAGCAAGGTTTGATTTAGGGGCTTCCCACATATTTTTATTAGTGTGAATGATTGCTGACTTGGTATTTAGTCTAGTATAAATCTGAAATAGCAGTATGGGGCCCTGTAGTCTCACTACTGTTTTTGTTTATGTGTTGATTAATTGAAGTGAAGACAGTTTTCCATCCTCAAATTGCTGGACTGTTAATACAAGAACTGATGGTATGTGACAGCTAAACATACCATTTACAAGCTTTAAATGGGTGTAAACAAGGTTAAATGGACCTGTGATTTGAATGATGATGGGTTATTAAATTTGGAAAAAGCTACATTTCACATCTCCATATTCATTAAGATGTATGTGAGAAGAGGTACCTACAATTTGGCCAAATACATTTTGAATCGAAGCCTCAAGTTAAATAATTACTATGAGTAGAATGGTAGTAGAAGGAAAGAGAAGTGGGAAACACTGCATAAATACAGGGTATCCGCGTTATTTTACATCATGGTCCCCCCAAAAGATATGCATTAGACTACATACCCACTCTTAATAAGACTGCATCCCAATTTGAGAAGATTTTTGTTATTAGATATGACTGTGCAGAGTTATAACAGTAGGGACATTAACAGTGGGGACAGTGAAACTTAAGACAAATAGAGCCATTCTTGTACATTTGTTATTTTGCTATAGCAAATGAAATAATACCGAAATTAAACTATCCTTGATTTTGCTGGGGACCCCTCTAACCTTCACAAGGACCCATGATGGTCCCTGAACCCCAGTTTGGAAATCACCGAATTAGTAAGATTGTCATGAAGACTTTTATTTTGAAAAGTAGGTACAGAACGGAAGAAACCGGAGCAGCTCCAGAGCTCCAACAGCAGCACAACAGCTAGCCTACTTGGCTATCAGAAGATAGCTGAGTTAGCAGCCCATGAAATATGACATACTAGATATAAACAGAAAACGGAAGACTAAAACTGGAAACTATAACACGTTTAACATAGGTATGTTGACAAGTTTAATTCACGGTTAGCCAAAACATACCTGAAAAACTACAGTCAAGCGTTAGTTAGGTGCTGCGGTGCCATGCTAGCTACAATTTGGATTATTAGCCATGTTGCTAACATAGCTACCGCCTGGTGCATAACGTTACCCCACAAGTTATTTACCAGGGATATAGTCACAGTAGCATGACTGGCTAATTATAGTTGTATATTTCATAAAATCAGTATTTGTTTCCAGGATGAAAGCTAATGAATTAACTGTCCAAGCTAACCTTAGGTAACTTATTGGCTAATGTTATTTGAAAGCAGGGAAGCATCATTGCGCATCCATGGCATGAGTTGATAAGGCAATCCTTTATTACTAGAGAACATTATTTCATTTCCGTTAACGTAGTTAGTCAATATGGCACCGGACACTTGAATTTAAGATCCCTGCTGTAATATTAACGGTATTATCGTAATTAGCTATGTGACAATTTTCCATAACTAGTCTATGGCAATCAGATATGTGCCATTCTGTTTTGTATGGAGAGATCGTTACGCCAAACCCAATTCAAAAGTCTGGCCATTTAATTTGGCCTTGCTTATTGGAAAACATACATACCTAATAGACCCTGACATAGTAACCTTTATGAGTCGTGAGGGTCTTATGGTAAATTCGGCATATAGATTATCTACCAAATGGCACTTATTTCATTAAATGTCAATGTAAAGTCCTCTCCTTAAAAGAGAGAACAGCACTTGTAGTCAGCAGCAATGATTGCTGCTGACTACAAGTGCTGTTCTGTTGACTGATGTGAATGTTATCCCCTGTCAGATGCTGACGGCAGCCTTCCAGGATGTATGCTGTGTACAGACAAGCCCACACCCCCACTGCAGTGGAGTTCTCTGTCTACTGCAACTTCATATCCAACAAGGAGAAGAATTTGGTTGTTGCTGGAACATCTCAACTTTATGTCTACAGGATAATCCATGATGTGGAGGTGAAAATATCACTATTGAGCATGGTCTTTTCTTAAATTGTATGCATAAAAAGGTATGGCTCCTTACGATGTGTATAACATTTACTTCATTGTTTCAGAATACCTCAAAGACTGACAAGTCTCCAGGTATGGTCAAACATCTTTCTCAAATTGCATAGTTTTGGCATTGATAAATGACACATTTGTTTTGGTCTATTTGTGTTCACACCTCACTCTTGCCTTCCCTTACAGATGCCAAGTCTCGTAAGGAGAAGCTGGAGCAGGTGGCATCCTTCTCTCTCTTTGGCAATGTTATGTCCATGGCCAGTGTGCAGCTTGTAGGAGCCAGCAGAGACGCGCTCCTGCTCAGTTTCAAAGATGCAAAGGTATCTGCATCTGACCAGTTGCACAGTCCCACTGCCTTCCTGTTGGAGCTACACTTACCCACCCAGAAGCGTTTTTCACTGACTAATGGGTTTTTTGTTCTCTTCTCAGTTGTCAGTGGTGGAGTATGACCCAGGGACACACGACCTGAAGACTCTCTCTCTTCATTTCTTCGAGGAGCCAGAGCTCAGAGTATGTTGAAACAAGAACTCAGGGAATATGTTTATACTTATGTTTCAACTGCATTATCTATCCAGCACGTAGTTGGACAAAAATTAGTTAAATTGGATTAAAATGTTTACATGCACAAGCGAATCAATCACTTTGAGTTTAGCAGATTTTTAGTGGACACAATCACTGATAATGTTTTATAAAGTTAAGAAAACATACTGAGTTGTTACCTGAATGATCTAACTAATTTGCCCTCTTTTTCAATTTCAGGATGGATTTGTCCAGAATGTACACATTCCCATCGTTCGTGTGGATCCAGAGAATCGCTGTGCTGTAATGCTGGTTTATGGCACCAAACTTGTGGTGTTGCCGTTCAGAAAGGACACTCTAACTGATGAACAGGAGGGTGTAGTTGGAGAAGGGTATGTGCACATTCTACTACACCTACTGCTCACTAGCTTAATTTTGCTATGTGGTGGACACTTTTATCCAAAGAACCTCACAGTATCATGAGTGCATACATTTTAAGTATGGATGTCCTCAGTGGTATTGTAACCTCTAATCTTGGCAGTGTTGGTGTCAAATTTGTGAAAGGTGCCAATAGAATTATTAGCGGTTCTTTTCCCGTCATGCCCCCCTTTGAGAATTTCACACCCCTCCTCCCTCGTAATAATAACCTTTTACGTTGTAGTTGCAATAAATGTATTTCCTACATAAGAAAAACAAAAGAAAGGATGGAACATAAGTTAAAACTGAGCCCTTTGTTTCAACTTTTCCATTTTGTCTGCTGCTATTTGTATTTACGTTAACACTCAGTAGTCAGTGGTGTGTTTAACTGTGGGCAAATGCAGTACTTTTTTTTTTTTGTCATAACAAAAATGAAAAAAGCCCCATTTCCACCAGTTGAGAAACACTGCTTTAATTAATATAAAATGTATTTATGTGTAATTGTCTAATTGCAGGCATGTTTAACTGTATATCTCTCCTGCAGACCCAAATCCAGCTTCCTACCCAGCTACATCATTGATGTCCGTGAGCTGGATGAGAAGCTGCTAAACATCATTGATATGAAGTTCCTCCATGGCTACTACGAGCCCACACTGCTCATCCTGTATGAGCCCAACCAGACATGGCCTGGGTCAGTCTACCACAACATTGTCTATTACTTTGATATGTACTGAACTGTTATCCGGAGTGACTTACAATGTAATTCAAACAGTAGCTTTATTAAACAATCGTATATAACATCATTGTAAGTAGTGTCTTGTATGCAATAAATATGACTACAACTTAGTCTTTGTGCTTCTAAGCACATCAAATTTCATTCAACCTTTAACTTTCGTTGTCTGATCACTCTTCTAGGCGTGTGGCTGTGCGGCAGGACACCTGTAGCATCGTTGCCATCTCCCTCAACATCATGCAGAAGGTCCATCCCGTCATCTGGTCTCTCAGCAATCTGCCCTTTGACTGTACACAGGTCATGGCTGTCCCCAAGCCCATCGGTGAGCTCAACATTTATGGACATTATCCCCTCTGTCACTGCTCACCAGCTGTGTGGCCAATATGTTTCCAATTCATCATAAAGGAATTATCTGTAGGATTGTTTAAAATGAGTGATGTGTCCTTGATTGTAATAATGTTTCACGTTGTAGCTTGTTTGCATGCTGATTACATATCAAATCTTTCTAGGTGGTGTCGTGGTGTTTGCTGTGAATTCATTGCTGTACCTAAACCAGAGTGTTCCGCCATATGGAGTCTCTCTCAACTCTCAAACAACTGGGACCACGGCCTTCCCACTGCGTGAGTGTCATCACCTCAAAACACACATATCTACACTGGTATCTTTGATATCTAACTCTGGCCTCTTTACTGTAAATGCCATATGATATCTGTCGATGCTCATCACTGGATAACATGTTTTATCATCCAGGTGTGCAAGATGAAGTGAAGATCACACTAGATTGTTCCCAGTCCGCCTTTATTGCCTATGATAAGATGGTCATCTCTTTGAAAGGAGGAGAAATGTGAGTGGAACGCAAGTCATCATACAATACATCAACCATGATGGCAGTTTATGACATGGTTGACGATTGTCTTGTCCTCTCTGTGTAGTTACGTGCTGACCCTCATCACTGATGGCATGAGGAGTGTCCGGGCTTTCCACTTTGACAAGGCAGCTGCCAGCGTCCTGACCACCTGTGTAAGTGCTGATGATGCAGGCAGTCTCTATCTGGAGAGTAATCCTGGACAATTGCAGTTTTTTTTCTACATGCTCAAGATGTGCTGACGGCAGCCTTTACCTGAGAGTTTCTATATGGAGGGGGGGGGGGGGGGGGGGTTGAGCTAAATGGGTTTTTGAAAGCCCATACCGATATTTTTTGATTGAAGCTGCCAAAAGGCAATATCGACAATTTTCATGCCAAAAATTCCAAATGTTCAGTGTTTCCCTAGAATTGCATTCTTAGCAGGGTGGAAAAGCCTCTGAAACAACATTTACACCATGGGACACTAAAACTCTCCATGGAAACCCAGGATACTGCTACAACTACTACTACTGACAATAGTAATAATAATAATAATAATAACAATAATAATAATAATAATAATAACATATTGATGCATACTTGTGTGGAATCTAATAAAAATGTTGCATTATAATCAATTCAGGTTTAGGGCTTCCCATAGACAACTTGTGTAGTATTTATCAAATATACAATAAATACTGTAATGTACTCAAGCAAACTGCATCATATCAGAGGTGGATGATACTGACTGGTCAATATCCTTTTAAAAAAAAAAAGAAAAGAAAATGCCAGTATCGGCCCGGTATATCAGCAAACCAATATATCAGTCTAACCTTAATCAGAATCGCGCTGTGTCATGAAGAGCTTGCTCACATTTCACCCTCAGATCTTTGCACACAGACCACAGGCAGAATGTCGTCTATTGCTGGCTGACCTTGAAGGCTATCAAGTAAACAATCTGTGCTTGCGGTCAGCCCGGAGAGGATTTAGAATGGACAGTGTGCTGAACTGCTGCCCTCTTTTTGCAATTATGCCTCTCACTCTGGGCTTTGCTCTTCCAGATGATGACCATGGAGCCAGGCTACCTTTTCCTGGGCTCTCGCCTCGGAAACTCGCTGCTCCTAAAGTACACAGAGAAGCTGCAGGAGACGCCGCCGGAGGAGGGGAAAGAAAAGCAGGACAAAGAAAAAGAGAAAGATAGGGATAAAGATAAGCCGGTAAGTATCATCTTGACTGAACTTTGGTTTGTGCTTGTCCAACTGTCAAAAATGTTTCAGCCATTCGTTTAAATAAGACACTGCTCTTTTGATGTCAGTCCAGCACTGTAAATGCATATCACATTGTCACTGCACTTGGAAGGATTTATTTGCTTGTTTGTGTCCAATATGATCTTTATGCTAAATCATTGCTAATGACAATTTCAGGAGGAACCACCGAGCAAAAAGAAGCGGATGGATTCCTCCACCAACTGGACTGGTATGCTGACAATTTTAATTTTGCTATATATTAGAAATTTGTGTGGTAGCTACCGATCAACAGATAAATCATATAATATGTGTTACACCTAACCTTTGTTTTATCAGATGAGGTGGATGAGATCGAAGTGTATGGTAGTGAGGCCCAGTCAGGCACTCAGCTGGCCACCTATTCCTTTGAGGTACAAAAACCAACCAGCTTTATTGGTTATTATTTATTTAAGTATCTATTTTAGGTTTAAGAAATGTGATATAAGGTCTTTGCTGGGTTTTCTTACAGGTGTGCGATAGCATACTGAACATTGGACCTTGTGCCAGTGCCTCCATGGGTGAGCCTGCCTTCTTGTCTGAAGAGGTACAGTAACTTAAAACTCATGCTGGTGTCTTTGTAGATCATGGTTGTATTGAATATGATCTAGTTATGGATTTTTGCCCCAATGATGAAATCTGGTGTGGGACTAGGAATTGGTCTCCATCCGTTTCTGCCTTTGTTTGTTTGTTTGTTTGTTTGTTTGGTCATCCGTCCATCACTTGTGATATCTCAGACAAAGCTGATCGGATTTTGATGAAACTTGGGGGAATGATGCATCTCACCACTATGTTCCGACATGTTCAGAATTACACTGATTAGCCCAAGGGGGGCGCTACAGTTACAGAGGAAAATGAAAAATTCAAATAACGCGCCATATCTCCCACACTGCATGTTGGAATGACATGAAATTTGGTGCCCATATCCAACTATCTTTTCTCTGCAAATATTGGATTTTCCAATATAGCAAGCATTTTTCATTTGTGCACTAATTGGCCCAAGGGGTGACTGCATCATTTGTACAATCAACCAATATGGGTCACCACAAATAAGAGAGAATCACAAGAGAAGACTAGCATGCAAAGGAAATGGAACTTGAAACTTTGACCTTTTTTTTGTATAAAAGATGTTTACTGTTGTCTTGTATCCTTTGCCATTGCTACCATCTAATCCTTCTTTCAGCTTTGGCATCTTTCCTCAAGATTTTATATATATATATATATATATATATATATATATATATTTTATATATATGAAATTACCATCTCAAGAATTGTCTTTTGAAGTTGTTGACTTCAATTTTTTGCCTCACCCACAGTTCCAGGGAAGCCCCGAGCCTGACCTGGAGGTTGTGGTATGTTCTGGGTATGGCAAAAACGGTGCACTGTCTGTACTTCAGGTAAAACCACACACTGAGCTCCTTTGTTTCTTACACATTTGAACATGGATATGTTTATGTATAATTATTGCCGCACTGTCCTAAAACCTGTGGTCGTGAGGGACGTCTGCCACAGGTCCAGTGATGGTGCTACAGTGAAGTCTGGGTTTACCAGGGCTGCCTCAGAGATCAATGGAGTAGCCTGTAAACACCCCAGACACAGGCTGGCAAGCTTTATTCTTACATGCATAGAAGGAAATATATACTTGTGTGATTTTGTCATTCATTATTTTCTCTCTCTGACCTTTTCCTTGCCTGCTTTGATTTGTTTCCTCTCAATTGTGTTACCAGAGAAGCATCCGACCCCAAGTAGTCACCACATTTGAGTTGCCAGGTTGTCATGACATGTGGACAGTCATCTCAAATGAGGTCAAAGAAGACAAAAAAGTAAGTGTATTTCTCCTTAACAAGTTTTTTTTTACTGTATTTTGCAGTATTTGCGTGATGGACGATTTTTTTCCCCAATTAGACATTTCTTTACGGATGCTTTGTTTCCCAGGCTGCAAAAAAAGGCGAGTCTGAGGACGGGGCCGAGGCGGAGGCCGCTGAGGACGGTGAAGAGGAAGAGAAGGAGAAGGAGGACAAGGAGGAAGAGGATGAGGAGAAGACGGAGCCTTCCCTGGAGGATGATAAAAAGAAGCATGGCTTCCTCATTCTGAGCAGAGAGGACTCGACAATGGTAGAAACACACGCATGCACACACATCTTATCTCTTGAAATTGTGATTTGTTTAGATAAGAATATATATTATATCATTACTATTTAAATAAACTATTATGTGGTCAAATGTGTGCATTAATGGGGTATTGTTACAATGGTTTTGAACATGACTCAGATCTGAGGATGGGAACTATCTGTTATCTAATTAGGATTTTATGTAATATAATGATTATGTTGTGTGTTTTCCTGTAGATCCTTCAGACAGGTCAGGAGATCATGGAGCTGGACACCAGCGGCTTCGCCACCCAGGGGCCCACTGTGTTCGCTGGAAACATCGGGGACAACAAGTACATCATCCAGGTCTCCCCCATGGGCATACGGCTGCTGGAAGGAGGTAAACATGAAACCTCAATGATCCCCATGGGCAAATTGAGTCATTGCAGTTACAATATGAAAATATACAAAAAATGGAAATGATTAAAATGTCATCCTATATGCAATATATAACAAATGAGAAAATATCTAAATATGAAGGGAAAAAAGATGTGAATTTACAGCCTATATACAGGATATGCAAAATGTGATGATCAGTTTTGAATGATGTCCAATAGTTGTTTTGGAGTGATTCGAAAAATAATGGGCACCTTCCAGTCAATCCAAATCACATACTCACCCATTCCATGGTTTAAGGATCTATTATATCCATCTTTTATTGAAGGAGTAATCCTATTCTTTCTGTCACCCATTTCACTTGCATGTACTCTCTCACCAACCCTGCTTTCAGTGACACAGCTGCACTTCATCCCGGTGGACCTGGGCTCTCCCATAGTGCAGTGCTCCGTGGCCGACCCCTTCGTGGTCATCATGACCGCAGAGGGAGTGGTCACCATGTTTGTGCTGAAGAGTGACTCGTACATGGGGAAGACACACCGGCTGGCCCTGCAGAAACCACAGATCCCCACTGTGAGTGAATCATACCCATCAATGCTGATAGAGGGCTTTCAGTTGATATAACACGCCCTCTGGCGGCCATATTGGAGGTCCTCAGCTCTTGGGCAACAGTGGCTACAAAGAGCTGATTGCATATCTAAACGTACGACTTGGCCGTCTCAGCAGTAAATAGACATGATTAGTTTCTGTGTTGGCTGGAGACTTCATTTCTTCACTGATTGATCTGATTGATTTTGTGTTTCGACCTAATCATCAAAGTCTTGTTGTTAACGCATCTGATTTGGACAAAAGCTAACGTTACGTGGCTAGTAGTTGCATGTCAACATCAACTTTAGTTGTTTTGCTAAGTTAGCTTGTTGGCTAATTAGCTACTAACAAAGCAAACAACAGTTTAAATTACCTGAGTACTCTTCTAACTTTTAACAAGGTACAAGTCAGAGTGTTTTGGAGTTCAGACTAGGACCAAAGGCAAGACAGTTTACTGTGTCATAGTAAACTAAATTTGGATACAAATCTACGTTATCAGACTATTTACTTTTAATAATAATGTTACTGTATGGATCCACGTCCACAACTTCACATCTTTTTCACATCTCCCCATTTGTTACATATCTAAACACTATTTGCACACAGCTAATTCTTAATTGGACCTCCATGCTAGTGCCAACTGTGGTTGCTTGGAGATTTGTGACGGAAATTCAAAGCCTCATTATCTGGGGGTGTTTCTGTACAACCAGATTGGCACGATTCACTCAAGTAGCTTGTAACGGTAACTGACACTAACCTCGTCAGGACTGCCTCTCTTCCCACAGCAATCACGCGTGATCACGCTGTGTGCGTTCCGAGATGTGAGCGGGATGTTCACCACAGAAAACAAAGTGAGCTGCTCAGTCAAAGAGGACACCATAGCCAGGAGCCAGTCTGAGACAGAGACAGTCATCCAGGACCTCAGGTAAGAATGTATAGGGCCCCCATACTCAATTTACCAGTCGCCCCAACTGCTATCTCCAACCCAGAAGCTCACAATGAATGGACTGATGTGGAATGTGTGTGTGTGTGTTTGTGTAGTAACACAGTGGACGATGAGGAGGAAATGCTGTATGGAGACTCCGGTGCGACGCCTACAAAGGACGATGGCAACCGCAGCTCTTCAGCACTGATGGCCTACGGAAGTGAGGGAAGCTCGGGCAAAGCAGACCCCACCCACTGGTGCATGATAGTGAGGGAAAACGGTGTGATGGAGGTATGGCGCACCATAAGGATATTGATATACTTTACACATCAATGGCAAGAACAAAATGTGTTCTACAAAGCACTTGTAATGCATGGTAATACTGTTGCTGTATTCACTCTCTTTTATTGCAGATTTACCAGCTCCCAGATTGGCGATTGGTGTTCCTGGTGAAGAACTTCCCCGTTGGCCAGAGAGTGCTGGTTGACAGCTCCTCCGGCCAATCAGCAACACAGGGGGAGGGTAAAAAAGAGGAAGTGACGCGTCAGGGAGAGATCCCATTGGTCAAAGAGGTGTCTTTGGTTTCACTTGGCTACAATCACAGCAGACCATACCTACTGGTGAGTTTTTAAGTTCAGAACTGAGACGTGCATACAGAGTTCATCATTACAGCTTGTCTTGGTCAACAATGAAACAGTGAAATCTGTTGTGTTTAGTGTGATTGGAGGGAAAAAAGCATATTCTTCTTAAAATTAGTTGTCCTCTGAAATATAATAATGAAGGTGAAATACATTATATTACTCAGTTTCAGGTTGATGTGCGGAAACGTATGCCAGCAAAGTGTGAAACACAAGCAGATCACTTAAAACTTGGCATCTGATTAGTAGCAGGAAAACGTACAGGAGACATGTGCAGCACCACATGTGTTATGTTGGTTTAGAAATTTGAAAAGTTGGATCCCTTAATTTGACATCAGCAAGCTAATGCCTGAAAATGTGAAATCAAATGTCTGTGTAAACCTTAAAACGGCAGAACTCAGCATGCACCCTCTTTAAGCTCAATAAACATTTGGATGAATAAAATTCAGTTTAACTGCATCAGAAGAGGGAATGTCAATCCGTGTGATTTAATGAAAACAGGATGTGACAAAGTGTTTTCTCGTTTTCTAGGTCCATGTGGAGCAAGAGCTTCTTATCTACGAAGCTTTCCCCTATGATCAGCAGCAGGCTCAAAGCAACTTGAAAGTGCGCTTCAAGAAAGTAAGAGCTTAGATGTAGATAAACATTGGCCAAATCAAGTCAACAGCTTTGGATAAAGTGAATATTTAAAATGCCTGTACCCTGCTGTGCACAGATGCCGCACAACATTAACTTCAGAGAGAAGAAATCCAAGCTCAAGAAAGACAAGAAGGCGGAGGGCGGCGCCGTCGACGAGAGTCCAGCGCTGAAAAGCCGGGTGGCCAGGTTCAGATACTTCGAGGACATCTCCGGATACTCGGGGGTAAAGGGGATTTTGTTGGTGATTTGAGGGCTACAACGGCAGCATCCACAGTCTCAAGCGATTTGACATCCCTCTCATGTATTCTTTGATAACCCAAGTCATTTTCCCACGTTTCCTTGTCACCCCAGGTTTTCATTTGTGGACCGTCTCCTCACTGGATGCTGGTCACCTCTCGGGGAGCCATGAGGCTTCACCCCATGATCATCGACGGCTCCATCGAGTCTTTCTCCCCTTTCCATAACATCAACTGCCCCAAAGGTTTCCTCTACTTCAACAAACAGGTACAACCCATGGACACATTCTTACTTTGGTGGTGATAATGCAGGTGTTTGTATGCTACCCGACTTCAGAAGATTCTCCTCTCTGGCAGGTCTTGATAACAGAATCATTTACCATTTACCAGTTGCTCTACTCTGAGCCAACAGAAATACAATGTTTTTGTTCTCTCAATCCACTCTTTTCTAGGATAATATTCCCTTACTGGTTCTAAATGAAATAAAATGTAATTGTAATGTATTAACATTGTCCTCCAAAATAGCGTATAATGAATATGATGCACTTTGATAGTACTACACTGGTTGTCTCTGAGTAACATGATCTGATTCTAATGAGACTTTTTGAAGTATGAATTACTTGTTTTATTATTATTATTATTATTAGATATTTTCATAATGGTTTGGATCATTGCTATTGTTCACCTTCTTGTTTTTATTTTCATTCATGTTAATTTTCTGTTGTTTTCTAGGTTTCCTTTCACCTAGTTTTCAGTTATTTGAAGTGTTTCCAAGCCTTGCCCTCTGAGTATTGGTATGTTAAACCTTGTGTCTGTGTGTGTTTGTGTTTTCCCCACAGGGAGAGTTGAGGATCAGCGTCCTGCCCACCTATCTGTCCTACGATGCCCCCTGGCCAGTGAGGAAAATCCCACTGCGGTGCACCGTGCACTACGTCTCCTACCATGTCGAATCCAAGGCAAGGGCCCCTCTGACTCAACCCACACAGCACCAGAGACAACGAGGCAGCTAGCTGACACACATTGAAGTTGAAACACATTCCCTGGACTCGCACACCTACACTTGCATCACTTAGACTGAGGTGTAGCAGCGCTTTTCATGTGGTGGTGATGCAAAACAAAAGCATATTGACCGGACCGCTTTCAAACTCGGAGATGAAAGCGCTCGGCGGCCCCCCAGAGTTTTCTGTCAGGGAGAGAAAAAAATCAATGAGAATAACTTTAAGGGGTTCCTCTTTTGATCTGAGTTTCTTCTGTGTGATTTTGGGTTTTCCCTCTCAGGTGTATGCCGTGTGCACCAGTGTGAAAGAGCTGTGCACTCGCATCCCCAGGATGACTGGTGAAGAGAAGGAGTTTGAGGTCATAGACAGAGGTCAGACACGAGCATTGTTTCATATTTACCCTCGCTTAAACATTCAGAGATTTTATGTTTCACCTTTGTCCTTTTTTCGAAATGTGTGGCGTCAGATTCTGTGTCGCTGATGTTATTTGAGGCTCTCAAAAGGCTAATGATTTTTTTGTAATGTGATAATAAATGTTGGTTTTCGTCTGTCGTCCTGCAGATGAACGTTACATCAACCCTCAGCAGGAGAAGTTCTCCATCCAGCTCATCTCTCCTGTCAGCTGGGAGGCCATCCCCAACACACGGTAATAGATCTCTAGCCTGTCTTCTACACAGTAAAGAAGATCGTCTGATGTAGTGCAGTTTTCAAAAACAAAAAGAGCGTCTTGTTTTAATGGAACAGTAGCGACCTTAAAAAAAGAGGTCCACTTCACACAAGCTTAGTCAGAGCGTGTTCATATTCTGCTTTTTTGTAGAAACACATTTTGAGCTGATAATGAAAAGCGGGTTTATTTCTGTAATGACCAGCTGCAGTAGCTTCCACTATCAGCAAGCTGTATTTATGGCCAACTCTCAGACACTTTCCAGAAGCAACACAGAACACAGTCAGTGCAATTACTACCAACTTTTCTACAGCTACTTTCTCCACTTTCATTCTGGTTGTTGTTAGAGTAAACTGTCAGCTGCCTATGTACTGTGAAACCCCACCGCTTCTTTGATGGGATTGGTCGGCTCACAAAAAATTCTATACAGTCCCATAGGACATTTGCGTAAAATGTATTTGTGTGCCTAATTCATTATCAGTTTATTTGAAAGTGATCTCAGCTCTCTGGCTCCCTACTGATCAGCTGCCTTCATCTCTTCAGTGGAGAATACAGTGATGTTAGACTACTTTGCTGGATAGTTAATGTTAGCAACAATGTGCTGTATTATAAAATGCCAGTGTGTGATATGCCACTGTATTGCAGCAGTCCATGTAAACCAATAGATGAAGACTTTTTGTGATTTTTTTTATTTTTTTTTTTATGATATTTTTTTATGATACTGTGATGAAATTTGATGGCGTACAGGTATAATGAAGTGTCACCCTGACTGACCTGATTTTTCCTCTTGAACACCACAGTGTCGTGGTAAAAAGAGATGTGTTGAGACGTCCTTACTTTACTGTGACCTTTTCCTGTCTCCATAAGGATCGACCTGGAGGAGTGGGAACACGTGACCTGCATGAAGACGGTGGCCCTGAAGAGTCAGGAGACGGTGTCTGGGCTGAAGGGCTACGTGGCAGCAGGGACCTGCCTGATGCAGGGGGAGGAGGTCACCTGTAGGGGCCGGGTGAGGAGCTCCACCAATACCATCACACTGTCATTTAGCTACAACAATCCTACAAAGTTACAGCTCAATTGCAATTTTTAAAAAATAGGCCTTAAAGTTCATTCTAGCTGACATTAAAATGGTATTAAAAAGCCTTAAATTTAACTTGCTGACACCCTGGTAACAGCCATGTGTCATATCAAACTGTGTCTTTGAGCAGGACACTGAGCACAGTTTATTTGTATAGCCCTTAATCACAGTTAGTCTCAAAGGGCTCCACAGGGCCACATTATGAAAACACTAAATGAAAACGACACCAACCCCAGCCCCAACCATAGACCTTCAATGAGAACAAGGAAAAACTCCCACGAAAACCTCATAGTCGGGTTATAACCTTCTTTTCTCATGTTGACTAAAACGTTGATAGCGTCGTTTTTGCTTCAGTCATTCTCTGACCGTTTTATATATTTGATTGTTTTGTTCAGATTCTGATCCTAGATGTCATTGAAGTGGTGCCAGAACCAGGCCAGCCCCTCACCAAGAACAAGTTCAAAGTCCTTTATGAGAAGGAACAGAAGGGACCGGTCACAGCTCTGTGTCACTGCAGCGGATACCTGGTCTCCGCCATCGGGCAGAAGGTCTCAGACACATTGTCACTTTTTCAGTACATCTCACGGAACATTTCATTCAGTGGCTAAAAATCCATTCATTTCATTCTTCATGTTTAAGTGATAGTCAGGCAATTTGAGCATGTGTTCTCTTCAGAATTGCTCTACTTTTACCTTTTTTGCTAGGAAGTTTTATACCAAGTCCATTTAATGCATCTTAATGGTAATTTTGGGTTTATGTTGTGGGTTTTTTTTCTGCTTCATAATGCTGGAGCACAGTGTGAAATACCTGTGTGACTTAGGTATGACATTTGATTCCAGTCCACAGAACTATCATCCTTCTATCACAATTTATTGAAGTACATTGGGTGGCATATCAGTGCACTTTGCCTGCTCTACTTTTACTATGGAAGTCAATGAATAAATTGGACAGAAAAACCCTCTGTACTTTCATTTATAGTAATTGAAGGATGATAGTTTACTTGATAGTATACTTTCACATTCATTTCTTGAATTTCCACTCCACATGGATAGAAAGATTTTAGACCAAAAATGCCTAACAAATATGTTTTGAACTAATTTTGTACCACAGAAAAATGTAGGGGGGTGAATACTTTTAATAGCCACTGTATGTATGTAATCAACTAATACAGCATTTACATCATCATGACTCTTGTTGACCCTTTCATCTCTCACACCCTCTGTTTGGGCAGATCTTTCTGTGGAGCCTGAAGGACAACGACCTGACCGGCATGGCCTTCATCGACACGCAGCTCTACATCCACCAGATGTACAGCATCAAGAATTTCATCTTGGCTGCTGACCTCATGAAGAGCATCTCGCTGCTTCGCTACCAGGAGGAGAGCAAGACCCTGTCGCTCGTCAGCAGGGTGCGTCTATAACGACACTGTCCTCATGCTAGCTATAGTTGTGTTAGAATTGAGACTAATAAATAAATATACTTGGATGGAAACCCAGCTATTGAGAGTAAGTGTCCATGAAAAGAAGAAGACACTCCTGTAGGTTTGGGCTAAAACATTTCATACGTGCCCTCATAAACAAGCTTTCTCAATAATTGGAGGCATTTCCTTTTCCCCCTTAGAGTTGGGGTTGGGGGAGCTTTCAAACAACAGGGCTGAAGTATTGTATTCAAGTGACAAGGGAGATTAAGTATTACCTGTGGGCTGCAGTACATGCAGTTTAGTGTTTATTGATTCAACTGTACAACCCAGCTGAGTATTCATGGTGAAAACTCTCCCTTTGTTTTCATCTGTGGCTCCTGCGGGAATTAGGATTTAGTGGAGTTTATCTTCAAGCGAGCAGCACTGGCAGCTGGAGATAATTTTCTGACTGTAGTTGTCTTTATTCCAATAGCCATATTCTCCAAATCTCATGGGATTCCTGTTTTTTCTCGTTGTTGTTTTGGGAGCGCAGGATGCAAAGCCGTTGGAGGTTTACAGCATTGAATTCATGGTGGATAACAACCAGCTTGGATTCTTAGGTAATGTGAATAACGCCCTTTGGACAAAATAATGACAGAATGATTGATTGAACTTTTTCCTCTTCTCATTAACGTTTTTTTTTTCCTTTTACTTTTAGTGTCAGATCGAGACAAGAATCTGTCTGTATACATGTATTTACCTGAAGGTAGGTATAGAAGCCTAGTATTTTTGGAACTACCTCTACAGATGCGTCATGTGACAGGTGACATGTAATCCTGTATGTGGTTTTACCGTTGCAGCCAAAGAGAGCTTTGGCGGCATGCGCCTGCTGAGGCGAGCCGATTTCAACGCCGGAGCGCACATTAACACCTTCTGGAGGATGCCCTGCAGAGGAGCCCTGGACACTGCCAGCAAGAAGTCTCTGACCTGGGACAACAAGCACATCACATGGTTCGGTAGGTAGCCAGGAGGCCAAGCTGTCTCCCGTTGTTATGGGTGACAACCTAGATTATTCTGTCAACCGATGAGACACCTAGAAGCTAAGATTTGCTATATTTCTGTCCAATTCTCAAGTAAATTTTAAGTGAGCTTCTGTTGCAAAACCTACATGTGAATCAGGTGCGTTTCCATCAAGTGGGTTAAAGGAAATAAATGGGCGTCCTGAATGTGTATGTGTGGGTGGGGGGGACGCATCCACCAGAAAAATGGAAAGTCTAAAGAATTGATTGAGCAAGTTATTGTTCTTTCATGTCAACGAATGGACATATTTCATGCTGTGGTGGTTTTCTGTAGTGTCCCTGGGTCAAACAACAGCCCCTCTCTGATGCTGTGGGAAGTTCGGTGTGTTAATGTGAACTAAACCTTGTCTCGTCTCCCTGCTCCCACAGCCACACTGGACGGAGGGGTTGGGCTGCTCCTCCCCATGCAGGAGAAGACCTACCGCCGACTCCTGATGTTGCAGAACGCTCTCACCACCATGCTGCCTCATCACGCCGGCTTGAACCCGAAGGCCTTCAGGTTCGGATCTGCTTATGTTGGGTTCATCTCTGGCCCGAGGGACCGAAATGGATCAATGCTTTCGTACAGTACTTGACACACGTCGGTGGTCGCTGTTCCACAATTGACACATTTGTATCTTGCGTCCAGAATGCTGCACAGCGACAGACGAACCCTGCAGAACGCCGTGCGGAACATCCTGGATGGAGAACTCCTCAACAAGTACCTGTACCTGAGCACCATGGAGCGCAGCGAGCTGGCCAAGAAGATTGGTACCACTCAAGACATTGTGAGTACACAGACAGAGCCAAGCGTGCAGTGAAGTTAGTCCTCCTGATTTTCTTTTCATTCTCATGTTCTATTTTCCTCTCTAGATCCTGGATGACCTTCTGGAGATTGACAGAGTAACGGCTCATTTCTGAGCGCCACATTCCCACGTCTTCATCGTCCACTGAATGCTGTTTTATATTGAATTGGGGGGGGGGGGATGCTTTGTTATGGTCATCGTCATGGAAACTTGAATTGTTTTGTTACGTTAGACAAAAAAAAAAAAAAAAGAGATCCATCATGTTTTCTTAGAATATTTTGTATACAAAGTAATTAAAAATTAATTACATAATCCTGGTTTGTCTCTTTGATTTGGCCACATTGAGCTCATCAAAGGGATAAAGACAAGAATGCCAGAGAAAAAGGAGGTAGGACATTTTATTAGTTAACATTTTGTTAAAATTATTTAATTTAAAAACATTTGGCTGGGTGGCATTTGACTGTTTTCTTGTTGCTAAAAATGAGGCGGGAGTGGAAAAAAGTAAAAGATTGACCTGATAAAACAAAGACACCAGCAGCCTCCTGTTTTCACTAGCTTCTCTTAGCAACACAACCCTGAAATGGTTTCTTACACAGGTTATTACAGACCAGTTCTTGCATCAGCATACTTTATACAGACTGACAAACATGGCAAGTAAACATTTACTACTGCAATTTGTACTGCTGTCATTAGAGCTGCAGTTTGTTAGAATTGACGCACTGAAATATTCCAAGGACCATCATGAACAGATTGCTGTTCTGCAAAAAGCCTTTCACTGCTTTTTGCCTCATTAAAATGGTTTCAAGATTTAAACTCACTCCCATAGGGATGAAGCTAATCGTGATTGCTCAACTTAAGTGTAGCTTTCTTGTTTACAGCCAAGGTATCACCACTACAAATTATCTTCATAATGGAATACAGCCACTCATTATCATTTACGGATACAGCTGCGACAAATAATTCCCGAGAGAATACATCGCCAAATAGAGTCACCGATTTCTTGAAAACATACAAACTGCAGCTTTAAATATATTCAAAATTTGGATGTAAAAACAAGTTGCTTTAATAAAGTTATGCTAACACATCTTAAATGACTTAAAATCATACAAAAAAACATGATAAATAATTGTAACTTTCTTACAATTGAAATAAAATAGCTTGTTAAGTTTAAAAACATTTGTCTCCTGGAGTCAGACTACAGAATGACATTGATAGTCTGGTGTGTGAAATTCTGGATTGGATTTGGTACTTTACAGTCCTGCGATTTAGTAATCACATTCCATTTTAAATACCACAGTCCAGGACTTGATTTGGTGTGGAAATAGTGGAAACTCAAGTAGCACCATTTCTAGCAGTATTTGGAACTGCTGTGGTAGCGAAAATCTCCTTAATGGACTCTTTCTATTATCTGAGTTACATTCACTTGTGCTTTGTACAGAACAGGTCCTTCATCTCTGGTTCTTCTAAAGTGTAGGGCGGCAGGCTGCGCTCTACCTCAGGTACTCGTACATCTCGGCATCCAGAGACACGAGGCCGAAGTAGGAGAGCACATTCACAAACGACCGCGTCAGACTCATCATTGCCATCTCCGATCTGTGAAGGAGTCGGATTATTAACGCGTTTCCAGACACCCGCACACACAGAAAATAAACTGATGATATGAATCCAAACTACAGCAGTCCTTACCTCAAAGCCACCTCAAACTTGAGGCTCTCCCAGGTCGTCCACATCCAGCGGAAGACCCAGAGCTTGGGCAAGATCCCCGGCCGCTCTGCCTGGATCTTCCCCCAGCCTCGCACCGCACTGAAAACCAAGAGGGACGTCAAGTGTTTGAAACTGTGAGATTTCAAGATGCTGGTAACTGAACATCAAGCATTACACCTTGTACCTGTACGCCATTGACTTTGTTAGCAGTATATTCAAACCAACACAAGGAACGACACGCCTCCCACTTCTCCTAGTGATTGACATGACAGAGTCCCGCCTTCTGCCTCAGACTTCTCCTCATTGGTCGGCTGCATTTCCACACATTTCACTTTGAAATAAGAATAGCAGAGGAATGGGGCTACCAGTGTTTCTGAGATTCTAACATTATCCTGCTCGTCTTTGGCCACCAAGATTTATTTTTATTACTTCTACATAAATGTTACCTACTGCAGCTTTAATGAAATTTAGCCTTCGTAGCTGAAATGTCTTCCGATGCAGATTGCTTGCAGCACTGTCCTCCACTGTTGAGCAGTTGTGCTCATCAACACCCCTATCAACCCCCCCTGCAGGTATATGATGGTATAATTTAGTGCTACGGGGCAGTAAAAACCAGGAAAAGTGCACTTCACACAGCACAAGAGAAGAAGCGCTAACCTCTTGGCCATGACGAAGTAGCGGTCGACCGGCGCTCCCAGCGTGATGTTGATGCTGCGGACGGTGTTGATGTTGCGGAAGACCAGCAGCATGGGCCGCGGCATGGATTTCAGCACCTGCATGATGCCCTCGAAGCGGTGGATGGCCATGTGGCGCATGTAGCTCGTCTCCTCTCGACTCAGGATGTTGGACAGGCCCAGCTCCCGCATGTTGATTGGCCGCTGCAGCAGCATCTCGCAGAAGAGGAAGTACTCTGAAATTCCAAGATCAGAAAAGTTTGTAAAAGTATTCAAAAGTCCAATCGTGTGTGTCTGAGATATTGCGTGATAAACAAATCCATAGTCCTTCCCAATTTCATTGTGGGAGACAACTTGATTTTTCTGATATTGACGATAATACTTAAACATAATTGCTTAGATTTGCATAGATTTCAGACCAAAAAATCCCACATGTATTGAACTAATTTTGTAGCACAAAAACAGTCAAGAAGGGGGTGAATCCTAATATGATAAACGAAGTCAACAGTCTCACGTTTGACCCCGAGGGCGTTGGAGTACTTTTCCATGGCCGTCTCGTCTCGCAGGACGATGGACCTCCACAGTTTACAAAGAGACATTCTGTCCCTGCAAGTTCAAAGGTCACGAGTTAGAGCTTCAAACTAACATTCAGTCAATAAAGTTCTGCAAAGGTTTTAACCAAATGCACATCGTACCGTTGACTGAGGTATTCGTACAAGCCGTGGTCCAAGAGTACCAGCTCTGCCTTGTTATCAGGGCCTCGTCTCACTAGAACTGCAACACAAGGTCATCATTCCATACAGGTTGATAGAAAATTCACATGTGAATACATGTGCAATGCTGGATCCGATTCAGGAAACTCTCTTTTGCATGGTAACACACAAAAATGTACCTACCGTTGCCAGGGTGAGGGTCAGCATGAATGAAACCAGTGTAGAATATTTGCTCGGCAAATGTCCGGATCAGTTTGTCAGCGGTCTGAAAGCCAAACATGTGATGGGACATTTTATATCAGAATGTTCAGAACGTCAGTGATAATACTCCAGGTATCATTCATGGTACAGACTGCATCAACTTACGTCTTTCAAACTTAGTCCTTGTCTTTTAATTTCTTCCACGTTGTTGATTTTGCAACCTTCGCAAAACTCTGCTGTCAGCACTCGCTTTGAGTTGGGGAGAAAAAGTGACAACGTTTTGGCCAAGGCTAAAGGAGAAGTATGGAAGTCAAGTTGTTCCATATCATACATCATGAGCTCACCTTACTGGTTTGTTCCCACAACACTTTAGGTACAACAATGAATTTCAAGTGTTTCAGCTCCTCTGCGCACCTCTCGGAGTTCCTGGCTTCGTTCTCAAAGTCCAGCTCTTGAGCCAGCGTCCCCTTCAAGTCCTACAACAGTTACAACAACAACAATATCAGCCAAAGCATCTTTCTGCCCCAAAGTACATAGATTAAGCATCATATGAAATACTAGTCAATCTATTGCCTGACCTTGAGGACCCATCGGAATCCAAAACTGGGGTGCATGAACTTAATAATATCCAGGAGAATCTCCAGTGTCCTGATATCACCATCAAACCGATCCCTGAGGTCAATGTACTGCACCTGTGGGAATGGAAAAAAATTACACTTACAAATAAAAAAAAGTAGACAATCTTCAATATCTTTAAATTTGACCATTTTCATGCCAAAAATGTGCAACTATTCAGTGTTTTTCCCCCAGGAATCTTATTCTCGTCAGGGTGGAAAAGCCTCTGAAACAGCATTTAGACCATGTGACAGTAAAACTCTCCATTGAAACCCAGGTCATCACACTTGTCAGTCAAAAATCAATCAAAATGCTGGTTTGGGGCTCCATTACTCGCCTTCACAGCGACGGGGGTTCCATCAAACATCTCTGCCTTGTGAACCTGCGCCAAGCTGGCAGCAGCTATGGGTTCATAGTCAAACTGTTTGAATAGCTGCTCTGGGGTTTTGTTGAAGTCTTCTTGGAAAAGAGCGTCCACCTGTTAAGACACAAACGCCATCTGAAACGTTCAAGTTGTCCTCTTTTTCTGAAACCATCTGCCCTGACTGGCGGTGCGGGCCTCACCTCTTTGTACCTCCTGTCCAAGGCCTTGTCTTCCAGGACCTGCAGGGTGCGGATGTATTCCGGGGGCAGCAGGTGGTTGAAGGAACACAGACCCTGGCCCAGTTTGATGTATATTCCTCCGTTCCTCACGGCTCCTTCCACCATGTGATCTGCTGCCCTCTGGTGGCACGCTGTCATCCCGGCCAGGTAGGATGGGCTGCTCTGGCAGGGGAGGACAGAAGCACAAGCGTAGTGTTGGGTTAAGGGCTTTTATCAAAGGAATCATCATCTCATAATGTATAGATAATTTGATATCTGTGCTATTAAGTTTTTAATTTGTTAGTAGGTTTAGACAGGCTATAGGCTACTGTCTTTCTACCTGCCGCAGCATATTCTCTCTTTCTCTCTCTCTCATTATAAGTAAACTTTATTCAAACACATTCTTGCTCTGCATTACGATGTAATATATAGAGTTTGTTTTCCATAAGATATTCCAAGACTATACAAGCTTGCCTGATATCAGACAGAATTGTCAACTCGTTACACAGTCAACTTGGTGGAGTGGGCAGATTCAATGGTCTGGACCCAGGTTAATATATAAGCATGAAGCGATCACTGTTTGGGTTAATCATTGAAAGTTATACAATACAATGCGAGTACAGATTTTCTATGTGCGTTCGCTTGTGTGTCGGGTCATGTGTGATATCTCAGACGCCACTGATATGTGCAAATGACCAAAACGTGCTGGGCCAAGCCCGTTTTGGCCATCCAGCCACCCCCCTATTCATCACATAGAGGACAAAAAAAAACAACTTACCTCATCTAGGCCACGCAGTGCCACATTTGTGGTCCACCAGTAATCCATTGAGATGAAGAGTCCAACAGAGAGAGATCTGAGGACAGAGTTAAGAGGCTGCTTTTACCTTCAAAAGGTTGCAATTATGCCTCACACTGCAATATGTGACCCGGTGGCATGCCATAAGATCTAGGAGTGCCCAAACTTGACAATGTAACACATATTAAACTCTTCATTTGGTAGCATGCAATTAAATTCAACAATGTATATATGCTTTTTAATTTACACATTTATACTTTACACCTTCAGCTGTGGTTTTACACATTTTATTCATTTTTTCTAAAGAATACAGCTCTTGCTCCAATGCTCCAAAAAGTCATTTATGGATGGATCATTAATACAGTATCTGGTACTTTCTGTACTGGCTTTTATCACTGAGAGCAGGACAGAGTTTTAATTGCTTTTTGGGTTCAGTGCTCCCTGCTAACTGGAGCTACCTAAAGCTCTGGCCACAGTGGAGTGATGGCATTTTGAATTGTTATTTCTATGAAAACTATGGTCATTGTGACTCACTGGCCTTTCAGTGATCACAGCCAGTACATAATGTACTAGACACTGTATTAATGATCCATCCATAAAGTCCATAAATTAGTTTTTGGAGCATTGGGGCAGCAGCTGTATCCTTTGAATAAAATGTGTGAAAGCACAACTGAAGGTGTAAAGTATAAATGTGTAAATTAAAAAGCATATTGTATCAGAAGTCTCTTAAATTGTTGGATATAATTGCGTACTACTGAATGAAGAGTTTCATATGGATTACATTGTCAGTTTGTGATCATTTCTAGCAATCAGGACCATTAGACCCTCTCTACTGTTAAGTTAGGGATAAAAAGGGCTTAAGTGCAGTTGGGTCACTTAGATGGATGAGCTGACAAAAAATCCAAATAAGCTCTATCATATATTAGTGTCGCCTCAGATTGAGCAAATAGCAAGTAGGTCTGTTGTTACAACATATCACGTTTTGTCTTAAGTGCCGTTTTCATAGCTTGGCAGCTCCTGTCCTTGTGACAGCCTGTGCACGTCACCGATGTGACCTCTGGGAACAATAGATGATAATGACAATACAGACAAACCTGCAGAACCGACCGAATCCTTCAATCACAATCCTCATCTTCCTCCTCTCTCGAGGTGCCGACACAGCATACTGGACCCCCGCCACCACCGGCACGCCGACCGAGACGCCGACACACGTCTTCCACAGCAGCCCCCTGCGCTTCCCTTCCCTGGAACGAGGAAACAACCCCATTTATAACGAGACAGAGACGGCGCTATCGTGGTGAATGGAGGTGAATCTGCGTGCTGTGGTTTGGACCTGGCCCTCGTTCTGCACCTGAGTGAACTGAAGGATCGGCTCCTCTGGAGCAGTGAGCCAGGATGTGGACGTCTACGGAGCAGGGCCAGGTGATGCAGACACAACCTTAACTGGGAAACACAAAAACATAACACTGCGGTCAGAGGTCAGAAGGTGAAGCCAGAGTCAATTCAGTAATCCAACAAAACCGTTAACAAATTATTTCCTCAAATGTTTCTCTTGCAAATACACACACATGAGTGAGCATCTAACCAGACGGTGTGTTTGAATAGTAACAGGAGAGCTAGTGTGTGTTTGTTGGAGGGGGGGTGAGTCTACATCAAGGCCATTATGACAAGCCTAGACATCTGAGGGACAAAATGTCTCCACCGCTGACAAATTGATGTACAGATAGCACTGGTGTCAGGGACCTGAGCACAGAAATATCAAACCAGCTCTCAGTCACTTTCACACTGAACAGAAAAGACATGAGTTTTGTAAAAGGACAGTTTCTCTTCACCTCAGTGAATGAGAATAGAAAATTGAATGGGGAGGGACAGTGAGCAAGAGTCTGATCTGATCTCCTGCAATACTGTAACAACATGGAACTGACCATTGAATTTTATATGGAAAGAGGTGCATCAACTATCTCTTCAAACCTGCTATAGCTGCCAACAGTAATGGAAAGGAGACTGTGAGATGTAGCAAATCTTATTCCTTTGAATGTCACAATTTCCTATACTCATACGTTCAGCTGTCATTTACGTTTATCAACAAATACAGTTTTTACATTGATATCTGCTGCTAACATGACCAGCTAATTAGCTGTTTGGCAACTAGCTAACATTAGCTAACGCCGAGCCCCAAATAACTTATAACCACTGTGAATTTACCACTCTGGAGGTCTCCCCCGTCATGCTGCCTGGATTCCTAACACAGCTCCGGTCACCGTAAATGAATAAATATCTGGAGTATCCTTCCTAATTTCACTGTAACCTTGGACTTGCACCAGCTCCTCACTCCTTCACATCAGCCTGGATGTCTCTCTGCCACTACCTACTAGTTGGTTTAGCCGGAGAGTAAGAACGCGAAAGCGAGAGAGTTCAGCCCCGCCTATTCCGTCTTCGTTTAAATCCCGCTCGGCAGACAAAACCGCTTCTTTTTGGCTGGGAGGCAATGAGAGTGTCTCACATTTGGTCTGCTATCTTTTTTTCTGAGAGAGACTAATCTGTCCAAAACTGTCCAGAGACCGGGAGTGGCTGTTCTGAAGGGGGAAAATGTATTGCGTTGTAATGAACACATGCTAGGCTTTTACGTGTTGGATTTATTTGTATTTTTCATTTGTTTTAAATACAATACAGTAATTTTAGCCAACAAATTGCTAATTTATTTCAATCATGACAAGTTTTATTCGTTGGATTATTGATTTTTTTTTTTTTATGTGTCGTTCTCAGAGGGTGAGGGTAAATGGGAAAGTGTCAGTGTGGTGTGTTGATGCATTTCTGTGCCTTAATGTGTCTAAAAACAAAAGACATTGCTATTGATTTTAGGAAGAAGTCTCAGCCACCCTCTGTAACTTTTATTAAGGGCCGGAGCATCGAATTTGTAGAGTTACAAATACCTGGGAACTGTCATTGATTAGGTAATGTGCAATAGACTGAAAAACTTCTTCATTGCGTGCCATAAACATAACTACCTCCTACGAGCCAAATTTCCCATTCAGGGACAATAAAGTCTTGAACTTGAAGTATTAACTTGTGCGCGCACACAATAGGCCCATTAACACCCGTAAACTGATATAAAACGTGCGCATACACGTAACTAGTTAAACACTTTTCTGCGATGTATTGGAGAGCTCTAAGTGTTGACCCAATATACTTATCTTATTCTTATGGGCCCAATTTGAAGATGCACATCTAATAGCCAATGCCTTCATAACGCATCCACATTGTGCCTCAGTGTGGTAAATCAGGGACATGACATATTTTTTCCTGCGGCCACTGTGCATTTGCTTAAAAAAACAAAAAACTTTTTGTTTAGCAGGTGCTCCTGTTTCACGCGCACGCGTACTATGGTGATAACTGTCAGTAATTAATATTCATGAAGGTTCTTGCAAAATTAGCTCCTGCAGTTGATATATTAATATTCGAATTTTAGACAATTGTACGATTTCCGGTTTAGCGGACAAGGATTTTTCCACAGGCTGCACTGGGCGTGACTTATCTTGAAAGTGCACCGTCTTTGGTTTAGCCTGGAGGAGGCAGAGGAGGAAGCCACACAATACGTCATGGATCACATGAAATGGTTCGACGCATGGCCGCGTACCATTTCTTCGTTCTTCATGTCTCCTCCCTCTTTACCTCCCAAAAACATGAGAAATTGCACCAGCATGGTACAGCATAATGTAGTTAGTTGAGGCTAGTAACTAATGACCAAACCACGAAAATGAATATACATCAACTGGTCTGAGATTCAGAAAAGCAAAATAAAAAAAACATATCTTTTTTTTTTTTAAATCAAATCAACATCCAGTTTGGAATTATAGGCAGAGCACCTGATGTAGAAAGTCACGCCCATTTCCATTCATAAATCTGGCAATTTAATTTGACCTTGCTTATGGCAAAAATATATAACCCATAAATGATTCAAGGCCTTTTCTGAACCAATGGAGTCGCTCCTCAATTCGGCATATACATAATCCAGCAAGCAGCACTTTATTTCCATAAAATTTCACATTTTAGAATTGGTTTACATTCGCTACCCTGGAAGTATTATATCATCTCGCTACCTGCGGAAGAATGATGTGGGAATAAACGGCAAACCAGTTGTAAAAGTTTAAATTTTATTGGAGCAATTGCTGCTTATATGCATGCCAAAATGAAGAATGGCACCCTAATGCTTCAGGAAAGGTCTTAATTCATTTTGATGAGGTATCTAGCTATGCCGATTAGCAAGGTCACAATAAATTGCCAGATTTTTGAATAGAGTTTGGCGTCAGGCTTGTACTGGGTAAAGTTGTTTGAATATAATGACTTGACATGCAACAACACACACACACACACACACACACACACACACACACACACACACACACACACACACACACACACACACTTCTACTGTACTGTGCCCCATGAGACCAGGAGAACAAGTATTATTTCTATGTTACATCATCTTACATCAGGTAACCCTCAAGGGGTCCCAGTGGTCCTCATCTGTCCCCCAAGCTGTATGGAAAATAGTTAGAGGAAAACAACTGGAAGGGCACAAGACGACAAATAGATTTTGTTATTAGACATAATTTTTAGGGTATATGTTTTATTAATATGACATTCATAGACTTGTGTAATAAAGTAATATTTTACTGTCCCGTCGCACAGTGGATTGCACCCCTCTGTCATGTCTACAGAGTAGCTGTGTCAAGTTTTACAGCGTTTGCCAGGACGAAACCGGAAAAATAGCGATTTTAGCTTCAAAATAAAAGTATGAAATTTCTCACTTTTAGGGAAAAAAACATATGCGTTTATTTGGGCGTGTACAACGACAAACACTTTATCAAATTACTCGGTTGACTCGTTAGATGATGTATGGAGTGAAACTATAGCTGTTAAATAGACGCTAATAACGTTTTATTGTATCATAGCGCATGGCATTTCAATACGGATTGTATTTTGAAAATTTTAAATGGAAGTTGTGTGTTTTTCATTCTGGCTGGCTTGGCGCTGGTCTACCGGATGCTGTACAGACCGTGTCGCTGCAGTGTTGCGCTTTCCTGTTTACGGGCGGGAAGAGCGAACGAAGCTGACCGTCGTACTGTGTTTAAATCAGCAGCACATTTGTTTTTATCCACCACAAAGCTGACAATTTGGATGTTTTAATGATAGACACGGCATTGCAAGATCTGGAGAAACGTTTTAAGCGGACCGTTGCTAAAAGTTAAAGGGATTTTTGGAGAGTGCAAAACAGATGGAGGATCCTCCTGCAGATTCTGGCGGTGGTGGCGGCGGTGCAGCAGCGGAGGGCCCGGCGGTGCAGGTGGCGGATATCTGCTGGCCGACCGGGGCTCTCCCTCTGCGGCTTCTGGAGTGGAAAGTCAAACCAGGGTCTCTCGTCAATGTGGACTCCGTGCTGGCGCTGTGTGCTCCCATTCCTCAGGAGAAGGGGGGCGAGACTGCCAGGCTGCCGGAGAAGAAGGTGAAATCGGACCGTGCCGGAGTAGTCAAGGAGCTATGCTGTCAACTTGGACAAGTCATACCTCCTGGGTGAGTCACTCAGCCCGGTATAGCTAACGTTAGCTGACCTGTCCGCTGCCTGGTAGGGATAGCGGCAACATGTCAGCTGTAGTTTCGGCAACGCTATGCCCGCTACTGACGTTACCCGTAATGTTATGTTAGCTAGCTAGCAAGCTAACGGTGCTAAGTTGAGGTTAGCATGTTCGCTAGCCAAACCATGTTGTTGCTCGCACCAGTGTCAAGCCAGCCAGAATAAACAGTCACGCTTTCGGCCCAAACTTTCAAAATAAAACCCTTTATGACATACATAACCATAACTCTATCACATGTAAGTAGAAATCTGATAATAAAAGTAATGTATACATACATAATATATTCTTAACCATGTATGCCTGTGCACGATGTCATATTTTTCACGCTTATTTTGAAGGCAAAATCGCATAACTTCTGGTATCATTCTGGCTTGCTTGACGCAGCTGTTGATCGCGTGCGCGAAACTCCGCAGATCTGTAGAAGCTAGCAATGGGTGACAGCTAGATTGCCGCGAGCGTGATGTAGGTTTGAATTGGCCGTGTGAGCTCTGATGAAAGGCTGTGCTGTCGCTGTTTATTATCTGTCGTCATAACAAACACTCACTTTGTACGTGCGTTGCATAGCTCAGTGGTTGTGGAACTAAAGTAACGCACTTGCAGAGGATACCATACGTCCTGTTCTCTCTTGTAAACAGAGGACGTCACGCCAAACTCCATTCAAAAATCTGCCCGTCTGATTTTCTCTTGACTCTCGGCAAATGATAGCTGGTAGAACATAATAACTTAAGACCTTTTATTAATTGTTAGGGTCTACTTGTCAATTTGGCATACATCCAATACACCAAGCAGCACTTATTCCAATACAATTTCAACTTTTAGAATTGCTTCGCCTATTATTCCCACAATCCTTTTCTACCAAAACATACTCAGGAATAGCATAATATGGGCTTTGTCCTGGTGTTCTGATATCAGTGAATGTTGAAAACTCTGATTTAAAACTACTGAATTATTTGTTGCCATACCTCTGGGTGTAGTGCTATTGCTGCTTTCAAGTGTTCATTGTAAGCTCCTACTCCTGAGTTTGGGAGGAAATACTTGGGACAGTCAGGTGCTTTTGGTCAGAAATAACAAAATGGACCTTGTGACAAATGTAGTGTTTGGTGCCTGTTGTTTTATTTTAGAAATCAAGTGGCACAGAGATACTTTGTGCTGCAGCAGCAGATTGAAGAGGAGAAAGTGCGCATCATGCATGCAGTGTTTTATAATGTATTAAAAACAACAGCACTTAAAGTCAGCATGAGCACTGAGCTTCAATGTTGCTTTGCTGTCACGCTGTAACTGAGCAACCCTTGTAATGCTACAGTCTGGAGTGACAACATGTCCCTATGCAGGTCTACTATGATGTCTTGATTACAAAGCAAAGTTTCTCTGCCTATTATGCAATGTTATTCAGTATTGTTAGGCAAGTTTAGCCGACCGGATTTACAACTGGTTTTCCCAGGTGATATATAAATGTATGCCAGTCAGTCAAAGGCAAATCATTTTCATTAAGGGACAATGTTGAGGCTTACAGCTGAGGTGTGTAGTAGTGCTAAAACATCTTCTACTAGACTGTATTCATACCTGGGCTCACCCAAATGGGAATCCTCCCTGAAAATGGGAATCTGAGACAGGACTAATTTGCTTTACCTGCTTACTTTGAAGTAAGAATCTTAACCCGAGTGTCTTTTCTTTTTCCAGGGGTGTCATTGTCAGGATAGAGGAATGCAGCCATCCGATAGTAATGAAGGGTTTATGTGCCGAATGTGGCCAGGACCTGACTCAGTAAGGAAATGCACACACACACGCTCACTTTTTTAACTTTTAAAGTTTTTTCAGTCTCTGGCTCATTCTAGGGTTGATATGTTTGAACCTTAGGCTCAACAGGTAGTTTGACTGTCCCCAGTGAACCCAGCTGGGTGCCAAAACATTTCTGTTATGAGAGTGTGATGGATAATACTTAAAATGTCATGCTAACACGATCAAGTCATTCAGTAAAGGGGCACTTTAGAAATGATTAGTCATTGACCTTTTATGAGGATATTACATTCCTGTGGCTTAAAAACTGACTAAGTTGATCAATGAGTTATCTATTTGTCTTGAATATGGTGCCAATTGCACTGTATCTTAAATCATCTCATTATCAGTATTTGTGGTAGCTTGTGCCTTCATTTAAAACCACCAGGTGGCGCCAGAGATGGCATAGCTACAGGAAAAACTCATTATGTCATAGGAAATTAAAAACAGTGTTCACACTCTCCCTGGTGTTTGAGAAAGAGGTATGTGTGAAGCTGTCAACTGCAGTGCAAGCTACGCTACATTTGTGCTCCTGTGTGCATAGATTCCAGCACCAGTGTCATTGTATTATATGTATTATCAGGGAGCATGGTGGCAGTTATTAAAGTTATTGCTTAAAAGATGCGTGGAATGCATTTGTCTAGACAAGCAACATGTCAGTTTGCCAGTGACAGATTGTATAAAGCACATAGCTTAGGGGTGATGCAGATATCTCTCTGTTTGGTATATGATGAAATTAAAATATTGACTGGAACGCTTTGATCAGCAGAGGATAATGTAATTTTTGCATATTATAAGATGACACGCTTTATGCTTTGAACGGTAGTCAATGTGGGTCTGAAGTAGCTGAGATTTGGTGGCAATCAGCTAAATCGCAAACTCAATAACTTCAGTATTTTCTGTGAACAGCACTGATATAAACACTTGCTGTAGGCAACTCACTGTAAACATTTCCTCTGAGTCAACCCAGCTGTCAGTAACCGCTGATATGCCTTACAAATTTAATTTGCATGTTTGTGAGAGCTGCTTTTCTTCTCAGTCACAATATGTTCAAGGACCACAGAGATACACAAACCACAAAATGCACGACTCCCACTCCTGTTTTTTTTTTTTTTTTTCCCTCTCAGGCTGCAGAGCACGAATGGGAATCAGCAAGCTCCCATCTCCACGGCAACAGTCTCCATGGTGCACAGTGTCCCCGAGTTGATGGTCAGCTCAGAGGTGAGCCATATGATGGAGATACCTGGCAGAGTGGGCTAGTAGGGCAGCGGGACCACACATTTCATCTTTCACCAGACTGCTGTGTATGCATTGTGCTTGAATGCGCAGTGCTGCTCCAATGCAATATTTTTCTAAGATGGCACATACTGACTAGGGCTAGACTGATGTTCATTTTCATGCCAAAAATGTTCAAAAATAACAAGTATTCAGTATTTCCCTGAGAATTTCATTCTTATCCAGGTGGCAAAACCTCTGGAACGGTTTTAGAGTATGGGACTGTCCATTAAAATCAATGGTAATAACAAACTTTTGGGATATGCGTAGAATCCAATCAAAATGTCACAGTAGAATCAATTAAGGTCAAGCGTTCCCTTAAACAACCTGTGTAATATTGATCAATATGTAATCAAATAAATTGCAGAATATCCATCATATCGGAGGTGGATGTCAATGTTTTTAATAAAAGGCCAATATATCAGTCTAACCCTTATATTGACTTGCATTGCTGGACTTGTGGAGGCTGCTCTGATTGTTCTCTGATATGCCGTGCCACTGTCCCCACCCTCACCCTGACAGCAAGCAGAGCAGCTGGGCAGAGAGGACCAGCAGAGACTCCACAGAAATAAGAAGCTGGTCCTGATGGTGGATCTGGACCAGACGCTGATCCACACCACTGAGCAGCACTGTCAGCGCATGTCCAATAAGGTATCCCCCCACCATAATATCCTGTCCTGAGTTTGCGTTGTCACCCATGACCACATCCATTTGGTTGACACTTTTTAACTTTGTTGTCTTTCCCTGGTTTGATGATGTTGCTCTGTCAGCTGTTTACTGGTTTACCTTGCTAATCGAGTATAAGTATGATTAATTCATTTTGAGTGCTTACCTATAAGGAGTGCAGATCTGACTCCTTTTATTGACATTGATAATTTTGGCCACGCTATACATAATCATGTAAAAAAATATAGACAATAATGTTTAACCAGCACTGTTAATCCGATCAAATGGCATCCCCTATGTTTTGAAGTGTACTTCCCTGCGTCAGCAAAAATCATTGCGCTAGTACTCAGGCCTTGTTATTTGTGGGCTTCATGGATACCAAGTCTGAGTACCTAAGGTTGGTTTCAGCCTAATATTTAGTGCTGGTATTGGTATTGGTCCTCAACTGTTTACACACGCCTGGGTTTATGTAACAGAGGAGGTGAACGGATTCAGAGTTATTCTCTGGTGTCTGAACTAGGGCAAAGTGCTGCCTGGTTTGTAAAGGCAAACCTGCAATTAAATATGACTACATTACAATTACATGCACTGATAATAGTCCTTATACCATTAGATACAAGATCTTCTTGGAGTAATTTCTTGAACTTAGTTTTTGTGAGATATTTGTCAGTCTTTCATTGTTGTTGAATACAGTTTTATTCTAAATCTGAGTGTGAGAGCAAATGTGGAGACCAAAATCTGTTTTGTTCTTTTTTTCTGAATCTGATTGTGTCATACTTAAGACTCTTGTTATGTTCCCCAGGGGATTTTCCACTTCCAGCTCGGGCGGGGAGAGCCCATGCTGCATACACGACTGCGCCCACACTGCAAGGAATTCCTGGAGAAAATTGCCAAACTCTATGAGTTACATGTCTTCACATTTGGGAGCCGCCTTTATGCACACACTATTGCTGGTATTGGACTCATTCTTTTTTACATTTTAAGTCGGCTTCCCAGACTTCAGGCAGCGTCAGAAATTGTTTTGTCTACTTAGGGTGTGTGATGACAGAATTAGAGCTGCAACAATTAATCGATTAATCGATTAGTTGTCAACTATTACATTAATCGCCAACTATTTTGATAATCGATTAATCGGTTTGAGTAATTTTTTAAGAAAAATAAGTCAAAACTCTCTGATTCCAGCTTCTTAAATGTGAATATTTTCTGGTTTCTTTACTCCTCTATGACAGTAACCTGAATATCTTTGGGTTGTGGACAAAACAAGACATTTGAGGACATCATCTTGGGCTTTAGGAAACACTGATCGACATTTTTCACCATTTTCTGACATTTTATAGACCAAACAACTAATCGATTAATTGAGAAAATAATCGACAGATTAATCGACAATGAAAATAATCGTTAGTTGCAGCCCTAGACAGAATGTATCAGTAGGGAAGTGAATGTACTTGAAGGCATTCTTCCATTGAGTGGGTTTGAGTTTTTGAAACGTATTTTGTTCTTGTTGTTGTATTGCCTGTTTGTGTCCATAAGGGGGAAGTGTCTGCCCATGTTTTTTGTTCCAGCAGAGTTTATGTTGATTCACTATTTTGCAGCTAGTATGTCTCAGTTACCACCAGGTCAGGAAACTAACTCATTTACAGGCACCAGGGACTGGTAAATTCTAAAATACACCAGTCAATTTAAGTATTTTACAAGCCAGACAAATTTTTGAATATAATATGACCTCCAAATTATGTTTGATTACCTGCCAAATTGACTGGTAGAATAGACAAACTTACCACCCACAGCCTAATTTTACCAGCCTTTGTGCTACCTATATGAAAAGGTTACAACAGGTTTCTGACTTGCAGAGGCTGACAACTGGGATTAGATTAAAGTGCAGGTACTGCGTTTATATGCCATCTTTTTGGTATTCCGACTGCAATCGTTCATCATATATATAAAAGAAGCAGCCCCAGCCCAGTACTATTCTGCCTCCCTATGATGAATGTTTAATGCAGTTTGAATTGGATTTTACTTCTGGCCCTGGTGCACGGAGGTCAGTGTGTTTCAGAACAGCTCTCCAGCTATTGAGGAGTTTTGTTGTTGTTTTAAGCAGATCCTAGCCTGGCTGTCTTGTTCAGCCGGGGTAGGAATCCATCCAAGGTTTCATCAAAGACTGCATTTTGCCTCTCAGACATGGGACTTGACAGCCTTTTGAAAAGAAAGCCCAAAAAGATGCTGCAAACATTTAGTTTTCTACCCTCGATGTTATGAGAGGCTACGGAATACACCAAGAGTGTCCAAGACATAGACACACACACACACACATATTTAGACACAAACACACACATATTTCAGATAACTTTGATTCGTGTGTGTAAGAAAATCACATGAAAACATCTAGTTAAAACACGCAGCAGGAGAAAAGGCAGTGAAAATGTCTCAAAATGGAAGAAAAAGCTTTCTTCTGTGTTGGAGGATAGCTTCTTTATGTGCCTCAGAGATGAAATAGAGATATGACTTTTGGTGAAATGGCATGTTTTCTTCTGTGAATGCAGTACTTCTACCTGCACTCCTCAAAAGAAGTGAAAATGCCTTCTGTGGCCTTGGCGCAGAAATTACTTGACCAAATCTTTAACTTAAGATACAGCAGGATTTGGAGAATGCATCTTAATATTTGTTTGCTTTTTTTTTTTCATATATCCTAGGCTTTCTGGACCCCGAAAAGAAGCTTTTCTCTCATCGGATCCTTTCTAGAGACGAATGCATCGATCCTTTCTCCAAGACGGGGAATCTTAGGTGGGAATTGCATTCTGCTAAAGATGACAGCTGAAATCAATCACTCACAGTTTTTCTCACACTTTATAGTCTATGTAGACCCTGCATAGGTTGAACTATTTGTTTAACTATTAAAAGCAAATTCAAAAGACACATTTTCCACTTGTATGGAGAGAAACGCATGTAGGTGAGTTGGTAGACAAGCACAGGGAATACAGATCTAATATTCTTTTTTATGGTTAACTCTTGTGAATGGTTGGCAGTGACGCGTCTCTAATAATATAAAAGTAGAAGAGAAGCTGAAGTTTGTTCCTAAATTGACGACGAGCATCGTCAGGACGCATTGGAACCAAAGAGAGATTAGTAATGGCTGTCAAGAATCTGTCAAGAATAATAGAACAGTTTTGCTGGTGTTTTGTGCATTGTTTTGCCGACAGGAATCTTTTTCCTTGTGGCGATTCGATGGTCTGCATCATTGATGACCGAGAGGACGTGTGGAAGTTTGCACCTAACCTCATCACTGTGAAGAAATACATCTACTTCCAGGGCACAGGGGACATCAATGCTCCACCAGGGTCACGGGAAGCCCAGATGGCCAGGAAAGGTACAGTGCCTACACAATATCTACACACACACACACACTTTACAGCATATGAAAGGAAACACCATAGAATCACTGCAGAATCCTAACTCATTTCTCCATACAATTCCACTTTCCTACTCTATCATTGATTGATAAAACACATTAGTGATTCAACCTATATCCAGTTCATGAAAGCTTTTACATTTGCTTTTCTAACCACCAGATGTCTGGTAGGTCTTTCCTGGGAAAAATCCTCTGGCGCACAGGAAGTGATGCATTTTATGTTTCAGGTTTGTTTGGAATAAATAGAAGAAGAACTGGGGAGTTAGCATGAGCAGTGATAGCCACTTACAGAAACTCAAACTTCATCCACAGAAAATCCAAGGAAAAAGACGTCACAGTACTGGACACACTGTTTGATTGACAGGTGATCTCTGGGCAGTGCAGTGCAGAAACACCACAGCAATGAGCGCTGAGCAACAAAGATGTCGCCAAAATAAAAATACAGTGATCTTGTGGATTACTAGTGTAAATCCCAACTATTTGCTTTTTGATGTCTTTTAAAATCAATAATGATACCAAAATCATTACAGCTCCACTTGGTATCGTTTGTTAATACCCCCCTTAATCAGGACAGATTTTGTCATGTGACTACCAGACCACTGTACTTCTCTTTTACCCCCATGTGTCATTAAGCAATGTGAAAAGGTTATGCTGTTTTTTGACGTTCCAGACTACTGTTTAATTGTGCAAATCCTTAATTTGGGTCTGTTTATATAGTGAGTGCCAGTTTAATGATTAGTCTAGTTCCTCGGTCAGATCCTTTGATACAGAGAATCACGCTGGCCCGACCGAGACAAGAGATAATCATCAGCGCTGCATTCATGCTCAGCCAGCGTCCTGAGCACACATAATAAGCCTACACACTTCTACCCCCAAACCTCATTATGAGTCAAAGACACTCATCAGGGAATGAGGATAAAGATTGTTAGAAAGGGTTCCAGTGCTTTCACCTTTGTGTGTTCCGCTGTGCTCAACTGCTCACTGATGGCCCCTCATAAAGGAAAGCCTGTCAAAGACGCTATATTACAACAGGACACCACAAGCCACTCAGAGCCAGCCAGTGTGTCTCCTTAGGGTCTGTTGCCGGGCTCGCCTCATTCACACCCACTCTCAGTCTGTCATGTCAATTAGCTGATGACTCCTAGTTGTACTGATCTCATGCTACAACAGCTGCCTATATTACAAGATGGAGTGTTTTATGGAAGTGAGACATTAGCTTAAACCATGGTTGAAGCATATGGTGTATCCACTGAGACTTGTTGATCTTAATCTGTCGTCAGTCAGTGACAGCTCGTAACTGATTTCCATGCTGCACATCTTTATTCCATGGTTAAGAGTTGGTCCCTTTTCATGTTCCATAATTATTCCAGGGCTAATTTCTACAATTCTACACTACTTTAACCCATTCCCTGCTTGTGAGCAGCTTGTCCTGAACTAAAATCCGGGTTAACCCCTTATTAGAATGCGCCAGTATGATTATCGTGGTGTCTCAGATCAGCCTTTGAGTCAATCGGGTTAGTTAAGATTGAATCTGTAAACCGCTCACCCTACCAGATAATCTTTGCCCACCATCGGTCTCAACCATGCCTCCAATTAGGATTTCCACCCTAAATGTTGGGATGGGCAAATGTGTAAATCTCGATAATCCTCTAGTGTGTTGCTACTCAGTGTATCTTCAGATGTTGACACTTCCTACGCCCTTACCAGTGAGGTGACATGATTCTGATGCATGTGTCCTTGAGTATTGACAGTTTAGTTGGTGATTACCTTGTTGTATTCCAGCAGGAAGCCCGCCAAGCCGGCCTGCAGAGGGCACAGAAACAGCAGGGACGTCTGGAGCCGATGAGCAGAATAACGGCCTCAGGAAAAAGGTGAAGGACCACAACAACGGCGGGAGCGAGGAGTCCACAACATCCCCATCTACTCAGGGAGTACCAACAAATGAACGGACACATCCCGTACGGGTCGGGGAGAACGAACAGGGCCAGGGTAAGGCGCCAGAGACTGAGGACGAGTCTGGGGCGGGGGCGAAAGAGACTCCGGTGGATGACGGAACAAATGTTAAGGAAGATGATAGCGACAGGACACTGGGGACAAGAGAACCACAGGGTGGGGCAAACTCATCTGCACCCGGCCACGAGGCCAACAATTTGGACTTTGACCTGTCCAGCGACAGTGACAATGACTCCATTACAGAGAAGCCTCACTCATCAGAGAGCGATGGTGAGGGCAAGTCTTGCCGGTCGAGGAAGTCCAAGCAGGAAGGCCCGACGCAGGAGCCCGGTGACGGGGATGGGGTGAGGGAAGGGGACAGTAAAGGGAAGGGAGAAGGAGAGAACAGCTCCGACACGGGGGAGTCCTCAGGAGTTCTTCTCCCAGATCCAGAGCTGGGGAATGGCTGCTCGGACAGGAGAGAGGCAGAAACAGAGTCCCAGAACAGCGAACAATCTGGGGTTACCATGGGGGAGGAGTCGCTGGACCAGAGTATGGAGGACGAAGAGGAGGAGGAGGAAGTCGACAACGACCAGGACGATCACCTGATCTACCTGGAGGAAGTGCTGGACAGGATCCACGCTGAGTACTATGCTCGGTACGAGGCCTACCTGAGGAAGGAGGCCTCTGAGACACCGGACATCCGCAAAATTGTCCCAGAGCTGAAAAGCAAGGCACTAGAGGGAACCACCATTGCGTTCAGCGGCCTGTACCCTACCAACTACCCCATGGAGAGGACCCGCGAGTGCTACCACGCCAAGGCACTGGGGGCCAAGATCGGCAAGAACCTGGTTCTCAACTACAAAGATCCCAGTCGGACAACGCATCTCATCGCAGCAAGAGCTGGTATGTTGGTAGACTTATGTATGCCATTGACCAAGAACACAATAGATCTATTTAATGATAATAAATAAACTTTATTTATATAGCACTTCAAAACAGGTGTTACAAAGTGCTTTACAGCATGAAAAATGCAGAAAAAGGTAGATAAAAATTTAAAACAAGGAAATGGTCATGAAGAACATTATTCTTGTCCTGAGCTATAGTAGATTTGAAAACAAAACCATGAAAACTGAATAATATCGCCTTTTAAAGGACTATACTAACTTTTTGGTCTTTGATGAATGTACCATTGTGTGATAAGATTAGTAACAGTTCACCTCTGTCCTGTGCTTATACAGTTTGCTATGGTGTTAACACTTTAGCAATAGCTTAGCATCATCTGAAAAGCACCATAGCGCACAAGTACACAGAGGAAAAAAATGCTTCAAATTTTCTCATCACAGAAACAAGTTGATCTAAGAGTTTACTTGCCAAAGTTGGTGCATTCATGTAAATCGCAAATATGCGTCATTCTGTTCCTCATTGAAATTCTGTCCTAAACTTTGACGTTCATTACTGACTTAGTGCCTTATTGAAAAGTCTGTTGGAATTTCTAGGGCCAATACTTGCATGAGGTTGTCTTCTTCCTGGGATTTGTAATCAAATAAAACATTATGTGCAAGTTTAAAGGGTGTGGATCTTAATCCATGGTACACAGTATTGTTAAATTAGAAAGATCATTTTGCTGAAGTGTGTTATACTGAATTGTAGTCTCCGCCAACAACCATATGAGTAGCTCTTGATTTGGCTGGAACAAAAACAAGCAAGCCTGCATATGAGAGGCATGGTGTTTCTGATGTTATCCCCATTTGCTACTAGGGTTGTCACGATATTAGAATTTCTAACTTCGATACAATACCCAGGAAAATATCAATATGCGATACCATTTTCGATACCACGGGGGCGAAAAATGAATTTTCAATCTTTTTTTTCAAATAATGTTTTCAAGTTAAAATTATATTTTAACATGAAAACAATATTTTAAAGTTGTCTGAGATCAAACAACACATTTTTGATTGACAGGTGTCGATCGCTGTCATGATTTGCTCTTTTTTATTGAGGGGAGTGAGCTTATACTGCACAAGCATGTGAAACATCATATTGCCTCCTGGCCTCTGCAGCATAGACTGTAAGCAACTAAGCAAAAAACACAGACAGAGACCCGAACTAGTCCCTTAATATCCGACAACGCAGGGGGAAATCCCGGTGCAAACGAGACAGATGGACGGACAGACAGACAGACAGCTTCTCCATAGCGTAGGCCCAATAAAACTCATTCAAAACTTTGCACTTACACAGCAGATTACCCTTGCTCTAGTCATCAGCCTATCAGAACACTTTTAGCTTGTTGAAGCAACAGATATCCACCAATGATAGGGAAAAATCAGCAGGGCTAGAGTTAGTGGATTATTATTGACAGAATGATTTTAATCGGACATTTCAACGTCCGGTCGAGCCTTCTGACCGGGCCCGGACAATGCATCTGAAACCCGGACAGTCCGGTCGAAAACCGGGCATCTGGCAAACCTACTTGATAACGTTAGCTAGCTCTGTAGCTAACGTTTGGTTTGCTAGCTAAACTAAAACGGATGATGTGCAGGGTACGTTAACGTTTATGATAAATGTTTAATGCTTCAGTGATGTTGAAACGGGAGCTTTCGCTAACCTCTCGAAATTCTTTATATAGACTGGTGTGTCGGTCCTTAAAGTCGAGATGAAACGGCATTTCGAGAGTATCTACCTTCCGTATCGTGACGTATTTCCAAGTGAAACAGGAAAGATGGGCGGGACATAACGTTGGGAGGAATTTGATTTGAATGTTGAAAAGTGGGCGTGTCATAACATCCGAAGACACACCGAAGTACCATGCTGTTGCTAGCTAGCTAACTAACTAATAAATCTTATCTCTGTGTGCTAAAAGTTGAAGATTGATTGATGGGTGGATGTCATGATATTATTGGTTGAAATTGGTTGAGTCCTGCTTACATAAGCACACAGCATATTTTGTTTTACAGGAAGAAAACATGATTGAATTTTGATATAAGAATACAAAGAAATAAAAAAATTTTATTTATTTATTTTTTGCATATATTGTTAAATAGGTGCACAATATGACCGGGGATGTGATCTAAAAGGGTTAAAAAGGCATTTTTCATTTCATCTCGACTTTAAGGTGCTTTGGGAAAGCACAGATAGGCTAATGCGATGGAAACAGATATTTCTTCTACCCGAAGTTGCTCGTTATTATTCGGGGGAAAAAAGCCATGATTGACATGTCTGTGCGTCAGCCACTATGTTTCTTCAAATGGATTCATATCATTGTGGATGGCCACAAGATAAAAATGCCCATTCTATTTGCAACATAGGACTTTGATTTCACTAACTAGTCGTTTCATTTACTACACATTAGAGGTCTGCAACCCGACCCGAACCCGACGGGACCCGAGACTGTAACGCGCTTGGTCGTGTCATAGCTTACATTAGCTTTGTGCTTGTTAGCGTTAGGGAAGTAGGCTAATGTTACTCGTTACACTTTTTTTTTTTTTCAAAGGGGCTGTATTGGCACGGGAAACATACGTTTACATTGCCAAAGCAAGTGTGAAATAAAAACAAAAAATGTACGTACAATTAAAGATATACTAGAATAAAGAAATGTGTAACCAGAGCTGTGTAACATTGCCATAATTATAATAACCATAATTATAACCATATAACATCAAACACGAGTTTAACACTACAATTTGTCAAAAAACACAAATTTTATTGGGGACCCACTCAATTTCCCTGGGACCCACTACATTGAAAACCTATTTACGTCACTGGATTTCTACTGTTGTTGAGCAATTGATTTAAAAGGAGGATTCATCCCCTTTCAAGAGCAGTCATTTTGAATATTTTGTCCTTAGTCGTAGAAATAGGAGGCTACTTCTCAAATCCTTCACAGTGTTGTGCTTGTGTGCTGACAAAATTTGTACACATAACTCTTGCATTTGCAACTCAATGCATTTGAAATATGAGTCTTTTACTTAATTGTTGTGTAGTTATTTATCTTTCTTCTTTATTGCATAACAGCTCATTTTAGTCACGAGGGGCGTCATTCGTGATTGATGCAACTAATGTTTTGGTAATGACGCTGGAGGTCAAGAGAGGTCATGTGAGATGTGTTTAAATGTTCAGCTTAGTGCTGTGATGAAACTCAGGGATGTAACGGGTAATAATTGAGATTAGGGATGCCCGATAACATTTTTTTGCCGCCGATCGTTATCTGACGATACCGATCGGCCATACCGATAAATGTTCTTAAGAGAGAGAGAAATTAGACTTTTCAGTTGCCTCTCCGCTGTTAGGGTCTCGACCAGACCTTAGATCGGGCCCAAAAAAACAAGCCCGCCCCTACCCGAGCCCGTGCACGTTCTGTCTGAGCCCGGCATGGGCCCGTCCCATTGGCTGCATTTATAGGCCCGAGCCCGATTTAAAACCGTAATTTTCTAGTAAGTTGGCTGTTTATAAGTAAACTAATTCTGAGTTGTTTGAATGACAAAAATCTGTTCAGAATTACGTGCGGGATCTTACTGAATAGCCTACTTTAATCGTAACCTTTGATTGACTGGTGATAAAAACATAATTGACACAAGGAATTAACAATCAGACTTTGCAGATTACAGAGAAATTTGAATGACAGAAATCTGTTCAGAATTACGCACGGGATCCATGGTTATCAACCTGCCTGCTTGCGCACGGCGCCAGAGGAGAGGAGGAGACGCTGTGCCGCTGCTGACTGAGATGTGAATATGTATCGATCACAGTGATTGATACATAAGGTTTAAGGTTACAATGTTATAATACATATAACATTCTGATTATCACACCAAATAGCTTACTCCCCACCCCAATTATAAAAAAAAAAAAAAAGACATTATATCTCTGACCACGAGACCGGCCCGAGGAATGGAGGGGAAATTCCTACCTGACCCAGCTCGGGTTCGGGCAGAGAATGAAACCTCTGGTCTCGACTGTCGTCCAGTTCCGCACCGTGGACAGCGGTGCAGAGTGCAGACCATTATGTGAACAAACGCACATGGCTCACGTGTTTTGCGTCATCGATCGGTTTTTGCAATCGGCGACTATAAAGCATTGTCGGAATTCTCCGATCTCATATTTATACTGAATATTGGCCGATTCCAGTTGCTGGCCGATCGATCGCGGCATCCCTAATTGAGACTGAATGCACCGTCTCAGAGGTCAGCCGATCAGGGCAGGTGTGATAAGCAGAATTAACTGAGCGCAGCCCTGGTTAACATGTGAGAATAAATTGGCATTTAACAGTCTGGATAGTCCTGGAAAGAGAGGTTACAGGCAAGGGCGGATATTTCATTTCACTGTTGGGGGGGGACAATAAACAGAAAAATTTCTCAAGAGCAATTCCTGAAGGGGACACCAAAGGTGCCGCCAAAAGTACTGTTGTATTAAATGTATATAGAGCTCCATTATGAAACATTTCCATAAGCACTTCATTCCTTTCTTATGAAGATTTTATCAAATTGCCTTTGATATTACTGGGGTCTTTCTACTTGGCGTTTCGGTGCACTGAAAAATGATCGGATGTCTGTTTTTCTTTTCTCTGCCATTTTAACTGACCTGGCTGGCTGACAAATAGACACACACACACACACACACACACACACACAGCATGCAGGTTATTTACAGTAGTAGGTGAGATGCAACACCCATTAACTGAACTAAAGCTAATATATGCCTAATTAGATTTAGTTTTCCCGAAAAAGCAGATCTCTAATGTTTTGCTGTCAATGTGTAAAAGTCCAGAACGCTATGAAGCCTGCCAGAAACTTACTTATATTTTAACATAATGTTTGTTGTAATTATGTTTTTTTTATTAATTAAGTCTTCATTTATTTCCAAAATTATGAACAAAATAACATAGTGGCAGCCATTTTACATGCAGTAAGAAAAAAATAATATACTTAGAACCTAATTACATAGGGTAAGTTAATCTTAAATATTATATTATAGAAATATTACTGTTACCATCTACAAAAGATAAAGTATTTTGGTATGAAATCCCGCATTTTAATTTAACCAAGTATCCTGTATCATAAATACATGTCTGGCATTTGTAACAAACCAAACCGCTTGAAAATCGGTCGAAAATTCAGTGAGTTATGAGGATTTTAATTGTGGATAGACCTCCTGCCTCCATACACACACATGCATTAGGAGACGCGGCTCCGTACCAACACGCTGACGCACAAGATTCAACCGCGAGGTAACGGAACAAAATGTAGTCTGGTTACAATTGTGAATGTGTTTTATTCTATTGAGTGGTAGAAGTAAAGAAAAATGTCTGACACATCCTTTGTTTTAAGTTAACCTCAGCTACTTACTGGAGGTCAGCCACCACTGACACACTTCCAGAGATCCTCCACACACACTCGTACCGAGGGCTAATGTGTGTGGGGGGGGGTTCGGGGAGGCAGGTAGGCAGTGGACCAAACCACTGTGAGGCATATGAGAGAGGGACTCAATCTTTCGAAACTTAAAAACGCATTGTTTTGCGTCTATAATTATCACAAGTGCTTTCAATGCATATTATTATATTATTTAAAATTATATAGTTATGTTTACAATGATATATTGAGGGGGACAACTCTCTGTTAGTCCCAGGAAGGGGGGGTCCGGACCCCCCTGTCCCCCCCGTGATTTCCGCCCCTGGTTACAGGTACTTTCGCCATAAATCAAATTTAAATGTAATGTTTTTTTATGCTTGTTTGACAGAAACATTCACTGTGTGAATGCTTTCTGATACTACAGAAGCAGGAAGAGATTTGTGTATGCTAATGCTGGAGGCTGTTTGTGTTCCCAAATGTTAAGGACTTTTGAAATCAAGCATGTGGTGGAAAACATTATGTGGAGGCTGAAAATAAATATATATGTCTCGTCTAGATGGGCCCATCATGTGTAGACCTGCAAAATGTCCCGCTGTGCTGAGCATAATGGGTGTTGATCAGGCCAGATGGGCCTATTAAAAAATATGGTAATATGGTTGGAAAATATTTACCTAAGAATTTGGCTTATCATATCATGGTTTCTAGTGTGAAGCTCAAGCTGTCTGATGAATGTTGATGTCCACAGCCACAGAAATGAACTGAAATAAGAGGAGAGTAGCGCTTATTTCTACGATCCAGCGACCCCAACAGATTGTATTAATCAACCATTCCTCCACAGATGGGCTGTTTAATGGGGTGGATGAAGTGATGCTATACTTGACTTTACCTCTTAAAGAGACTAAGAGGATTTCCTCCATTGTAAATCAACATTATGAAGTCTCTGGTGGGCTGAATTATGAATATCATTTTTGTGCTTAAAGTGAATCTCAAGCTACAGGCGCAACCACACTATAGTATTAATCCCCTTCTGGAGGTAAACACCTGTTTTTCGGTTGCACTGTGAGTGTTGTCATGAGCTTGGCGTAGCGCAGTATGTGTCTTCAGCCAACATCAGATGACTGATTAAAGTGCCGATGACTTTGGTTTGATAAAAAGAAGAATCTGTATCAAGACAGCAACAGTAACTGGATTTAGTTTTCAACTTCCCAAATGCTTGCCAACCTCACAACGGAAGCTAAGTTTGCTGATGTAGTTTTCTATTTCAGATGTTTTCAACCATAGGCATTAGGCCAAGACGTGACCTGTGTGCCGTTGTCAGTCATTACATTGATGCATAACAACCTCTGCAGCGGAGTATCACTTTTAGAAGCACCTCCATGACACTCAAAATGTCACACAAGTGGCTTCTTCCTGCTTCTGAAAGCCTATTCCATCTGAAGAGCACCAAGAGTGGATTCACCGGCTTGCAGGTGGTCGGCACAAGGACCAAAAAACCCAGCCCATGCCTGTGTTGATCCCAATCCAATGTGCCCTCTGAAATCAAGCACAGGACGCGGCACTGTTGCCTTGGGAGCCGGCCTCACTGAGAGCAGCACTTAGCAATCAGCCACCTTATACGTCAGAAGGGGAGAAAATCAGCCACAGAGAGGGCACAGGGTGAAATCAGCGGTAGGCCACTTAGTCTGGCAAGAACCGCTGAAAATGCCTGTTGTGTCAGCAGTTAGAACAACACGTTTGACAGGCACTCATCATGTCCATTTCACATGGGAAAATTGATTATTTAATTATACGTTTTAACAAGATGGCAGCCAAGACCTCTATGTTTGGAAAGTGGCTGACTAATGCATCCCCTTGTTCCCGCCGTGTTCCGTGGAGTTGCTCTCGAAGACACACATGGGGACAGGGTTTCTGGTGGCGTAATAGCAAACAATAAGATTAAGAGTCTTAACATTGCCGTATCTTTCCATCACATGGCTGGTCAATAGATGTCTGTTGTAGTGTTGTGTTGCATTGCCTTTTTCCCCTCCCCTTTCTTTTGGAACCCAGGATGATGCGGTCACATTGTACGCGCCTCAGACCACTGACCCACCGAATGCACACAAAACCAGAATTTTGACTTTGATACTAAAGCTGTGGAAGTTGGGTGACAGTGGGACCGGCCCTGGGGCCACAGTTCTTTGGTGGTCGTGCAGCACGTTGGTCTCATGGTAGCCCATTAGGCGTTTTCCTCTGCAAATTGTGACTCAGCCATATCACAACCATGAGGGACTTTACCCTATTAAAACCTTCCTCCGCTGCTGCTGTTGTCTTCCATCTTTCTGTGCTATTCTGGTCTAGGTGAGGTCTGTCCAAACAAGCAACTTAGCCCTGCAATTTTTCAAAACAATACTTTGGTGAGAGGTGAGAGATTTCACAGCTCTGTAGCTAGAGGTGGGACTAGCAGGCAGCATTTGAGCCTTCTTTCCTCATCAGCATTTCACAAATGTCAAACTTGGTGGTCTTTCAAGGATTCAGAATTAGAGTAGCTGTTGTTTCTCATCAGGTTAGGGTTAGGGTTTAGACCAGTTTATGACAAGCAGCACCACACCGAAAAATCCCATTGAATACTATATACGCCAATTGAGCAGGAAATGTGCCCGAAGAAGAGAGCCGGTCAATATCTGAACAGGTGTGTGATTGTTAGCCCTCCATGTGTAAAATAACCCAGGGTTAATGAGGTACTGCACTCAGAGATGCAATTTAGTGTCTTTGTGTCAAACGTCAATAAATCTAATTCAAGCAGAAAACACTGCTCTTCTCTGTGGACTTGGAACAAAACATAGACTCCTGCTTCTTTTTCTTCTTTTTCTTTATTTTCTAAGGAAACTATTGGGTTGGCAAGAAAGTGAAATGACAGTGGTTCAATGGTTCCAAATGACAAATCTTTTCTATCTTTGTATCCGTATTGACACTTTTGACTCTTAGTCTAGGCGATTGTTTTCTCTCCCAGGACAGAAAGTCTCATCATTGATTCGAATCGCTCAACGGACCTCTGCTGTCTGTATCTGTACAAAGTCGTTGATTGTCATTTTCACCTTCTCCTCCCTCGCTGTTGCTGTCAACCAGGCACTGAGAAGGTCCGTCAAGCGCAAGGCTGCAAGCACCTCCACGTGGTCAACCCCGACTGGCTGTGGAGCTGCCTGGAGCGCTGGGAGAGGGTGGAGGAGCAGCTCTACCCGCTCAAGGAGGATTACTCCAAGACGCCACGGTAAAAGCACTGAATAATGCCCCGTGGGTCCGCAGGCCGTCCCAAACCCAGTACGATACCAAAACTGCTAAAAATTAAGGGTGCTCCGATCAGGATTTTTGGGACCGATCACCGATCGCCAGAAGCAGTATCGGACGATACCGATCACGGGGTCTATTTGAAGCCTTCTATTCATCATGTAGCATTATTTATTTATTTAACTATTCTTAACAACATGAGATGAGAAAGTATCATGAATTGACAACTGTTTATTGGCAGGCAACATATTCCACTCTCTCTCTTAGAGACACAACTTAAACCATAGCAGCCTACACTTGGTTATTGGGAGCAACTTAGAGCTTAACAAATATAGCTTTCCTGTGGAATAAAATAAATAAAATTTTATAAAATAAAAATTAGAATAAAAGCTAAATGTGCACAACACACCAAGTTAGAACAATAAATGATATATAGGCCTACTGAGGCAACAAAAATCAATTCCAATAGACGGAAAACACAGGGCCTTTATCAATTTACTCCAACTTTAGAGACTAGAAGAACTGCAACATAACAAAATATTTTTCACTATTAATCTGGATTGAGGGAGCAAACATTCAGAGTCAGAGTTAAAAAGTAAATATTAACATTTTCAGTCCACTCAGTGGATACTGACTAGCACCTACAGTAGCCTATATACAGCTAATCTGCTAGTCTCGGAAACCCAGCTGTATTCCGAATAACGTTAATAACCCTTAGTTCTTCTTTTTGGGAATTCAGCCGGTCGTCTTCTTGGCATGGAAAAAAAAATAGCCCTCACGCCCGCGTGTGCAATGGGAGGCGAACAGACGGGTCTGGCGAGAGAGAGAGTGAGCGAGCGAACGAGACAGAGCGAGAGAGAGAGAGAGAGTGAGCGAGAGAGAGCGCGACACACACACACACACACACACACACACACACACAGAGCGAGAGAGACAGAGCGAGAGACAGAGAGCGAGAGAGAGAGTGAGCGAGACAGAGAGCGAGAGAGAGCGTGACACACACAGAGAGAGAGAGCGAGAGACAGAGAGAGAGAGCGAGAGACAGACCGCACAAAGAGACTACTTCTGTTTGGATCTCTTCCCAACTCGTCTCTCCCTAACATTTTTGCAAATTTATTGTCTTTTTCAGACACCTGGTAGAACTGCCAGACCGGTGAAGCCATTTTAGCGGCGCGTAGAGAAATTGTCTTGCATGTTTTGCGTCATCTGATCAGCTCTTCTGATCGGCCTTTATAGAGACCACCGATCAAACTATTTAGAACGAATATTGGCCGATAACAATCGGTGGTCGGAGCACCCTTACTAAAAATAGCAAGTAATTTATGAAGTAGATTGGCTGAGTACCAATCCAAGTAGTACCCAATTTGCAGTCATTCATGCTGCCTAGTATTGGCTTATTATAACAGTTACAGGAACAAGTGCATCAGTAGCGTTTATTTATTCATTTGATCAAATGGCCATCCTATAACAATCCTCAATCAAATAGAAAAAATGAATGATAGATGATAATGTAGAAAACTGGCTAGATGATATAGCTTGTTTTCTTTAACACACTTTTTGACATTTAGCCTGCATAGCCAAGGCTCCCTTCTAAATAATAGCTGTTATGCCTATGAACTTCACAAATAGCAGCATTTCAACATTTTCAGGTCAGGAGACATTTTTCCTCCCGCCGGAAAAGTTTTATACTGCAACAAAGCTGACCCCAATACTACAGATACTGTTAGTGCACTAAAACCTAGATTCTGCCTAAATACTAAAAGTATTACATAAAAATCACCATATGATTACACAGAAATGTAACCTTTTTCTTGTCTATTTGAAGGAGCAACAGCCCAGCAGCTTTCCCCGATAATCAGGGGTTCCTCCAGAAGCCCCTCTTCCACCCAGCTCCCATCCACCACAAACCTCCACCTCCGGCCCCCGAGCTGCGGACCTACGACCCCGTCACAGGGAAGCTGATCCGCAGGGGTCCTCAGGCCTCGCGGCCGCCGTCTTACCTCCAGGCTTCAGGGTCTTTGTCGCTCTCTGATCACAGAGAGCAGTCTTCTCTCAGGTACGGCGTGGACAGAATTCACTTTTTGTTTCCACTGTTCTTCACTTTGGATTTAGGGTCTGCATCTCTATCCTTGACAGACTCTGTGGAAGTCCCTCCACACTGCATCTGTCCAGGAACAGTGCCTATTGGGGGTGGAGCAACATTGCAGAAAGCATGTAAAAATGATACTGATATTTCTCTATGTTTAGTATTGACTGCAAAATTGCTCATAACTAATCTTGAATCGCCCCACAGGGTCTCTTTTCCAGCCCTTCCTTCTCCATAAACTAATGGCTGTTAGCGCAGTGCCATTTTATGGACAAGCCCCAATGGAGCAACGTCTCCAACTATCAACTGAAACACAATAAAACTCCACAGTTTAGTGTCTGGGTTGTTTATAGCATTTAGTGGCAGGGGCAAGCTGTCAACCATCAGGTGTGCAGCCTCTAGCCCCCAGCCGAGCTTTTCTGATTCATTCACTTTTCACTTCTGTAGCAAAGAGGAAGCCAAATACTTTCATTAAGACAAGCATCCCAGGGGAGAACATATGCTCTGTGGCCTGAGAGGCCCATCGCTCTGTCAGATTTGCTGTGTGTGCCTTTCATCTTCTTTAGCCAGATTAGATTTTCTTGTGCAATCTGTCCCCACCTGAATCTTGGGTTCTAAGTAAACGCACAACATTAAAGATCAGGGCACTATAAAGTAGCTGATGTTGGCAGCTTTGCTCTAAAGACATTAATTTTTATCCTGCTTAATAGCTATGGTGGAAACATGTTGATGCTAAAATTGACATGCCAATTTAATTGAAAGTGGGGGAAATTCTCTATTCAGCAGTGTAAGACACTAATCTTTAATAAAAAGTTTTACCTTCATTTTGTCATAGAAGAAGTATGCTTCATTTTCCAATCATGCCGTTATTTCTACCGAGAGTTTTATCGAGGTATATTTTCCCCCATAACAAATTTGAATACCTAAACTAAAACTCAGTTCTGTAATTCTATGAACTAGATTGTGAACTTGATTGCTTTGCAGGTACAATCCTCAGTTTACGATTACAAATCACAGATTACGTCTATAAAGACAGACACGGATTTTGTTTTACAACTCTGGAAACACACAATTATGTTTCTGAGTTTTGGCGAGAAACGTTTGTAAAAGTCTCATGTTTGCCTTATTTTTTCCATTGGGGAAGATACGGTTACGATGCTCATCTCATATGAATTGTGTAATAATTTGCTAAAGTTGTAGCCTGCTGCCATCCACTGATGTAGTAATGAAAGTGCCTGGTTAAACCAGAACTTTCATTTTGAAAATGTCAATATGAAACTTAAAATAAAAAATGCATTACTTCAGATCCAGAATCAGAAGAACACTGTCTATGTATGTACGAATCGTGTTTTACGAGTGAGGATACAAACAGCCAAAAGTCTGAACATAAAAATATAACCTGTAAAGTAAGCTGACTTTCAAATATTTTTTTTTTACGATTGAACTGTTTCACAATCTCGTTTTGGGGGAAATACCGCTCCTTCCAGTTTGACAAGAGCGATGTGGAAAGCCTCACAGTTCCTGGAAGAGTCACCTCCCTGTAACCTTCCACTTCAGTTGTCTTTAGATTCAGCAGTCAGTCACCGATGCTAATGAAGAGCTTGTCCTCTGCCTGTTTATTTGTTTGTCATCGGGGCGCCGGACCCCTGCCAGTCGCCACAGGAAAGCCGGCTATTCAAGAGGCGGATATTTGTCTTGTTTCTGCCTCCTGATGATAAGTGCCCGCTTGCAAATTCCGCACAAGACGTCCCTCCCCAACTCTGACATGTACCCATAGAAATGATGCATGGAAAGAGCTCAGAGGGGGAAGCCATCATACTGTGGGTTTCATTATTGATAGTTTATCATCTATTGAAGCCTCAGAGTCAGGATTTCTGGCAGAGCTTGCAACAGTCTGTGTGATATTTCATCTCACATTACTAAACTAGAATATATTCGAGGGGATTGGTGGTAGACTATGATTTTCAGCATGTTCTGTGTCTTACCAGCCCAGTTTTATTCCCCTGAAGAGCCAACTTGTTGTCCGACAGCCAGGCTTGTGCTATGGAATGAACAACTATTCCTGTTTAGTGAGCATTGGGCTACGCAGCAGCAGCTAAAATCCTGTGGAAAACATAACTTGGCATGTATATTGCAGAATTTTAAGTTTATGAGCTTGCATAATTCAGTCCAGGTTTCAAATTGGCCCCATCACCAGAGTTGTTACAGTAGTGAGGCAAAGGAGATGGATGCTAACTAAACCCAACAGCAAGTGTCCCATTTCTGTATGTTCCATCCCTGAATTTGTTTCGCATAACATCAGAGGAATTAACGACACTTCTTCACGCAAAGATGCGATCATGATGCATTTAAATTATTTTTAACACTTTAGGGAGAACGGGCACAAAAAGTTTTAAAAGTTTCTGTGTTAATCGGGTGTTTTTTAGTAGCCATCTGTTTACTGGACAATTGCCAGTGGCTTGAAATGCTTTGAACCGGATCTGTCTGTATGATATACTGTAATTAAAACTCACAAGCATAAAATTGCCCTACATTATTCGTGCATTAGAGGCACATTGGGGTTTTCAGGGAGTTGCATAAACTTGGTTTAAACTTAAATCGTTAAAGAAGTTCTTTCCAATTAAAGATTGCCAAGAGGAAGTATGGAAACAACACCCATTTGAACAAGATGTACATCTGATGGGCCCTCGTTAGAGATAAAATCACTCCATTCTCATCATTGGTCCCCAGTCTCCAGCTTCAGTCTTTCACCCTTCGATTTGCATCCTTACATTGTCTGTTTTGTGATGTTTTGTGGCTAGAGTTGATTGTATAATAAACTGAAATTTCAAAACAACATCTGTCTTCTTAACTTCTCCAATCTCACTTATGTAATTGAAGTAAACAGGAGATGTATTTTGCTATGTGCAAAGCGATAGGCTGCTGTAAACTTTATAGGGGACTATGTATCAAATTTATTTTACTGACTGCATATTGCAGTACGGCCTTAAACTTGCTGTACAGGCCTTTTAGAGTATTCAAAGCCAAATGGAGAAGTGTTTGGATATAGATTTGATTTAAAAGATAGCAAAATCAGGTGTGCTTTAAGGCAAATCTACTTTTTGTGGTGGAATAAGTAGAAGCCTTTAAGATCTTTAAGGTCTTTTGAGATTTCTGGTGTTTTTATGAGCTGTTTCTGTTTGTTGACGTGCCTCAGGGGAACTCAGAAGAGTCAGCAGGATGAGACGGCGGGGCCCAGCCAAGACGACGAGCAGCCGGGACCGTCCCGCCGAAAACGACAGCCCAGCATGTCGGAGACCATGCCTCTGTACACACTCTGCAAGGAGGATCTGGAGAGCATGGACAAAGAGGTAAGGAAGGGGGAAACACAGGCACTACCTAACATTACTACTAGTATTTTGCCCGCACTCAAAGAATTTTACATTAATAGCAGTGTCCGAAAAGGGCTGGTAAACAAATAAAGAAACCAAATTCATGCCAACAATTAATATTCAATAATTTACCAGCCACAGTAATTAATATATATTTACACTTGCTCAGTAACTAGGGATGAGACAATATGCTTATCTCACGGTGCGATTCGATACGTGATATGGGGTTCACGATTTGATACAAACACGATACGATGTAATAAATAAAATTTTATGACAACAAAGTCTGACTGTGCAGATTTATGTTAGGGTTATTTCTGAACCACAAATCTTTCTAGCAAATGTCATTACAAAGTGCAAATGATATAATTTCGATGTAGAGCTTGTGAATTTGTGATTACTACAGCAGAATAAAATGCAGCTAATATTGCAATTAATTTTTCTGCACCACAATAATTATGTTGTATTCCGATATATTAAATTGGGATATATATCGTCCCATCCCTATGAGTAACTTATGCATTGGATCGAGTTTGTAATTCATGATTCAAGTGCAACAGATTTCTAAATTACAAGAGAGCATTTTGAAGCGTATTTCACCAAAGACTGATTTTACTGGTATTCAATGCTTGGCGGGTGTTAAATTAGGATAGTAATACATGTTGCACACTAACACCTAGCCAGTGTTGTACTGTACATTCTGACGTGTGGATTTTCATGTGCCCGCACGGCTTCCAGCAGGGCGTTATTATGTGGTGGGATCTCTGGCACATGTGCTATTCAGGGCTCCCAATGTTGAAGTGCTTGGCATTCATTAGTGTCTGACAGAAATACATCGAAACGTATAAGTAGCAGGGAGAACATCAGAGCAGCACATGTTTTGATGTCCCTTCTCATTCAAGACATCTATTCTGCTATTCAAATCCCTACATGCGCTATCATTTCGGCCCCATCTACTCTCTGCACTCTCATGTTGTGTTTTTGCCATTCCCGCTAGGCAGGTGAAGTGATCGCTAATGTCTGAGAGCTATGCACCTGCAGCTTCCATAATGCTCTTTAATGGAGTCTGAATTCTGCTAATGCACCAGCGGGGGGGGGGGGGGGGGAGGAACGTGCCGAACAGATCCTTGGGATGTGTCCAGGGCCTCTCAGCAGGTGATGGCCGCATTTGGCTGAAAAAAGAGCTTTCAGGCTTGTTCACATGTGGCACATGACATGTGACGAGCCATCTTTGAAGTGAGCTCACGTGTTGGGTGGCTATTTTCTCTCTTTTTCCTATAATGGTAAAATCTCTGACTAGAAAGATGCATCTGAGGAAGAGATTTCTGAATTGGCGAGACTATTGTGAAGACTGTATGCTGCTTGGTGAATAAAGCTGAGCAATCCCCGCCACAGAAGAGCCTTGGCTTCTGCAAGTCGATGGAGTGATTACATTGTTTATGATGGTGGCAAGTAATTAATTCACAAGGGAGCCCAACTTTGTGCCTTGCCACATCTGCCTTGTTAGAGAATCTTGTCACGATGCTTTTAACTGAGATGGGCTAATTAGATTGGCCTTGGTAATGCATCCCTAGCTTTTTTGATTCCTATTGGCATGTTATTATTTTATCGCCAAAAAGGCCTGCCTGCTTCCCTCCTAATTATTAATCTGATGAAAGTAGGGAGCAATATTAGAGAGAGCAACACCGTAATGATTAACTTTTTGTTTGGTATCGTTTTTAATTTTCACAATGTTGGAGCAATTTAAACTCACAACCCCAGAACTTGACTAGGTTGGTAATAGTGTAGGCTATAGCCAGTGTTTGTTTTTTGTTTTTTTAATCACGTTTAATATTATTATTATTGTTGTTTGGTCAAGGTAATTGTCTTAAACTGCTAAAAAAAGAAGACCCTCTAGTGTCGAGATGATAAAAAGTGGCAAGTAGGAATCTAATCTAGATTACTTTTTCCCTTTTATTTCACACCTAGCTCTTATTATTGCAATACACTGTACTGGCATTTTAGGATCTTGTTCTTTATGACAAAGTGGCTTGGTGGCTCACTCTCTTCTAACCTTGAGATTGACTACAGGTCATAGATCCCGCAAGTAAATGGGATTTTGTTTAGTTAAAATTTAATTGAATGATTCAGATGTCTGTATGATTGGTCATGCTCTGAATGACGAAGTGACTCCTGTCACTGGGATGCTAAACAGCCTGCCCGGTTATTAGTTCGATTGAACACTGAAGTTAAGTAACTCTTTAGCTGCGGGGGACAGCTCTGCAGCTCAGTCACAAACTGCTGTGGCATGCATTTCTGCAAATAGACTTTCTGCCCCTTCTTTTCTTCTACACTTACGTGTTTGAGAAAGATGCAAGGCTGCACCACATGCCCTCTAAAAATCACTGACCTAGAAATACTGCCAAAGCCAACAGCTATTTAACATTTCTCTTTTCATGTTACATATCTCCCAGCTTTCAAGGTGGTGTATGATGCTTATAAGTCGCTCTCTTTTTGGCTGTTTGAAAATGCAGCTGAGTTGTAATCCAATGATTTTGCAAACATACTAACATAAAATGGACGGTGATATTTCTTTAATATTGCACATCTTGGAGTTAAACCTTTCATAATCCGTGAGTCATAATTGGGCTTCTTCAACTCTTTTTTTTTTCAGGATTTTAGGCATCTTTTGGACTGCTGTTATGTTTTCATCAAGCTCCCCTAACACTCCTATCACTCTATATTTTTTTTTTCATCACTCATATGTCTTCCACTGAGGCTGTGTTACCACATGGTCGTCAGAAATGTATGATCCTTCCCATCTCGCTAGTCATCATGCAGTAGTCATCCCAAACATGACTCTGCCTGCTACAGCTCATTTTGCCCTCCATATCGCTGTTGCAAAGGCAGGACACATTTTCAAAGATCACTCCCCTGTTTGTGCCTATTAGACGTCATCACGACTGCAGCAGGAAGTGAGCTGGAAATTGTGTTTCTATTATTAATCTGGAAATTGTACATTATGTCTGCTGTCGGGCCAGGCCTTTTGTATGATTGCGTCTGAGGCTTGCGTGCCTGCACAACTGAGTGAGGGAACAGAGATGGTGGGTTAGACTGAAAAAGGATTTCTCTCTTCCCTCTCTTAGATAGTATGGGGGTTTGATAAGCAGATTGGCAAGGAAATGAATGATCAGACAAATGTTTGTCAATATATTGGTGAATTTTTGAGAAATGGTCTCCATTGATTTACTGTCAACAATATGGTTGAATGAATATGTTCTGGATTTTGTAACGTGTTTCAGGAATTATCAGAGAGGGATTTCTACAAACAATGTCTTGAACTAAGAATAAATGGATCACTAACGGATTTGTCTCCACTTATCAGGATGATGTGAGCATGTTGCAATCATGTTGAAATTATGGATGTCTGCAGCTTTTAACCGTGTTAGGGTTAGGGTTATTTAATAGCCTGTTCTGAGGACATGCCATGGGCGCCCAGTCACAGACGTGCTGAGAAATGAACCTGCTAATGTAGTAATTACTCATCTTCAAAGGACTCCTACAGAGAGAAGACAGATCTATCAATCCACCATCATCAATCACTCAGTAAAGTAGGAGGTTGCCGGCTTGCAACATCAGGACTGCTGTAGAGATGCATCAGTATCGGGCCAGATGCTGCGTCCATGTGCAGTTCGTTTATTTCATCTTGGAGGCACAGAGACAAACCCTTTCATGTGTCATATAGATTCCACATGCTTTCATTTCAAAGCACTTGAAGGCTCATATAATGCGTCCGAAGCACCGTTTTTTTTGGTCATCAAAAGATTATTTCACCCAAATCAATACCATGGTCTATTAAAGCAACCTCATGGTAGCACAAACCTTGCATTGATTTTCATTCTTGCTCAAAGGTCAGCCTCTTGCTTATGCACCACCGTCATTGGTTGAAGATCGAGCTGGTTATGGCCAATGAGCTGTTGTGCAATGCTTGCGCTGGGCATTGTTCCCAAAATACCAGCAACAATTGTTGTGTAAATGTGACATTTGGACTGGTTGAAGATAAAACTGAGTGGAGTTCAGAAGTCCTCCCTGGGTCTCTAAACGATTCAAGCCATTTACGTGTGTGTAGATTGCCTCTGAGGACCGTATGTTGACAGGTGAAATATGTCTTCAGGATGAACTGAATATCTTTATTTCAGCTTGGGAGTCCACAGTCAAATGATTAACTCATCTGCAATGTCCTAGGGTGGTTAGCTTAAGTGCTGGAATTTTGTCCCATAGGAGTTAGCTGGGTGAACAGTTCAAAGCCAGCAGTTTTCACAGCTGAACGGTATAATGTTCTTCATGATATGGTGATTAGATCATTAGATTTTCAGTGGTGACCATCATTTTCTCAGATGATGAAATGTAGTCTAATCTGGTTCATAAGTAAAGTGATTTTGGACAGGTAGTAACTCTCAACCGCGAAGGGCTTAGAAATTACCATCTAGCGGCCATAATTTTGAAGCAGCAAATCAGAATGTTGGCTTCTTGCAAGCATAAGTAAATCCTTGCCCAACATCTTTTGTACTGTAGAACAGTAAGGAAATTGACTCGCAGGAAGGGTCCCTTGTAGATACAGTGTATTTGAAATGTCATCCTCCTCGGCCTGCCTCAGCTAAAGGGCGGTCTGTGACATTCTTAAACACTCCAGATCTTCAGGGCAAAGGGAAAGAAGCAGGCTTAATTGGCCGAGGCTAGGTACATATCTGAGTCAGGTAGACAGCCTCACATTTAAATGTCACCAATGGTTACATGGTGGTATGTGTCAATTTACCAGGAGCAACATGTGCAGAGTTGCCCAGCAAAGAATCACGGCAGTGTACCAACCAGGTGACCTTTCTTTGAAATTCCTTTCCCGGCGCGCTGTATGATAACTGGGACTGTCTGCGTTCTCTTATCTCTGCTGCTGGCAGTCGCACCGACCACCTGCACCACATTGGCTCACATTTATGGGTCTTTACCTGTGGGTGAACGCAACTCTGTGTCAGTCTGCTCTCTCCAGTAAAACAGAAAAGCACAAATTCATTCCACTACATTTTTATTGGTTCAGTTGTGGTGTGGGTTCGGATGGAGCCAACAACTGTAAACCCTCTGACCCTCTGCCAAATGTCCACTAATGCTCCTGGGCCCAGTTCTGACTGCACTGTCTGGCTCTTCTCTGACAATACAAATGTTATACCTGCAGTGAACTTTCAGTAGCACTGCTCAGTCTACCTTAAACTTGGGTAACATCAGTGGTAAAATTATTGCACAAAATGTATGCACACATAAAGATGACAGAATTAAAGAAAAATGGACCATATGTGAGCCACAGTGTTGGCTGTCTATCCAGTTAAAGAAAAAGTCCACCCTAAGATACTCATAAACTGTTATATATTATCAATCTGTGATGTTCATTCCAGGAGTTATTTTGTGTTGTAATTTACTTTTTTGGTATGCCTGCCTTGCCTCCACCTGCCTCGTCTACTCCTACGTCAGTTAGTGATTTCCTACATTTCCCAGAATGACTTTCAACAACCTCCAGAGAATGTGCCTGAACTTATTGCATTTAGCTGTGGGTTCATGAGTAGGTGAAGAGAGCAATAGCGATAGCATAGTAAAAGTAAGAGAGCATTTTTCCAGGTGAGAAAAAGTCATGTCCCTTACTCAAAATGCAACACGTCTTGTGGCTGCACTGCATTCTGATCTATTGAGGCTACTGTCAGTGGAGAAGTTGGCCTCTCTTCCTTTCCATTGTTGAACGTCGGTGCAAAATGATGAGTCTAGAAAGACGCCGTGCTCTGATATCAAACTCCATTGGGTACAAAATACACCACCACGACAACAACAACGGACCCAGAAATGCAAGGTACATCGCCAATAGCTTTTTTAAGTGTTTTGGATTTTCCTTTAACACATCAATAGATGCGTTTGTTAATGCTTCTAGTACCTATAGTGTCTCACAGGACCAACGCATTCCAGTTGACTTGCCTCCTCAGAAGAGTTCCTCAGTGGAAGTCAATGGTGTTTCCAGAAGCTCGCACAATATCACGTCAGAACCATCCAGCTGTACAAATGTAAGGCCCATGCAGGCTACAGTACAGTATGATCCTAACAAGTGCTCATTAGCTCTATCCCTAGATGGACAGTACAGTTAAAAAGCCATCCTGTAGAACATAGTTCAAGGCTTCACGTCAGTTGATCATGTATCACAGGCGGAGTTCCTTTAATCCCACAGTGTTTGATGTGTAATGAGAAATGTGGTTAAGTGGCTCAGCCATGTGTAGACAGAGCAATGAGACGGGCTTGTCTGCTCTCTCTCTCTCGGTTTGTAGTGTGGTCTTAGCTCTTCAATCACAGGTCTCTGTCTGGCCTTTCATATCTTGGCAAATGTTAGACAGGCACACCATCCTTCCTGATATGTTGCGGGATATTTCTACCACTATGGAAGGGGATAATGGCCTTTTGCTGTCATTTATGCATTTCTCTTCATTTTTCAAGTGTTTTTTTTTACCCACCAAAAGCCTCTCCATCACACCAAAAGAAACCTCGTCTTGAGTAAAGGATCAAAGGGAGAACGGAGGGATGTGCGTTTGCTCGGCGCCCCATTACTTTCACTCTGCGTTCCCTGGCTGTTCAGCTTTAAAGTCAATACCCCGCAATGATTTATATAATCGGTGACAGAAGCTTTAAATATGTAAATAACCAAGATTTTACTTTCTTCTGCTCTTCACAGCAGTCCAATTTTCACTTCTTGCAATGTTTCAGTTTAAAATTAGGACAGTCCATTTATAGTACATTTATATAGAAACATTATGTTTAATGGGGAACGTAGAATTGACTATCCCATTATTGTAGCACCTGAATGTACTTAAGATGTGTTTCCTGCTCTGACTCAACAGATGTGTACAGGGTAAGAAATGATTTTTTTTACCCATTCCAGAGCTGGCAGATGGCAATCACACTAACACACACACACACACACACACACACGCACACACACACACACACACAATTAGTTTTGAACACATTCCTGTGGCATGATTGCTTAATGGAATGCAAATTGATTTTTCTTTTTTCCCACGAGAGATTTTCTTTCTTGCCTTTATTCCCATATGACAATGGATCAGCCAGACCTCTCCAGTGCACTGACACAAAACAAAGTGAAATGAAGTACTGAGGAGAAAGGTCCAGCTATGCGAGACCATGCAGATATTCCACCAGTAGAGAAAGATTATAATAACACCTTTTGTGATTCAGAGTCAGGGATTCCTCTTATCAGTTTGTTCAGGCTACATTTTTCTGTGTTATACTGACATGGCCCATGCAGAGCCTATATTGCTTGACAGACATGCATGTTTATTTAAGGACTAGCATAGCCTACATATTGCTGAATTGATGCAGTCTTTATCCCTCCTATTCTGAGTGCAAGAATTGACAACCATGAACGAGGTGATGATTTAGAGACAGCCAGTGTTGGCGTGACACGGTGTGACACCATGCGTGCCCTCAGAGACATAGCTCATTAAGCCCATGATCACAGGGGATCCAGCCAAGTCATCAGTCACGGTGATCCTTGCTCTCCCAACGCCTGCAGGTATTGATCTCTCACATCCTTGGTGAGATCTAATCTTGACTCTGGAGGACACACTTCTGCATGATGCTGCAGAATATGGAGGTCCTTACATTGTTAAGATGGAAGCACAACTTTAAGCATCACAGATGACTGTTTTGTGTATCTCTGTAACATGCATCTTCATTTTTTGAGTGTGTTGTAGGCTTGTAAAGCCTGCTGATAGCAGAAACAGTCATTTCAAGATTCACCAACGAGCCCATGATGGCACAGTAGTATTTTGCACACATAAGAACGGACACAGTTATGTTGAAGTTTGTTATTTTAAGTTGAAAATTTAGTAATTCATTACAAATGCCGTTTGGGTTGTGTTTTGTCTTATGTTTTGCCAGGGAAAAAAATCATTCTGTTTGGTCCTTAGTAGTTACGCAACTAGAAGTGATAATGACTGTTTTCGCTTTCATCCTCCCGTCCGTTGATGGTAGAAGTACTCCTTTCACTGCTTCCCCTTCAAATCTCCTGCAAAAGAACCAAGCAAGAGTTACTTTGTGACTGGAGCAGTGTCCCTGAAAAGTTTTGCAAAGCATCCTGCAACTCTGAAAGAGGGCTTCTTTATGTGTGAGATTATAGCTCCATTGTATCTTGTCTCTTTGTTGTGAAGGCCGTCTGCACCTTTCCCCATCTCCTCTGCACGGCATACAGCCTAGCTAGAGAGGGGGAGTAATGAAACGACTATGGGGAGGGAAAGTCGGCATGTCGCCCCCTGCTGTTTGCATTCAAAACTGGCCATCAAGGTGAATTGGATGTTTTGCACATTTCAAATTACGCAACAGGCGGTGTAATTATGCCTCTATTTCCACTCGTTCAACCCAGTAGCAAGGCTGTCGTTACAGTTCTTTTGTACATGCATCTACGCACTGTTATGCCTTTGCAACAAACATAAGTTGTTTCATCTCATTCATAGCTAATGTGCCTGATATATGTCTGATATATGAAAGTTCAAGCTGAAATCAGTGGACACAACCAGCAGATGGAAAAAGTTGACACTTTCCCACCCCATAGTGTTTCTCTGTGTGTGCATGTGTTAACTTTATTTTACTTTACTTGTGCAATTGTTGAACAAAAAAGGTATTGAATTGTCTTGTCCCTTCTACAGATTACATAAACTGAGAGGCACTTCTTGTACTCACCTCCTCCCCCCTCCTATCCTCTACCAGTAGACAGGGCGATGGGAGAAATATCACTACACTGTGTTACATATGACAAGAGGAGAAAGGTGGTGAAGAATGCTGGTGGGGAAAAGGAAGTAATCAGCAACAGCATGGATCTTGCATTTTTTCAGAGGGGAAGGCAGGGAAAGTCTGGCAGTGTTTTGTTTGTGAAAATCTGTTGTTTCTAACTTTTATGTAGCGTTTACAACCAGACATGATGAACCTGTTATTCTTCCAGTCTGGCGAGGTCCCAGGACAGGGATCTCCTGCCTCTGGCGATGAAGTTTGTAGTCTGCCATGAGCAATATGCGCCAACCAGGCAGGGGCAGTAGGGGTAGTAGCCTCGGTATGGAGAATCGCAGCAGTTCCAGCGGAGCTTCCCCTCCGTCCAAAATGACAGATGGTCCAGGGCAATTGCCTTTGCTGATGGTGAGGTTGCTGTTGAATTAGAGGCTCTATTTAATTTGGCTTCAAGTTTACTCTTCCTGGAGTATCGGACTCCCCCTGGGCTGACCAAGCTGCCCTGGCCTGATAAGAGCGCTGCCTGTCAACTTCTAATTCCAAAGGCTGTATCAACTAAAAGGCCCAAGCTTTGATAGGATGTGAAGGCTGTGGAATGCAAACAGCCTTGGGCTACCAATGCTTTCATTTGGTGTGGAGTCTATGGAGATTAGACACGGCAACTGATGCTTTTCATATGCTGAGCTTAGCAGATGAATATTAGGTGTTGCAGTTTGGTCATTTCATGTCATTTGGACTGTAGTAGGCTAGATTAAATCATATCAATTGTTTCTTTTTCTTTAATGAAACACTGTTAACTTCAGATGCTGGGTTTTGACAGCGTTAAACACAGTATATTTGTGAAGTTGAACCTTGGTGCTGAGCAGACTTCATAGTGACAGGTAGAGCAGAGCAGGTCATGAAATGCCGGAGTGCTTCAGGCTGTAATTGTTATTTACAGAGGACACACAGCTGTGGACCGTGTGGTCAAATACATGTCACTCAGTGAGGAGCTTACTACATCCACTTTGTCGATTCAGAAGGATGCCTGGGTCTTCGCTTTCATGGTGCTTTATTAGTCTTGTTAATGTTATGTCCATAGTCAGCAACACCACTGGTATGCCACAGGTAGCCTGACGGTTCGTCTTCATCTTCCTCTCATGGCAAAGCTATACTTCAAATCATAGAAAACTTTCACATCTTGTCTTCTGCATTATGTACGGTCTGCCAAAGAAGGCAACTGTTAATGTAGTAGCAAAATCTTCACAGGAGCTGTTCCCCTAAGCTCTGTGTGTGCGGTGCTGTCCGTGGTTCTGAAAACGGTCACGCACTTGATGGGTTTTTCTCAGCCACTACATTTTCAGAGCAGTGAGTTACAAAAGGTCAGGCCTGCGCTACAGGGTCACTCGCAGTCAACCGTGCTTCTGACACAGCCAGCAAATTACTACCCCCGGACAAGCCGCTCCATCATCCAGACCTGACTCCATCATCTGTCCCCAAACCTGGAGCGCCATGAATATTCCCTCTGATCAGCTTCCCATTTGCACACAGTTCTTGGCAGCCTGACAGAACTATCTGCAGTCATCTGACAGATGACTGTCAGGCTAACTTGCCAGAATGACAGAACTGTCTGGAAGCTCAGTTTCTCAGTTCAACCCTCACCTTTATGTATCGGAGAGGACTATGGGAAGATATCCAGCTTTGGTTCCTGCTCAAAAGATTAGGATCCACTCTATTAAGAGTAATTTGGTTAGGGAATAGTCCTCACTTGATCCATCTGTCACTTTTGGAAAGTTTTTGCGTTGTCTGAGCCTTACAGATTCAAAAGAGAGCTTCATTGATATTCATTTTCAAAGTTTGAGTGCTCATTGAAATTCTCTGTCATTGAACATTTGAGAATGTTCCATTAAAAAGTGATGTTTTCAGCTCAGTCTTATATAACTATCCTTGACTAACCTCAGGTGCATTGTTGTAGGCTGTGTCTTGCTGAGACGATGAGGGAAAGGGCGAGTATCTTCCCGTTTGCCGACGCTCTTAAGAAAATGATATCAGACAGCGAGGCGGCATGACATGTCCTTTGGCTTAGGTTCTCGTATTTTCTACATTTGAGTGCTTCGGCTTCCCCTGATGCCGGAGCAAACAGTGACTGAGCGACTTTGAAGGTAATAATGAATTTCACTTCCCTTTCTTGTCGTAATTGCTCCCATCAGAATGGGGCTGGCCCTTGGCTCCAAAAGCTGGATTGCATATGGCCTTTGATCTGGCCCTGGCCTTAGCCAACAACTGAGATGAATACAGTTATGAGCTGAGTGGCACCGGAGCCTCTCTGTGATTCTACTTTGCCACCGTTGCTTTCTAACACCCTTCAGTTCTCCTCCCTGGTCTGTTGAGGTTAAGCTGCATGCAGAATCATTAGATAAGTGCTGTTGCAAGTTTTATAAGCTTTCTCCTTCCCTTTGGCAATTGAAAAATGAAATGCAGGAGGTGATCAAACAGTTTATGGGAGCTCCTTTTAACGGGTCTCCTCTGCGTTAAAAGTCCTTGGTCATTCCCAGTGATTCCCAGACTTTTCTGTGGCTTGATTTACTAGTATTGTCATCATGCCTTCCTGTCTCCCTAGACATTTGCATTAATTTCCTATTCCCCAGTTTTATTACCCCAGAGCATCAAGTCAGCCTTCCTCTATAAACGCAAATCCCCTACCTTCCCCTGTTCCCACATTACATGACCCGTCAACTGTCTTACTTGATTCATCAATCAACAATCTGCCCCATTACTACCTGTGGTACCTTTCACAGCTGAAGCCAGTAATTTTGGCAGGGTGTAAAGGTTGTATAATCGCTCCTCAGTGGGAATTTGCAGTGTAAATTTATATCTGAGCAGTCCTTGGTCTCGTGAGGACATGAGCTCTTTCTCCAATAATCCAGAGCAAACAGCATTGGACCAGGACGTGCTATACAACCTCTTGCCTCTTAAGACTTTGGCTTGAACTCAACTTGGTTGGACTCAAACTCTAATTTATGAGGTTGCCCAAGCATTAATCTATTGACTACAAAGAATTAACATAATAATTCATGCTATAAAATGCTAAATCATTTGTTTAGTTCATTCAAGTAAAGCTGTCTAAGCTGGCTCTTGCCTGTCAGTCTTGATTATTTTATTCTTTAGCCTATCACTGAACGGTGTTGCTAATGACAGATTTTTGTTAAAACTTTCACCTCAAAAAATGTATCACAATAGAATTTACTGTTGATAGAGCATTGTTGTTTGTTGGAAAGAAACAACCCATGTGAGAAATGGATCTGTTTCATTCTGCCTGTCCAGGATAGGAGTGATGAGGAGTTGTGTTTGCTTCCTGTTTTCAGATAACCAGAGAGAGGGTACTTTGTCTCTCACAAGTCATTGTGGCAGTACACCACTTCCAGCCATTCATCACTGTAACGCCGACATTTAACCTGTGGTTCATGGTTGATCTTCACAAGTGTGACCTCACAAACTTCTCCCCATCTGCAGCCTACATACAAACTTTAATTAATGTGATGCAGTTTAATGATTTTGGACATCAGTGCCACAAAAGTACATAATGTTTGCACATTGTAGCACGTCCCATAGCTCAGTGTGACAGCATGTGATGCCCTGTAGTACTCACTTAGACATTGTAGGTGCATAATGGATTTAATTAGCATCTTGATGTAAGCATAGCGCCTCGGGCCTGATTTGATTCTGAAGCAGAAATGTGCACATTGTTAAGAAGTGAACTCCAATGGCTTCGCTGGACCGGCTGGCTCTCGCCTGTCGGTCACTGTGATTGACATGTCCTTTGACCAGTCACTGAACAGTGTTTCTCAAGACAGATTTATTTTTTTGTTCAAACTTTCACCCCAATCGTTATTAGTATTCCTCAAGGAGGAATCACATTGACTTCACATCTGGTCTTTACATTTTTCCTAGCAGAATGTTTTGCTTATGTTTCATCAATACACATTCATATTTTTCATTTGAAGTGACACAGAGTGCAGTTCGGGCATCAAAGCAAATAGCTGTGTGGGCAGCTTCTAATGTCCTGCTGTCAATTTTCAGGTCTGACTGCTGTCCTGTATTATTGTTTGATATGGTTGCAGTCCAAGGTAACTTTTGTTAGGAGACAGATTTAGCCTCTATGTGTTACAAGTATGCATTGTTCATCATTGGAACAGCCACATAGATTTAATAAAAATGGACATGCGATCCATCTTGTGGGTTTAAATGGTTAGGCTCACAGGCTAGGTGTTCTTTTATGGGCAGATGATCAAACAATCAGGTTTTAAGTGATTTAGAAATTATTCATATGGCATGCTTTTAGAGACTAAATTTCATGCTTGTACATCTTCCTCTGAACTGATAAATCACCACAGTAGACCACAGGGCCATTACAAATGGTGCCCCCTTCAATAATCGACTAGCAACTGAAGCATTTGCCAAAAAAATTGTGCAGCCGCACTAAATAAAATCGCACTTGCACTAACTCAACTTGCTGCTTACGACGACGAGACCAATAGCCGGGCTCTGAACAGGCTTTGAGGGACTGCCGTGTTTTGGAAAGTTTCGTGGCGCGCTCTCTGCTTGGCCTCTTATTACAGCCAGGAAAAGGACACTGTGTGAAGATGACCATGCTGTTTCTGGGGATTGTTAACGCCTCCACTTCTGCTAAGGCTGTAAGACCCTTTCTGACATTGTGAACTGTGGATTGGTTTTTAGAGGGTAGTGATCAGAGTCAAGACATGGCTCCACTGTCGATCTACCTCTATGGTATGGGTCAGTAGTCAGGAGGGGACAAGAATCGCTTTGATTCATACTGGGAACACAGCAGTGCTACACTGTGAGAGACTGCATTCCAGTGTTTTGCTCCTTTATTTGTTTTCTGTGCTCAAAAATGAGCTTCATCCCAGTTCAACATATAGGCCTATTCCCCTGGAAGTATCTCTTCTTCTATAGATGTACAGCTCGCAGTGTGAGAGAGGGAGAATGTGTAGCGCAGATGAAAACAATTACATTCTTGTAGGACAATGCAGCAATTTCATGAATAACATTGTAGCCTATGTTGATATTCACTCAGTGCAAATGAAGGGTCACAGACACCGTTAAAGTTCAGCAGGCCTGCTGCCTATACAGTTGGATAAAGTAAGAGATGAATTTGGAGTTCAAACAATCCTCTTTATTTCTGACCTTCTACAACTACCATCATTGTTTTTAATCACGGTATACCTCAGTACCGGTATGTTGTTACATCTCTACCTGCTACCATGCCTAACTCGTAAGAATGAAACAGCTGGTTTCTTCTAGGCTGTTATGAAGCTTTACTGAAGGGTTAACGGCCTTGTATTAATGAACTGTTTGAATCATACCCTGCAGCAGTTTCATTTTGCCTTTAGAATCTACTTATCAATTTGTTAAGCCTGCATGTCTTTGCTCAGAAATTTTCTACATATTGACACTGCCATGTTGCTGTAGATGCATTATATACAAGGGACGCAGTTCTGCTTTCTGAGTGCCATGGATGTAGATCTGATTTTGTGAAGATTGACTTGATTTACTTGAAATATCTTCCTGATGTCACTTTTTACTAATCTCTGTTGATGGTGGCATGGACTTTTAATACATGTATTAGAGCAGTCTTTTCAGGACTTTGAAGCACAGAGCAACACTTGAATCTTACTGTTGTAAATAAGCATTGAGTATTGAAGTCAAGAGCATTTTGACCTTCATTGATGAATGTTGGCTGTTTAACTGCCTGTAGCTGAAGACCCTTCTCTCATTTGTGCAAGTCGTCCTTACAGGTATTTGTGTGCAGTGATGTATAGAGTGGTTAAACATCCGTACTGACAAATGGACCCCACCTCATTTTAATTTATCAGAAACTGCTACAAAGACAAGACCCATTAAATTCTCACTGTTAGAGCTCATGGGAGACAGTGATGTGGAAAATGCTTTAAGGAAGGGAAACTTTTCTGTGGAAAAAAGCAATTTGTGTTGAGATCTTAGATCCTGTGTGCTTTTTTTGCTGTCAGTACAGAATAAACAAACCCCCATTTGCTGTCTCATTTGTTTCTTACCCAATAATTTGTTTTTGCCCTGTGGGGTCAATCTAATTTGAATTTGATTCAAAGCATGGAATCGGAGGCCTACCAACACTGGCCTAACATGTTTAGAGTTTTTTTTCCCTTTTGTGTTTCCAGATCAGCCTTGCCTCAGGCATTGTTACCATTACCAAGGCACTCTTCGGCTGTCCAAATAACCAACAACATTGCTTTAATGAGCCTGGCTTGATGCCAGTAATGATTCTAGCTTTGGCCCCAAGAGAAATGTCCCTCTGCATTTATCCTAGGTTTTCCTCAGCTACTGACAAAGTATTATGTGCTGCTAATGAGTCACTGGATGAAGGGCTACATGTTTGCTCTGGTGGGATTCACCTCAGGTTCCCACCATCCCTATCTACGTCGATCTGGAGACTGTAAAACGGCTAACCTGTTGAAAGTGGTCCAATAACCTCGGGCATTGTGATTTATGAGCTCTTGAAGGGATGCAGGAATCAAGAATGGGGAGGTCATGGAGCTGACAGTTTTCCTTGGAACTTTCAACTGGATTACCCCACTGGAACAGACTTTTGCTGTGTTGTCTTAGGCCGTGGATTGTGTCGTCATGGCAGAAACCAGTTGGGAGAACACTGTTAGTTGCTCCCCCTCAAAATAAATATTATTCCATTATGCACTGACCCAACAATCCATACAGTTTAATCACCTTTCCAGGCTTATGTAACGCAGTAGTTTGCAGAGGCAAAACCATTTTCCTGATATAATTAGATGCATAATTGGAATCCAGTCTGCAATGCATCAAGGGAATTGGCTATAATGTTATAGATAAGATAAGATATGTGTGGTTCCTCTTTATGATACTCTCAGCAGAAATGTATTCCGTTAATAGAAATTTTCTTAATTCAGCTTTTTTTTTTTCCAGTGGTATGGAATGTGCATGCAATTATCTTTGGTATAGTTTTCCAGGTTCTGATTTGCTTAATTTCCTTTGCAAAATAATAGAGGGCCAAATGGCATCTGATTGGTGTTCAGTGGGAGGACGGAAATTAATTAAACTCATTTACAGTCTAATCCATATGCAAAAGGGTAGGATATTATTTGCAGCCGTGGCATGTATGCATGCTGTAGCTGCCAAATGTCTGAATGATCCAAAGTAAAAAAAAAAAAAATATGTATATATACTAAAAGTGGAAATATGAATAGACTGATTTGTTGGTGACGCTGAAGCCCTGACCCTGTCCTGACCAAAGCAAAACCGTAGCTCACGAAAGCTCTTTTCACATAGGTGGACGACATCCTAGGTGAGGAGAGCGACAACGAGAGTGAGGGGCGAGGGAAGGAGAAACCGGGGGATGAGGAGGTGGATGAAGAGGAGGAGCAGCAGCAGCAGCAGCAGCCAGGAACTGGGCAGAGCACAGGAGGGCTGGGTCCTCAGGCGCTGAGCACGGAGGAGCGGATCCAGACACCAGCCAGTGAGGCCAGTCTGACGGCTAGTGTGCCAAGGTGAGACACAGCTTCATGGAAAAATGCATTCCAGGAGTTTTTTCTTTTGTTTGTTTTCTTGAAGAAGTGTTTTTTGGCGTATGCACTTTCCCTCAACCTGCCTCGTCTACTTCTACTTCAGTTAGTGATTTCCTAGGTTTCCCAGAATGCCTTTCGACAACCCCCAGAGAGAGGATGTGAACTTGTATTCAACTGTGGGTATAGAAAGAGGTACAGAAAGTACAGACAGTAAGAGCAAGAAAGTGATTTTTTCCAATCGAGAAAAAGTGAGTTGTGCCCCTTAATCAAAATGCAGCATGTGGCTGCATTGCGTCATGATCTATGGAGGCTAATGTTGGTGGAGAAATTGGTCTCTGCCTCTTCTATGATGGATTTCTCCCTGTATGATTGTTGAACTTTGGTGCAAAATGGCGGCTCTAGAAAGAAGCCCTTGCTCTTTGATTCTGACACCAAAACCTGACGTTTACCGTTGAAAGCTTAAACATTTTCTGCTATCAAACTCCATTGTAGCAGCTGCAAATATCTTGACGTGAAGTCACATCCTTTGGCTCATATTAGCGGTATCATCAATGTAACCACTATGGCAGTCTGCAAGAATCCAAAACCATTGAGCATCCTCTAAATGTAGTTGAGGCTACAAAGTATATAGATTTCACTTTTTCCATATCTCTTATCATAAAACCGCTTCACCAACACACACCATGCCTCATGTCCTACTGAAGCCAGACGGCCTGGTTGATTGCCATGGAGACGTCTCCAAGCAGACAGCAGGCCGACAGAGAGATCTGGACATGAGAGTCTCTATTGCTGCAGAACAGGGCTGAGCGCTCCCCAGTTAACACTAGGGCTGCAAGTACTGATTATTTTGTTATGTTAGTCTGTCAGTTATTTATTAATTAATCTAAATAACTAATTTGCACTAAAACCTTTTGCAGTTGACTTCAAAGTTAAGACATTATGTTGAATACATCAAAATACCCAGATTACATTTTAGCATGAGGCTACATTTAGATTACACTCCACAGTACAGACTTAGCCATCTCCTGTAGCATGTGTAATGGCCAGTGAGCTAATTTTTAAGGCAGACTGGAAAACACAAGAATTTGCACTCCTGCCAAACTGGTACTATGTAATTTGGTCATTAGTAAAAGTAGCAGTTGCCAGTGTTTCCTTCTTAATAATGATAGCAGGTTAACCCATCTTGTGTAACACTTGATATGCTACTGCACTGTCATGTGCATCCACGTGCAAAACCATGATTTTTTTTTTTCTCTTTTCAGCTAATTTTTGCTAATTTGCACAGTGATGAAAGCGTATTATTGGGTTTCTGTACAGTATGTTGCACAATTGCCATTCTTTGGACGCTCTCGGTCACATAGGTTTCTGGAATTCTCATATGCAAGTTTCAAGTAATCTGAACAGAGAGTTGTAGATGAGTGAGTTTCAGTAGTTTGACATCAGGCGATGAATGGGTAGAACGAAGAACAAGAGCCACTGCATTCTGTTTGGCCGAGCAAAGACTCCCACCCACCTGTCTGAGCTCCTCTTAACAACAGCCCTAATGGTAGACCACCAGACCTGAGTTTCCTGTCTGCATGTCCATGTTCGACCTCACTGCTCTGATTGTCAAGGCTGCAGAAAGGAGATAGTTACCTTGTTTGTGGTGTCTTTCTGTGCAGGCATTCGCTCTCAAAAATATCTCTCGCCTGTTCTCTACTTCTGTGTGTGCTTCTGTCGAGTGTCTACTTTGTAGGAAGATTTGAGACGGAGTGTTTACTCCCTTGTTTTTTGGTCCAAAGGGTCTGCGCTCTGGCTGCCTGGTCCTCAGCAGGCATGATGGATTTGTTCTTCAGTCTGTGGTCTGTTGGGCACCTGGTCTGTCAGACTCATCTCCCCAAGTAAAGACACCCTTGGTTGCTGCTAATGAACGGAGGCTGATACACACTGTCAGAGTTCTGCTTAATCGCTGCCCAAAACTTCTGAAAGCCTGTGCTCCGGTATCAGTGCAGTGGTGCAAAGCAGTGTCAAGTGATTAGAAAGCCTGTCACACAAGGGGGAAAGAGAAAAATGGAAAACAAGCTAGACTTTCAGATAGACGTAATCTAAAGTTTCCCCTAACATGATCAGATAGTTTTCTCAAAATGTTCCTTTTTAGGCTTTTTAGGAGAAAGTAGTTTTAGTTGTTGATGTGCTTGAAATGTATTTATTTTTGTCTAAATATGGTCTGCCTCTTTCACTAGCAGCCATGTTTACTCATATGGGAGGGATACGGTACACATGTCAACTAGCTTTGCATTCTTCATCTTCTTCATGTTAAAATCACTAAAAACACATTATGTCACGAATTGTAACACAGTAATGTGTATTAGCTTTAAGAGTATTTGTGAGAGCCTAACATTCCAGTTTTGGAAGGGCTGAAGGAAGTTTATAAACCTCATCGCTTGTCTAATAGCGGTACTGAAGACAATAAAATGTGAAATCCACCGCTTAAAGTCTGCCAGGCCGAGTTAATGTAATTCTCCTGTCTGACAGAGAAAGGAATTTGACTGTATTGTTGCTCAATAGGCCATTAGTGGCAATTTGTGGTTTGCAGAAGAAGTCAAATGGCTGTTTCCTGATTTAGACGTGACTCTGTGGGACCTGCACTCCTTTGGGAGTTGGCCTAATAGTTGCCATTCTGTCGTTCTCCATCCCTCCGCCACTTCCTCATACTCAGCACAAAATACACATGGAGCTGTTGCTAAGATACAGTAGCGATGTGAACGTGTGTTTTGTTCCTGCCGTCTTTTAGTACCTGCTGCTGCCCTCTTGCTTTCCGTTCCAGTTCACTCCGGCAAATCTGCAGCAATTTTAGCCCAAAAAAAAACTTTGCTTTCCTTTCAGTTCTTATTGACAGTTCTACTGTAATCTATTCATCAACAAACACAAAAGCTAACATTGGAGATACAAACATATCCACATTTATAGAAAGCTTAGATCATATTGGGATCCACCATACTGTTGCCATCATTAACTTAGGTGATTCAAAATAATTAAACTTCAACAAAGATGATTTTTGGTACATTATGAAAATGATGGCACTAATATCCATAGACAGCTCTTGTTAGCTCCTTGTACCTCATTGCATAGCTCTGTCTAGGTTCCAGAAATGCTTCCATCTACATGTCTATTGATTGATCAGTCTTTCTTATATTTCTTTCCTTTTGACGCGGTCAGTTTCCATGGGAACCACCTGTGCAGACTATTAGTAAGCCCTTCCATTACTTTCTCCTCCAATTAACTGCTGAGCAAAAGGGAGAATTTAAATACTGACCTTGTTCAATCAAAATCAGCCTTGAACCAGCTTAACCCCAACCTCCTTAAGTTCCCGTCTATCGGCGCTCCGTCTGAGCTCTTGGCTTGACATTGAAGTGCATTAACGCCAGTCAGATGTGTTTTTAAAGCCTCGGAAATTAGAGGAACTCCGGAAAGCTGCTGTTTCAGCCCACTGATGGATGCGTTGGTGGTTATTAGCTGTTAGTCTACCAAGATTGATATGGATGATTTATGACGAGCAGCCAGAAGCGCTTTTCGGCTCCTTAAAAGAGCAGAGACGGATTGAAGGGAGAAGGAGGTTGGAGGTGAGGTACAAGAGGCGGGTGAATCTCGCCTCCCACCAACTCACAGAAACTCTTTATCTCATCACATCCACATGATTGCAGCAATGCGGTCACACTTACCGCTGTAGTACACTTGTCAGATTGAAGTGGTGTGATTTCTGTGTCAGACTAAGTGGCTCGGTTAGGGGATGTATACATCTGAGAGGTTTCCTAATAAACTTTTGTTCTGGTTACTCTTGCCATATCTCATACATCAGGCGTACAGGTCTAAGGGCTTTCGTTCATGGCTTAAGGTAAGTTATTTTACATGAGCCAGCTTTAAAATGTGGCTTTGGATGCATTGAGGTACACACCAGGGCACAAATGGACCATTTCCCATCATCTAATTTGAGTAGAATTAAAGGTTAATGCATGATTTTATTCAGACAGTCCTGGGCCTAGGTCAGAGGAGGCAAGGTAGAGCCAGAAAACACAATCAGTCAGGAAAAGACGAGGCACGATATATGAATAAATTAATACATGCATTTTCAGGAGTCAAAACGCACAGTTCCTCCTTGTTTTTTATGGTTAATATTAGTTAATAGTTATTTTTTGAGGTTATTTTGGCCATAACCCAATAAGCATATGTTGAATTTTGGCATTTTGTATACACTGACTAGTCAAATAGTCATTCAGACAACCCCACCGACTAGTCAGCCGTGAACAAAATAGACTTTTGCACATTCCTATGCCCAACCTGAGCTGAACAAGAGAGAGGAAAAGAGGACAGAACCAAAGAGAGATGAGTGGAGGAGAGAAATAAGAGGAGGCAGGAGAGGAATTCCAAGGTGAAGAGTTCCAAGTGAGGAGAGCAACAGCAACAGATAAGACAAGACGGCACACTGCATTAAATCACTGTAGGCCTGCACAGACTGCACCAGACTGCACCTGCTGCAGTCAACGTGCACCAGATTAATGCATTTTGCTGTTGAAATTTTAAAACTTTTCTCTGGAGGAGGATGCCCCTGGATTACTATGGTACTGTAGCTGCCTCTGGGCTGAGCCTCCAATGTTCTGATATCCTAACAATGCCCTGGTAGGAGCTATAACACTGGCTGACACATATAACCAGACATACAGTATGTAGGGCATGGATGTTGGAACATGTTTAATTTTTTTGCCCCTCAACTTCACTCGTGTGTTCCTCAGTCCTTGTGGATTTCTGTTTTATTTTTCTTGGACTCTGGTTTTTCTTGTTTTTCTTGCTTTTTTTTAAAGGCAGTGACAGACAGAAGTGCAGACATGTACTCTTGGACACACACACACACACACACACATGCTCACAGTTTTTTCCACACACAGCCATGTTTCAGAGGTCTTTAAAAATAGCGGTGTAAAAGCCAGATTCTAGTTTTCACAACCCTATTGAAGGAATTCAATAGCAGAATGCAAGAAGGTAGTATGGTAAAAGTTCTGCTATTCATTGTTGCTTGCAATATATCGGTCATTTGGTGCAGCAATTCAAAAAGCATAGCTTCTGTCATAACACAGCGCTGTATTTTGCATGTAATTATGCTGACCAGAAATAGTTGGAATGACAATACTAAAATAGGGTTTATCGAGCAGGGACACTATGGGCAGGGAGAGAGAGAGAGTGTCACTGATGCGCTACATCAGCAAATATAGTGCCTTGCAGAAGTATTCAGACCCCATAACTTTTTTTGAGTTTTTATTGGACAATTAACGTCTCGAGGAATCTACCGTTCACCTAGCTATACCGTCTCTGCCAAGGTGCTGGAGCAGCAGGAACATACATCGAAGGAAAGGAGTCTCAGTGCATGTTTCACAAAATCCCATTGAGTCCCATTAAGATCTAGCGAACAGGCCTGCTCTCCACTTTGTAAGCAAGAAAGACACATTAAAAAAAAAGTTTGAGAGGAAACATTGTTCGGAGCCACTAAATACAATCTAAATATGACGTGAGCAAAAAATAAATTTAATTTTTGCTAGTGTGGCAGTTTATCCCAAACCGAACAAAGGGGTTGAATACTTTTGCAAACCCAACTTCTCTGCTATTTGAATTTTATACATTTATTCATACATTTCTTCAGTTTGATAGAACAGCGTGCTTTGCATAGACCTCTGAATAGAGTATAGAGCATAGACTGAATAAATGCATGCATTGTGAAATAACTCCATAGCACAGCGAAATGTGCCAAAAGTCAAGGAGTCTGATCACTGTGTTTCTCTGCTGCTACACCGAATGCTAAAATCCTTTCACCGAGGACTTTTCAGCATCTTCCTCCAGTCACGTGATCGTTCATGAGATTCCTTTTTAAGTGGTTTAAAATGTCACTTAAGCTGGGGGTCTCTGCCGGGGTGCGGAGCTGAAGCGATTTACTTGTTGTGTTGACATTTACACTGTGATTAAGTTTGTGTATTCATTCCATTAGCTCACTTCAATCCTTTTGGCTCCAGCGCTTCCCGTATTTGTCTTTGGGCACGTTACGCAGAGAGTGGGTCTTTATCATGAGGGATTGTCTGGCACTACACCCAGTCTAGCAGGGGGAGGCTATGAGACTGCATACGGTGGACTGATTACGGAGCTGGAGCCAAGCAACAAACACAGACTCACGCATCCAGGTGGGGATTAGTGACTGGCACTTTTGGTGCCAAGTGATGCATGTCTACTAATAAGATGAGCAAGATTGTCTATGAATGCGTCTGGTTGCTCACTTTTGGTGTGTGCAGTGGTGGCCAGTGGTGTAGTCGATACAGACAGCCGCCTAGGAATATTTTTTTCCTCTTAAATAGCTCCCATGACCTGCACTCAGGAATAAGGTCAGGTCTGTGCCGCTAAGGCTGGGGACACAATAGACCAGCGGTTCTCAACGTAGGGTCCAGAGACCACCAGCGGTCCTTGAGGGGGTTCCAGGGGGTCCCCAGCAAATTTATGTCATTTCCACAGACTTTTTGTCTCTCGTAAATATTCTCACACTAGACCAATAGGCAGGAATAGTGTATCACACACTAAATGATATAACTGAAATTATCTTGCCGACTCCTGATAGTTCACTGATGTCAAGACCTCTAATCTCGCAGGAACTTTCCCGATCCAACGTGAATTAGTATGTATTAATACGTACATTAATGCAATTTGCACTGAAACAAAAAAAAAAACAGAACTTGCTAGTTTCAAACTTGCCACTTGTTTTTGTGTGAAGTTGACCAATATCACAGCTTAAAGCATAATTCTACATTCACAATTTCCAATAATTCCCAACATCTAGGCTACGCTGACATCATCACACAAATGATAAAAATCAAGAAGACCCGAGGCAACCTGCTCAGGCCAATAAACGATTTCAGTCTCGTAGGGGGTGAATCTTGAAGCACCTGTATCCACATTGCATGAAATCACATTCAAATAAACCAATTAAGACTATATGTCATTTCCGTAGATGGGCTTTGGGTCTGTACTTGTACTTCTATACTTTTTTCAGCCAAGCACACCATTTACATTTGGTTCCAGAGGCTGAGGTGTTATACCCGACTTATTTCTTGTCAATGATGAATGAACGAGTCAGTTCCCCACGCCTCGCCATCTCCCCATCTCACCTCTTGCTTTTTCCCCCCCGATGCTCTCTCTCTCCCTCCCGCTAAATGTATTACGTCACACATATTTTCGGCTCATGACTTTTACAGCAATTAACTCCATTCACCGCTGAAACGCGTCTGCCGTTGTCTGCTCTCGTCATTTTAATTTCCCGTCTCTCTTGGTGATGCGCGTTCACTCGGACGCTCCCTCACTCTCCTGTCCTGCGCCGCGTGTTTCTGGACTGTATTTATTTCCGAGTGAAAATGAATGTGGGGGAAATTGTCAGCTTGAGCGAGTGTGTTATTATAACTTTGGCAGAACGGAGGTGATGGAGAAGGTGAATTGGGGTGGGGGTGGAGAGGGGGTGGCGTGGGGGGTTTCCATTTAGCTTGTCAGACACCAAAGTGCGAAACTCAAAATGTGTCCGTTTTGAACCCAAAGGTGCTGCGGCGGCTTGGCGGATCGGTGCAGCAGCGCGTCTGTGTTGTGACTGCATGGGTTTATATATGGCTCCCGCTGTGCAATCAAGCCTCTCTCTGCTCTCTCCCCTGTCACTGTGCTGTCCGACCGAACACTGAGATTCGGAGAGAGGGTGGAGTGGTTTAAAAAATAATAATAAAAAAAATGCATACCTTGGTGAATCCAGCCCCTATTTAGTGTTAAACGCCACACGGACGCAGCTATTTCATCTGTCTTTTGTGTTCATTACATCAGATTTTGCTGTGATCAAGGTAGAATCCAAATCATTTATTCATCATTTTGTCCACAACATATGAATGTGGCTTTACTGTAGCTACTGCAGGACTTTGCACAGGCTAGTGATATTTATGTAGTCTATAGATGTGCAGTTGGCTTCACCATGAACCATTATCTTTTTTTTTCAGCAGTATGCCGAAGCAGTAATTAGTGATGGCCTGTTCACAGTAAACAAGATTATTTAAACATCCACAACCAGTGAGACTTTGATTGAATTGTAGCCAGTATGTTTTCGTCCTTTGAGTATCGGTCCTTGCATCTTGTTTCCTCTGATGTTGCATTCCTCTTGTTTTATGCACTTTGTTCATACATGTATTTCCTATGTGTGCATAGCTACTCATACAACATAGAAAATTAAAGGCTCTTCACATAATGAATCATAATTAGGACTTGCATTTATGTGGATTGATTAGGCTAAGTTCCATGTGTTTGTGAAGGAAGAACCGGAACAATGATTTTGCTGTGGAGGTCTGACTGAAGTATGTGTGAAGCAATTCCCCTATTTACCAGTTCTCATCATGGATTTATAGTAAATCAAGATCATCAGACTCTTAACCAACACGTGGATTCTGCAGTCTAAGACTCGCGCTACAATACTGCAGCACACAATAGCACATATCAAAAGCAGTCTTTTTGCAGTACGTCTACTAAGACTTTTTGCATAACCAGCACTAGGGAGCAAACACTTTATCTTCAGGATCCGCATTTTAAAAATCAATATTTTAAAAGATCTTTGACTTTATCAGAGGTTCAATTGTTGGATGTTATAAAGAATATGATTTAAAAATGTTTTTAGCTTTTGATATATCACAGGGATTTGCAGGAAATCATTTTAAACTGTTTTTGACATGGAGATCAAATTTTCATGAAGCACAACTTGTGCTTGGATCTGGATGTAAACAGTAAAATTTGTTCAACAAAACTTTTGGAAATGGAGTTTCTGGGTTTACGAAACACTGACTTTGGAGAAATCTCCTGACGCTCCGGAGGAACGGCGCTGCTGTGACTTGATGATCGTCTAATTGTGTTAGAAATGGCAAGGTGCTTTGTTTGAAACCAGGAGGAGAAAGATGAGCATCTCGTTCAGCCAAGCTTATATCAGAATCAAACACAATATGTGTACTATTCTCAATGAGATTGTGTTTCTCGGGTCTTTTCTAACCCACTCTTTTAGATTCTAGAGAAGATGGGACTCAAATACAGGAAAGGAAACCTGACCACAACTCCTTGAGGCCTTCATTTAGCAGCCATCTTGGCGAAGCAGGGCGGTGTGTTTGGATCTTCATTATGATTTAATCCATTTTCTTGCACCCAGGGTATTACTGTTCTGGCTTATTGCGTACACAGACTCTGCCTCCTCAAATTGTGCACTCTCATTAGGAAAGGGATAGATATGCTGCCGGGCATCAGGGCATGAAGTCACATCTTCTTTTTTGACTCATTTTTTTGTTTGAGCCGATTAAAAATGAATGAATCACGCTGCCAAACCCACCGGACCTACCAAGAAGTGTGTTCATTCCTCTCTCACACTCTGTCTCCTCTCTTGGTCTGCACCCCCTCCCCCCTATGTGTTACATTTATTCATATGGCCTCCTCTTTTCCTGACACAAGCCGGACAATGTATTCCTACCTGCATCTGGCAGTAGTACCTACCTGTTTTGGATTGATTTTTGACTCCAGTAAATGTCCAAAGCGAAGCTCTTTTGTTCCTGCAGTGCAAAAGATCAATGGGCCAGATTGCCCACTAGATTTTACCATCTTCCTCCCGTCTCTCCCCATTGTAAAGTTTAGATGGAGGTTTTACTGTGTATTATAAAGTTCATCTTATCTGAAATATTCACTCGTATTCCTCTCAGATTTACCTGGCGTGTCCAAGGAGAGGAAGAGTATGTCTGTTTTGTAAGCTGTGGTCATGTGGTGAGAAGGCTGTTTCATCCCTCTCACTGTTTTTCAATACAGATGTTCCATTTAGCTTACAGTATGAGATGCACGCTCACTGATAATTCAATCACAGCGCAGAATTTCCACAGTATTTTCGCACAGCTTGCATATTATTTACTGCCCTCTTTCTCCCCTCTGAGGGTTTTTATAGAATGACGGCTATTGTTTCGCATTCATGAATATTGACACATCATTTCATGCTCATGACTCTGATTCGAAGGCGGGGTTTCTGCTCGGTAAAACCAAAAGAAAGCCACGTTTTTTTTGCAGAGACCACAGTTCCGCTGGACTGTATGTACAAGCCGCTGTTGTAAAAGTCTTTATAGGTGCTTTGTCAGCTCGTGCCACCGCAAGTAGACGCAGAGGCCGTTCTTAAGTAACATGTTTTTAAGTGCCAAGGGACTTGTTTTCACGTAATGGTGCGTGTCCACTTTTCCTCGGTTGATATTGTTGGTGCCTCAGCAATAAAGCCGAGGCACATTTTGGAAATGGGTTCACCCAGATGGGCCGCTGTTGTTAAACGTCAGGGAGCGCACAACACAACACGACCCAGGAGGCATTTTGCCTCTGGCATCTGAACTGACAGAGTTTGAGCAGTACTAGCATTTGCGCCGATTCAGCGGTATTTGTTATATGTTTAGATTAATTATTAAAGCATTCACATCAATTTTGTTTCCATATTGGGTTACCTTATGCAATGATAAGTACATGTGGAATGCTTTATTTAAGAGCGAAATATTGATTTTAGTCATCATGAGATTTCCTCATAGCCTCTAGCAATCCCGATGGTACTGGCTGTTTTATATGTTCTTTCGAATACATAGACATACTAACCTCTTTGGAGACTTGTGAGTGGTTTTCTGTGTCTTCATGTAATGGGCAATACTGTACTATATAGATTTAGAGTTAGAACTAGGTCTCTTCAGACCTCATTGTGACCTGATGTTTAGGACCCCTGCAGTGTAATCCCAAATGAGCTGCTGTTCAGCCTACTTATGTAGGTCTTAGGCCTGTGTGTATTTTGGTTTCCAAGCAGGGCAAAACATCAGAGAGATTTCTGCCATTGGAATCACGGCAGCACTCCTTTTTAGCTCAATTCTAGATCATAATTGGCTCTTGGGTAAACTCATACTCCGATTATGAGAAACCTGGTTAGGATGTCTGTCTTAAACAGATTTATTATAGGTATAGGTCCTAAAGTCTTGTTCAAAGATTGCTCAATCATAAGTCACAACAATGGCTGCAAAAAAATCCTAGTCAGTATAATGAAATAAAAATCCAGTCACACACTCTTTTCTGTTTTAATGAACGCTCGTTTAATCACCAAGCATTTTCCGTTAAGTCGTTAACGTATGCTATATGGATATAAATTGTGAATTTCCTTTTATGACAGTTATCACAAGGTCAGAGAAGGGACTATATAGCACGCACAAATGACTTAAGGATATAATGTCACTTGCATGCATTCACTCTGAAGACATGAAAACGTTCTTAAACGAGCACCCATTAAAACCGAGAACAGCGTGAAACTGGATTTTTATTTCATTATACTGACAGGGATCAACCATGTGTCAGCACCTTCTACAAAGACAACATTAAAAAAAGATACGGCTCAGAATGCTGCTGCTGAGCACTATGCAAGTATAGCCTATTTTCGTTAATTTGGATAACGAGTCATTTCACGTCCGTGTAGTGCATGTTTTTTACTCAGGGAAAGCTGCTGGACTGCACAAGGAAACACGCTCCTGGTATGTTTGCCCTGCTGCAACTCGCCGTAAATTTCACTACATGTCAGTTCCACTTTTGAGGTGAATTGGTGGTCAGACTCAACACTCCCAGCAGCTCCCTAACTTATACAAGACAAGTGCAACTCTCATAGCAACTGGTGTACAGTAGGTGTGCACACAGTGAGATGGCAAGGCTGCATTATAGGCTCCATAATCCCGCACAACTTGACAAATGAAGCCTGTGACGTGTGAAAGTAATTTTTCCATTCTGCATCTGTAAACTCGAGCATAACCATCATCTTCCACCAGTCCTGCTTCCCAGCTTTCGTCTATAATTGTCAGGTTTTTCATGCTGGCATCATCAGTAAATTTCTAGGTGCGAGTGCATTTCCATAAGCAACTACAATTGCCTATAACATCGGGCTATTTGTCAGGAGCGTCACGAAAATAGCACAGATTACTTACTGGAATCATTCCTTTCCCATGTATTACAAGTAAACTGCTATTGCTCAGTCCAAGCGGCAGGGAGTAGCTGGCGACTGCATCATTTCATTCTTTTTTTTCCGGCGCACCATTTTATCTTTGGACAGGAATATTCTGTTAACTGGTTTATTCATGGCAACAGGGAGACTCGATTGCAGGGTATCAAAGGTTCAGGCAAACAGCTTAACCTGAATAAGACCTTAACCGCAATATGGCCAATAGCAAGTTTACTCTGTGCATGTAAACATAGTTACTGTCAGGTTTTTCTCTCTGGGGACATAAACAACCGGAACAAAAGGTTGTTTTAAAGCCTGAGCCCTGGGGCTTTAGTTATTTTATGAAATTTGGTTATATGTCCCAGATTAAGTCCAATATCCCCAACTGCAGTACCACCCAAACATTACTTTTCGTCACGTTAGTTTCCCCTTTCCTTTTGAGGTCTCTTCAAGCCTGCAAAGGGAACTGAGTCCATTGCCAGTGTCATCAAACTCCAGAAATCCTCCCAAGAAAGATTCGGTCTAATGGGGAATGCATGGGTGTGTAGGTAGTGGTGTGTTTAAGGGCGAGTGTTTGACTCCGGACCTTATCTGCTGAGAAATTCAACCATATATCCGTGGTGAAGAGGCTGTTGCAGCAGTTCTCTCCAATCTGCTGACTAGTTCCTCCCTCTGTGTCCAGCAGGGAGACGATATACCTTCTCCTCTCACTGATACATCCATCACTCTGCAGCCCAAAGCCCCGGTGTGAAAGTGGTCACAGAACAGTAATTTAGCTTTCTTATGGTGCTGAGCCAAAAGCAAAGCAGTTAAATCATAGAACCACTATATTTTTACAATGTCGTTATTCTAGTGCATTAACCTGCATAATAGCTTATGGCAAAATATTATGAAAGTCTGTCTAATACATACTGGACACACAAATGTTATGCAAACATTTTCAATCCTTTGTTACAAGTTCTGAAGTGTTAGAACACCACGATAGTTTTAGGATTACAATTTGTCAAGGCAGAATAATTTATTCTGCATCAGTCAGTTGATTGTCCTTTTTCTATTGCGGTCAATAGAGAATGGTCTGAATATTTTCCATCCTCTTGCCTTTGATTCATGGCAAGCCTTACCATTGAAGATTCTCCATTTTCACATCTGTTTTAATGTGAAATGTGCATCCTCCCCCAGAGACGCAGCAAACCCAGTATCTCCCCATCCACACATTTGTAAGCTCATTTAACGCCAAATCCACCCTATCATTTCAACACCGCTTTAGGATATCCTTATTCCCCCCCAAAAAAAAGGCAATTGATTCAGCTGTCATCACTTGCCACCACTTTCTTTTTGTTGTTTCTTTGAGAAGGCAGAGCTGTTTGTCCTGGGGGAGAAAGCGCAGTATCACCTCTACTTCCTCAGACTACACGCCGCCCTCGTGAACTTTAACACCTGCGCTGATGAAAGCATTCTGACAGATCGCCCCGTTGTGTGGTCCAGTCATTTCACTGCACAGCCCACAAAATCCATTCGTAGAGTTTAAAGATGCACCAGGCAACTTGGCAAGTTGGCAGCTCCAAATGGCAGCGAGAGCTAACTGTTTGAAACATTTGAACTTCAGTACCTAGAAATTATGCAACATCAGTAAACTGCACACAGCGCGCTCATGTCTACCAACCCGGCCAGTCTGTGATGCTTTGTACAGAAGGATACCAAAGTCACGAGAGAGGCAAAAGATCTAATGTAGGTGAGTCCAGTGTTCTCTGGACTCCAATATGCGTTTTTGTTGTTACTGTTTTTGGGGTGACAACGTTCAAAACAAATGGTTTTGATATGAAACGTCATTACCAAGGAAAACATTAAACAAGGCAGGCTCACCACCCACTGCATCACTTTAGCTTGTCTACCCGGAGGCTAGATAAGACCGTCAAACTAGAAGCAGAATGTGGCAACATATTGTCGGAGTTAAGAGACCAGCAGACACAGATAATAAGAGAGGGAGCGATAACAGAGCAAGCAAAGGAGGAGAGATTGGAGGAAGAAAAAGAGAAGTGATATTTCAATGAGAAGTGTCGACAGGACAAGCGAGGCAAGATGCGCGACTGATGCGCGATTTTCAAATCAAATCAAGTATCGCTGCCACTGTCGATTTAAGCAGCTTCTTTTTGTCACACTGTCAATGTTATCTTCTATAAGCATCCCATTAACATACTTGAATAAATACATGAATGATAGCCTATAATTTGCAGCTTGTGGCTGGTAGAATTTAGGAATCTACCAGACACAGTGGCTAGTGGATCAAAAATGTCCCACCCTGGTACCAGAATTAAAAATCAGTACAGAATGGAAACCTATCATTGTTTGATACCCAGTCCCAGTCCCTCAGTGTCATCCTGCAGTGTTTCTCAATCTTTATGACCGCAAAATGCGATGTGTCAGTGATGGCTTGTTTGTCTGCAGCGAACCCAGACCGCCCACCATGACTCAAATATCTCCAATTAAATGATAGATGCTTTCACATTGCAGAACTTCTCTAGTGTCAACTTGTCTCAATAAACAGTCTGAGGAGCCAAATTACCATACTTGACATTCTTCACCTTATCAAATTGTAATGGAACTGCCCCCTCATGGCTTAGTAAACACAAATTTAGCTGATGTTCTTTTATGCCCTGTGCATAAATAATACTTACTGGGATACTTAAGATTGAATGAGCTTCCCACATTTGGTGCAAGATTTATTGTGTGAGAATTTATAATTTGAAAAAGCCTGTTTGCAGGAAGGGTTAGCACGCACACACATACACACCATGATTGCTTGTTGCATGCATTCATGGTGTTTACAGCCACATTGCTTTGCGAATCCACCTCGGCCTTGCCTGGGAATGGCAGGGTTACATAATGCGATATGCAGTATTTAGATTTTAGGTGCTGCCCTACTTTATTTATTCCACATCTGCAAGCAAGCATTTACAATTACATCTGCGGCAGAGAAAATTTCAAAGAGCCCAACCAAAGCATATTGGTTAATGGGGAATCAAGAAGATAAAATGTTCTGCATTTCTGCCGTTTGCGTTTGGGGTAGAACACTGTAGGACCGCTGTAGAGCCTGATTATTCAAATCCCTTGCTCCTCTCCCAAGAGCAGCGCTAAGACAACATGGTCGGGCTGGTTGTGCATCTCATCAGCATTTGCTGCCTTTTGTTCAATTTGTGCTTTGACTGAGATGAAAGGGAAAAGTAAAAATGTAGCCCATCTCACTATGCTGTGAATTGAACTCTCTCTCGTTTTCTTCCTCTCACTCTCTTTGCTTGCTGTCCCTCCCTCCCTTCCTCCCGCCCAGTACCTTTTATTCTTCTTCTCCAGGCTACAGTGCTGTTGGTAGCTGGCTGTATTATCTGGCACCCTGCCCTTATATTGAGGATTAGCAGAAAGCCTTATATATGGACTACATGTTCTCATGAAATATTGCTAAACCAAGGATCTTTATTTTATTTCTGTCCTTGTTCCCCCGCTTTTAATCATTCAGTGTGAAACCTCAATTCCCACACGGAGCCCTATGTTATGTAATTAATGGTAGCCACTATTTCTCATTTGCTACTACAGTCCTACAGTGAACCCATCTGAGGGTCATTAAAAACTCTGAAAAACCTAAAATATATTATATATAATACAAAGCCATTAAATGTACATTAAATGTATTTTTATTTGCAATGACAGGTTACATTGTGCTGCATGTTCACTCTTAGAATAATGCAGAACAGGGTTAGTAGTACAATATGCAAATATGTTTTTTGTTTGCTTTTCATTATATCTGCTTTACAGAACACAATTAGACATCATGTCCTTGACCAATTACTTTCCTGTTGTCCTTTTTCTTTTACTGCCCAGCCTAGTTTTAGAACTTTCATCAGCTATGTTCAGTTGGAAGTAAGCTGGTTTTGCCAGCTTTGTTTCTTTAATTTGGTTTTTAAATTGGTCTTAAATTCAATTCCAGGTAGCATAAAAAAGTTTTAAATTTGTTTTTCTGATACCTCGCTACAGTACATTTAGGTCTTGGTGTTCATCATTTTAGATTTTAACATCTTGGGTGTATATGAGTAGGGGTAAACTATCATTCATCAAGATGGGCCTGACATTTCTCTCTCAAGTACTGTTTAGGAATTGTATCTTGTGTTTATTAAACACATTCCAACACAGTTTGGGTGGAAAAAACTAGATTGCTCTAATTAAAAATTGCTCTAAAAAAAATTTAATTCGCTTGGATATTCATGTAGAAGGTACGTTTGAGGTTAATTTAAATGGGGTTGATGGTTAATTTAGCACTGCCTTTTAAAGCACATCAGTCTAACTAAGTTAAGAGAGAGTTTTCATAGGCTATAGTCATTATTGGCATGACACCAGTGTAGATACAAAAATGAAACTTCTGCAGATCTTTAGCCCCACAAATGGAGGATGAAATCTCTATTGAATGAAATTTCCTGATATAGTATAACAGCCAGTGAGGACATCACGCTTCAAAAAAGGACATCAAGAGGCTGAGATAGTAAATGAAAAGCACTGAGAGCACTGATGATAGCCTGATGGGCTGAGAGGTTTGCTTAAACTTTCTTTGTCTTCACTTGTACATCTTGTGCACTTTTCTTACTTATCTCAGCTTCTTAATGTCCTTTTTTGAGGCTTGATGCCCTAACTGGCTGGTGTGTGGGCTCCTATTCCTCTTTGATGGTGTTTTGAATATACTTTTGAGCCAACATTAGTCAATACTGCCTTGCTTGTCCTCACTAAGACTCCATTCACACAGCAGCCCTTAATGCTCAATTCTGAATCGCTGCTGATATCCATTTATTTATTCGTTTTTTTTGGTGATTTATATCTATTCTAGGATATACAGTATCCCTTGTCCATTACATATATATGAACTGACAGCAACAATAACTAAATACGTCACATCCAGATTGAGATGTCTCCCCAAATACCAATCAAGTCAGTTATTTGGCTTTCTATCCATCATGGCTTTCTGTCCTTCATGTCTCTGCTAACACTGGCTCAGCCAAGCTGCCGTGGCACCAAAATTATGGTGAATGACATGGGATTTACTTATTGTAATGGCAATGCTGACAAATTCCAATTTGAGCATTCAAATTTAAGTCACATGCCTCAGGATCTGATTTTTTACCACATATACATGTGGTCCAGATTGGAATTGAAAACAATGCAACTGCAAAAATTAGAATTTGGATATTTTCAGCTGCAGTGTGAACGTAGCCTATCTTCCCCCGATTTCCCTTCTTTCAGTTCATCGTAGAGCACCGTTTCTGCGTTCAGCACAGACACCTCGTTAACACGGCTAAATGTTAAGAAATTACCATTAAACACTGCCTGGATGAGAGGTTCATTGTGGTGTTCATTACATTTCAGTAGACGGATCGTGGAACAGCGCACTCCCTATCCTCTAAGAGAGGGGATGATGGGGCGGAAAGTGGGAAATAGAGCTGTTATCACCATGTGTGTACTGTAAGTTGGACTACATATGAGCTTTCCAATTAGAGCGTTTGCACCCAAGGGTCCTCTAACCTGTTGTGGGTAATTGTTTTTAAAGACGGGCCGATACCCTGAAGACTGTCGTAATGGCACTGTACTTATCCAACAGGCGCTCAAATTACTCCATTAGCATTTATGAAACCTGTTGTTTTCTACCCACAGATAAACAGAGCGCGGTTGTTTGTCCCAAAGCGATGTTATTTTTGTTGTTGTTTTTTTAATCTCTCTGAAGGCAGAAGCTTTCATATGTATCCTCCGCTGTGGGGCATATTGATGCTGTGTGCAGATTAATTAAATGTCTACCATTAAAGCTGGAATTTATGCAGGTGTCTGACATTCACAGAGAGGTGAGAAAACAAACAGACTAATTGAATTTAGTTTGTCGCTTATAACAGTTTTGCCTCAGCGCTTTATACATAACTACATGCAACTGACTGCATTCAATCTGTTCCATTTTTGAGACATGAAGCCAGAGCCATTTCTGTTGGACCGGGCTCCACGGTTATGTGATTTGTCAGGTGCAAATGCTGTTTGGCAGCCCTTGCCGGCACAGTTGATTTCGTGCTGCTGTTGATTCAGTGAACAAAGCCTCCATTTTCTGCACTGAGGCAGCTCTGGCCAGAGTTTGTATTCAGACGAATGGCTCCTGGAAAGGTGAGGATGAGTTTGTTGAAGTCGTTATAAGGTCAGCTGTCAGATTAGTTGTTCTGGAAGATGCAAGAGGGAGTTAGAAGGGTGTGTGTGTGTGCGTGAGAGAGAGAGGCGGGGGGGGGGGGGATCTTGTACTTTCATGTGTCCTCATCATGGTTAGAAAGATGAGCAGGGTTTCCACTGGTCAAGTTCTAGAATATCATGGAATTTTCAGAGTATAGTATAGTATATAGTGAATATAGTAATGGAAGGTCCTCAAAAGCATAGTAATACAAGTGTGTGCAAGGAATTGGATGATACGCTTTTGTCACGATACGATTCGATACGCGATATTAGGTTCATGAAAATGTTGTTACAAATTGCAAATAATATAATTTCTGTGGAAAGCTTGTGAAATTGTGATGGGCAAGCCATCTGAAAATGGATTCATTTTTCTGCCCCACAATGCATATTGTCACATTTATACTGTGATATATTGAGTTTCGATATATATCGTCCCATCTCTAGTATGTGTTGTGAGGAACAACTTGAAAGCCTTGTCTCATCCCATGTGGAGTCCATTAGTGACAAGCAGCCTGGCCCGTGGGACATTTTGTCATGTGGCACACAGGTGTCCTGTTAGTCTGACAATGAAGCCTGACACCTGAGTCCCAAAGGCGCTATGAGAGATGCTATGCACAAAAGGGAAGATTAAACATGGGTTTAAGGGACACTGACAGCCCTCCGCGCTGCTCGGCTGCCCCCGTGGGTGCACAAATCCAACGGACAGCGCGTGTCTCTCACTGGAGCGGCAGGGAGAAGCGGCACAATGATCCCAGCACTCCCTGCCCCTGATAAACAGAGCTCAGCAGCGCGAGAGGGGCGGCAGACTGTGAGAAATAGGAATGCTTACTCAGGCTTTTCACATATAAAAAAGGAAGAGGAAGGAGGAATACATAAATAGGAAAAATAAAACTGCAGTAATCTGACCTAGTTTTTCCTCACGGTTCTCAGCTCCAAGGTGGTGATGCAGGCGGTTTTTCTATTTATGTGCTTGGGTGTGATTGATCTCGCTATGAAGCAAAGAGAGGCATCTGGGGGCAGGCTGGCCTGTTAATATCCAGTGTTTATTACCACTCATACACACACAGCCACACACGTACATACACTCACACTCTCCCTCATACACACAAGCATACATGTTGTATTGCTATACTTGTGAGGACCTTCTGTTGACTACATTCATTCCCTAACCCCTAACCCTAACCTTAAAGACCAAATCAACTAGTGCAGCAACTAATGATTATTTTCATTATCATTAAATTTAATATTTCATTAAATTTGTTTTTTAATTTAATCGATTAAAAAAAAACACCACCATGCAACAAATTGGCCCCAGAAATGCAAGGTTACATCGCCAATAGCAGTTATTTAACAGTGTTAAAATGTGTTTAGGGTTGATTTTCCCTTAATCTTACAGTTTTACAGTCTTACAGTCCTAACTCTAAACTAACCCCTTGAAGGAGTGAGGACCAGCCACAATGACCTCACTTGGCAAAAATGTCAAACTCTAGGTGGTTCTCGCAAGGATAGCAAAACAAGTGCATGCTGTCTCACACACACACACACTTTCACCACCGCTGATTGGGGACCCGGAGTGTGGTCTCTGCCTGGGGGCCACACATTGAGAAACTGTTGGCTGTTCTGTTCCCCAGTAGAAGGCTGCCAGCGCTGGCGGTGTACAGAGAGGAGCAGCTCATTAGGAGCCGCCCCGTCACACCGGGGCAATTAGCCGGCTGTGGAGGAAACGCTTTGAGCTCAGGCACCGCTCATTTACCGTCTCCGCTCACTGGATGGACCGATGAAGCGAAGGTGGAGAGCGGCAAGACGGGAGTTAGGCGTGTATCACGTCTGCCCCACTGACAGGACCGCTCCTGCAAGGCTGTGCTGGCTTTTGTAGTCCTTTTATTGAGAGCTTCTATTGCGTTCTATTGTTCAATTCAAAAATTACTGTTATTGGCCTTCAAAAACCCATATCAGTCAAACCCTAATGTTATCTGTGGATTTTCTTCTCCCCAAGTGTGTTATCTATCCATTTTCTTCTGCACACTGAAAGATCTTTGTTGCCAATGTTCATATTCTATGCCTCATCCTAATTGGCCATGGTAGCGTAGGCCTTGTTCCATATCCTGCTGGCATCTCCACATGTTTCCTTTCTCACTTCTGCTCTTAGATACGGTGAGAGAAGTTCTAAAATTCTGTTTCATGTACAATCAAACGACATCCATCTGAGTGTTGTTGATATGCCCCAGCAGGTAGCCTGATACAGACAGTGAGCGGGGCAGATCCTTGTATTAAAGGTGTGAATCGACATCTCAATTGCCTCTGACCGCCCACTGTGTGAACTTGAGGAAAACCTTAAAGGTGCAGTGAGTATGGTTTTTACTGGCCCATAGCACCAAATGGCCATAAACTATCTGCGGCGGATTGATAGGGTTGTTATTAATTTCCTCCTTACCTAACTGGCTCATCTCGACTGTGAAAATACAACTTTGTTAGTGTTGCCCTCTATGTCTATATATACAGTATATCCCTTTGCCAGTTGGGATGTCATACCCTGATGAAGGTGAGGTAAGCTGCTATGCGTGGGATAGACATCCCTTTTGTGTGTTTTTACTCTCCTTATTGGACATGCCAAGATATAAAGGCTCCAAGAGTGCCTTGGTGTTTTTGGAGTACACTATTCTCCCTTTTTTCCTCGTTTGATGATACAACTTTATTGTTTGTGTCAGTTACAGGCCACCGTAGCTCCTGTAAGGTGATATGCATGGATGGGTCTTTATTCCTTATCTCAGTCTGCCAAATATTTAATGTCAATATTATTTTTATGGTTCATTATGTATCAGCTTTATTCACCCGATGAGTTGAAAAAAACAACCACACAGTATCGACCTGTTGACTCAGCATGTTTGTGTCCGTATTGTGGCTCACCGTGGTTATGATAGTGAAAAGCTTATGGTCAATGTTATTGAGTCCTGTGTGAGCAGAACAGCACGTTGACGAAGAAGGCTCCAGCCTGTTGTGGTTCAATGGCTGATGGACTGACGGGGGAAAGGGAAATACAGTGTGCGCTCATACACCAGGCAGTACGGTACAAGTCAAACAAGCACCAACCAACTGGAGGTTGGTGCGCTGTACATCCACATACCAGGAAGTAGCTCAGTGATTTTCTAACTATAGTGGCTAAGTCAACACATTAATTAAAAAAATTTTAGCACTTTGGTGTTAAAAGGTGGAGTTTTTAAAGCAATTTCACTCACTGCAATCATGCATACCCTGTCTTCTAACCACTGACTTTGCTCATAAGCATGAATCTGGCAGAAGTCAGTAGAGCATGACACTCACTGCCAGGGTTGGGGACCCGTTCCATTGCTAAAATCGCTGAAAAAGAGCTGTTCGGTGCTTTGGGTAAAGGCATCCGCCGATGTTTCCACTCTACCTACAGTATCATCACTCAGCCTACCTATCATGTGTCACCTGCCATTGTCAACTTGCCTGAATAGGCTTTACTATTTGTGAGAGATGAGGGAAAGCAGACATCAGCAGCAGCGGGAGTGTTTGCATATTTTCGGTAAGAGTGAGCGTAGAGACTGAAAACCCCAAAGCAAAAACTAATCTCAAATATTTTATGGACGGGGACACTGTGAGCTTATAAAAGAATTAAGCAGCTTTGGAACGGTTCCAAACACAACTGCCTTTAAAAAAACATAGCAAAAAAATCACAGCCAGACTAAAGACAGCCATATTCATCTTTGTAGAGTTGTTGTGTTCGAGGCCTGGCTAAATCAATCAATTATGTACATTTTAGATTTTAGTCATTCTTATCCAGAACAACTAAAAATGAGTGAGCTGGTAGGGGGTTCAGTGACTTGCTCAAGGCCACTTTGACAGGATATGGCTGTTGATGGACACATTGGCTGTTATGAGGATCGATCCTGAAAACTTCCAGTATGGGGTGAGGCTGATTTTTTATTTTTTTTTTTCTGCTGTTGAACCAACTGTGGGGCCCAAAGCTCCAGGTCTAAATCCTTCTCAAGCTGCTGCGAAGGAAACCCTGCAGCCTTGTCAAAGCCACTGCTGCCAGCGAACAGACAGAAAAAAGATGTAACTCATATGAAAGGAAGCCTGGGGGCTTTAATCTGATTTTGCAGCATGTGGCTGAGCCAGAGATGAGGGGGGTTGATGCATACATGGGAGACCGGGGAGATATAAATGACAGTGACAGTGATTCACACAGTCGACACACCGCATCACACCTTCCCCACACTTTTAGCTCTGGGATGTCGGCGTCAGCAGTTTTTTTTTTTTTTTTTTCCTCTGCGTTGCGAAGGGAAATAAACTTGGCCAACCTTTATTTCGTGGAAGAAAAACTTTGCCAACATGTATTTTTCACAAGAGGGGCTCAGGGGCATGTGGGCTCGGGAATGGTGTTTACTTGTAATTATAGGTGTAATTACGTGGGCCCTTGTTGTTGCGTGGTCATGCATCTCCGTGGCTAAGCGAAGCTGTCACGTCTCACAAAGCCCTCCCCATCCCTGCATCAGCGCTGGTTCTTTCATCCTCCTCTGTTTGAGTCTTCATGGTAAGATAATATAATGAGGGGCAGGGAAAGTTGGTGTTGGTATAAAAACTACCTTTTAATGGCACTGCTTATCAGCTCTCTGCTTGTGGAGTATTCAAATGTATGGGGGAGGAGTGTGTGTATATATGAATGTATCTGCAGTTGACAAATCCACTGTGAATAGGATATGATAAAATGTTATGCTGTAAGCGTACTGTACTCTTGTTAGGCAATAACTCACTGGCAGGAAAAAGTCCATAACATAGAGTCATTTGTAGCTGCTACCTTAAGTCATTGACTCCTATGGATTTGAAAACCATTGAGGAGTGTGGATTAAATTATCTGATTCTTAGTTTGAGCAGCTTCTCTTGGGACGAGACCTCACTGTTGACCCTGCAGTCTATTTCCATACCTCCTACGCAGGTGGAAGCCTGAAAGCCAAGAGGGTCTGGGTCTCTCTCCTAACGGTGTAGTTGGGTCTTTATTTTACCTCCCTCTCCTCTCTCCCTATTTCCTATTTCTTCCTCTCTCACACTTTCTCTCCTCCTCTCTCACTCGGTCCCTCCCTCCCCCACCCTTCCCCCCTTTGCTCTAAGCAGAGCTTCACAGAGCTGTCAAATGTTTGAAGTCTCTGCTTTTGCAGGGCTTCCCCCACAATTCCTGTCTCTCTCTCTCTTTCTCTCCTCATTTTTTTTCTGCAAACCCCCCCCCCCCTCTCCCTACTTTTGTCGCCTCCCTCCTCTCCAGTCCTAGATTGGAGCCTGGGACTTCAGCAAGAGCCCGCTGCTGCTTTATCAGTGGGAGTAGTTACTCCGCCACACTGTGTGCACTGCATCACAAGATTAAAACTGTAGCCCGGGCCGTTTCTGTAGACTACTTGGCCCCTCTGAGCGCTCCCCGGGGCAGCGTTAGTGCCGTCTGGACCGGGTGACTGAAGCGCACAATCTCATAAATGGGGCTCGACCCAGGGCAGATGCAGTTTTCCTGAGCGATATTAGTCATTTTATATCACTTATGTATCGCTAATGATGTTGTGTTGAAGCGGGTGCAGCTCCAGGCTACTTGTTCACCACCGGGCGCTCTGCAGCATGTCCTCCTGACACCCCTAACTCAATCAGACTCCTCACAGAATACAGAGATAATAGAATTGGAAAGTAATGACCGCAACACCTGCGCCTATGCTATAGACAATCACAACCACTACTCATGTTGTTTTAGACGCTCCTCTAACATTTCTGACAGTGCAACATGTCAAAACATGTAAATGTGACGTCCTGGGTCCAAATCCGGCCCAGAACCTTTGTTGCATGTCAGTCCCTCTCCCAATCTTTCCTGTCTCTCTCTCTACTTTGAATCTAACAAAGGCGGAATGCCAAAATAAAGAGGTATCAGCAGTGGAAGTAGCAGGAATTTTGTGGATGAATTTGGTTCCATGCATGAGTTTTGTTTCCAAAAACCCCTGGAGAGGACTTGATGCAGGAGTTGCAGTATGCTGTTTGACAAATGGTTTTGTTGATATGGTGCCAATTCGAAGATGCACATCTTCGAACGAGATTTTAATAGTTGTATAAATGGCTACAGCTGTACCTGATGATTGCTATTTGACAGGTCAGGGCTGCGACGTCTCTACTTTCATTGACAGCAGCTCCATATAAAGTGCTTTCTCTGGGCTGAGGGCCAGCGACACTCTGGGCCCCGTGCAATCCATCCATCTGTCAACATGCCACGACTGCATGCCATCATTTCTGCAGTGGATAACCCCTTTCGATGAGAAATATAACCAAGTGAGAGGCTGCTGGCTTGCGCTTAAAAGTACAACTGCATTTGCAGCGCTGCAACATTGGGAATCCAAGTAGTGATGGTGTAAATGTCATTTTCCCTCGCAGCCACTTGCTCACTGGAGCCGGCTGGGTGGCCCGTTCCCATTAGGCCAGTGGTGCCGCTTTATTGGCCGATGTGAGCGCCAGTAATGAGGAAATTTGAATGAAGGAAATGTTTCATGAGGTCCTATTATCCGAGCACTCTCACTGCGTGAAGTGTATGAAAGGGAATAATGGGGGAAACTCGCAATTAGTGAGTGAACCGGACACTTTGGAACCCATATGGTTTCATCTTTCAATCGTTTTGTCTTTCTAGCTGGGGAACCCATACACTTTTATTTCTCCCTCGTTGGTTTTGCCTCTACCTCTCTCTTTATCCACACCGGCCTCACCCTTCGCTCCCTCTGAAAAGGAGCCCTGGAGCTTCTTAATAATGGAACTATCGAATTAGTCATCTTCTTAACATGAAATGGGGTGGTGGGGGGGGGGGGGATGAATTGGCCCCTAAATTGGGTGTGTTTTCCCTCGCCTCCGTCTAACTTTAGACTTTCTTTCTTTCTCATGTTCCGAGTCGCTGTGGTGTTTAATTTTAAAGAGGACGAGACAAATTCGGCATCACAGTGGCGAACCCCCCGTAGTACCGGAGTGTTCAGCTCAGCTCTTGACATTTCCAGGGGAACCATTTAAAACAGTGGAGCTCTCGTTCTCCTGGAGCTCGCTGAATACACTTTGCGTTCGACACCGCTCCAGTCTTTGAAGGCCAAACCCCTCAGGCCATTGGAAAGGTGAGATGGTAATGATTACCCTAGAGATAGAGGTAAGCAGGCAGGAAACGGCGAAATCGGGAGAGGCTGGGTTAAATGTTTAGAGATTGTTTTCATCCGTCACACACGGCACAACAGAATATGTGTTGCTCAGCCACACACTGCCTGGCCCTTTTTTATGGTATCGTAAACACTGCTGCAAGGTGAAGCCCTTTAAAGTAGTGGGTAGAGTCACCGAAAGGTCAGATTGCCAAGGCAGCAAATGTGTGCATCTCAGCCTGATCAGATCATTTTGTCATGGTGTCCTTGAGCAATAATAATTTTACTAATACAAATTTCCTTTGTAAAGCACTTCTCTAAACAAAGTTACAAAGTGATACAGAGGAAACTAAACACATGATACACACAGCTGATACATTTCACATAGTAACAGTGCAACACTTGCAAGTTAGTATGGAGCCTTTAAATCTATGACAGTTTAAAATCAAGTGTGTAGTTATAACAGAAAACGAAGACATGTGAAATCTAATATAAGTGGATTACTGCTGAATCCTGTTTTAGAGTTAACTGTAACGTTGTGGGAGTTTCTGGATGTTTCCGGAGTGTGTGTGTGTCTGAGTGTGTGTGTGTGTGTGTCTGTGGGTGGTTGGATTAATAGACGAGGCTTCAGATTGGGTGTAATGATGTGAAGCAGAAAGCAATGAAGGAACTCCCCCCCGCTGTCTCGAATGTTAATATTTGGAGATGGGAGAGGGTTGGTGCAATACACATGTACAGACACACACACGCACACACTCAGTTACACTTGCTCTCCCTCACACACACACACACACACGCTCATGTACAGTGACTCATACAGTGTCACCAGCCAACCCAGGTTGCAGAAACAATATCGCTGATGGCGGCACGTCAGGGATTGCCACCCGTCTCATTTTCTCGCGCCGTCGCAAAATAAATAGACGCGGTTAATCGCTCGTCTCTGAGCCATTACCGCCGAACCTCGCCATTACCCTCTGACCATCCAGCCCCAGTGAATGAAACCACTCGTCGATTTGGAGGATCAGAGCTGTGCAGCTGTACCGCACACACTCACACCCTCACACACACGCGCGCGCTTACATGCCGAGCGATCCGCAGGGGTCCGCCGCAACTGTCATCTCGCCGCGCCTCTCCGCCGATATTAGCCGACATCTGACCTTTAATGAACGCGGCAATCAGAGCCTCTCGCCGCTGCGGGAGGCGAGCGAGGGCCCCCCCCCCTCTGACAGCGGTGCGGTCTAATGAGAGGTCCCTCTCTGCAGGACCGGTGTCAGACCCTCCGCCACAATCATGCAGCAAAAACCCCTACCTGCCTCATTAGCATCATGCTAACAAGCCGCTCTGCAGAGGAGATGTCACGGAGATGCTGGAGCAGAGGTGGAGGGAGGAGGGGGAGGGGGGGTGTATGTTTACAGCCATGTTAGAGAGGCCTTTAGCCACTTGGCAATGCGCGCTTCTCTGGTTTTTTTTCCTTCCCTACTTTTTGGTTTGATCTTGAACACACTCTGTTGCCTCATCTCAGCGGCTCCCTTTCCATATATATAAAAGTCTCTCTATCGCCGATTGATCTAACGCAACAGTGATTCAACCCAGTTCATGAAAGCTTTTACATCTGCTGTTCTAAACAGCCGGTGTCTGGCAGCTCTTTCCTTGGAAAAATACTCTGCTGCACCGGAAGTGATGCGTTTTTTACGTTTCCGATTTGTTTGGAATAACTAGAAGAAGAACTGGGTAGTTAGCATGAGCAGTGATAGCCACCATAGCTAAACAGACAAAGAGAAGAGCACCACCTACAGAAACTCAAACTTTCTCACTCACACTCTCCTCTCCTGCTCCCTATCCAGTATCCTGACAATCCATTCTTGACAAGTATGTTACTATCCAAGTGCCTGCTGCCTCTTTGAATTGCATTAGCTTCCTTATTGGATGTTTATGCTTGTTTGTATAATTACTAATTGTACTCCATTTACACTTTGATGTAAATGCGTCCGGATGCATCTCTGATCAGATCCTTCAGTGCGTCTCGGGTGCATTTACACCTAAATGTTATGTGTTTTTGCTCTATCCGCACATTAATGCTAGGGGGAAAAGGCATCAGCGTCTCATCCCATTCTCTTTGCTCTTCCGAACCATCCTTCCCCCTCTCCATCCCCTCCGCCTCTTCCTCTACTGCTTCCTCCTCTATCCTCATCTCCCTCTTTCGGCGTTCGTCACCGTTCCGAATCCCTCATCAGCGCAGCGCCGTTTGAGTGGAGGGGGAGTTAGACTTCACAGTGGGAACAGTCTGCATGGAGAACACAGACCCTTGTTTATTACATTATGTCATTCTCAAGAGGGCGTGCTGCGGCGAGCGGGCAGTATGGCACAGTGCAAATTACTCCTTTTCTTTTGTTTTCCTGATGGTAAATCTCTTTCTTTTTTGGGGGTTTTGAAGAAGAATGGGAAGTCTGCTCTCCAAACTCCAAATTGTTGTCATGTCTCATTACGCATTTAGGCGAGATTTACAAGCCGTTAAAGTCTTTTCTTTTGTGTTCCATGCTTCAATCTTTTACTCAAGTCTGCTCAGTGGTTTTGTTTGATATCAGAGTGGACTTCTTTTTTTTTTTATTTCAAGGACCGCATGTTTTCTCTGGGTTGCTCTCTGTGGGGGGAAAAAAAGAATTACATAACTTGCTTTGTGGGTAACATCAGAAAAAATATACAGCATTTTGCCTCTCTCTTATCTCTGTTTTAGATGCCTATAATCTGTGACGCTGCAAACGGCATCATGCAAATCCCGTTTGCGGCGGCGGCAGTACAGTACAGGAGTTCCAGAGATGAAAGGTTTACAGTTCCATCTCTGAAATCGCCCTGTCTCCTTTCTCTAGGGGGCACAAACGCAAGCTGGACGAGGCGGAGAAGGAGGAGGCGGCGGCGGCGGCGGCGGCGGCGGACTCGGCCGACGAGTTTTCCAAGGACTCCAACGAGGAAGAGGAGGGCAGCAGCTCGGAGGCGGACGAGATGGCCGCCGCCCTGGAGGCAGAGCTCAATGACTTTATGTGACGTGGACTCCGGTCACGGGAAACAACAAACGGCAGCCCCCGGAATCCCTCAGCCCCCCTACGAGCGGTACCTAAATCTCCTATTTTTCTCTGCTTCGAAGTCGGTGTGTACTTAGGATGTATGAGCCATGAATGCGTGCTGTTCTAAAAATGAATGTGCTGTACAGAAATGAGTCATGTCGCTGTGTAAATAAAGGCTTAGAGATTTTTTTAGGGTCGATTTAGAGCCTTTTTGGCGTAAAACACTTTGACGTTTAACATTTTATCCTGAGATAACCTAGAAGACGTGAAATTTGATACTTTTTTTTTTTGTTTTACTTTTTTTTTTTCCTTTTCTATTTCACTTTTTTATAAAGATAATAAAAAACAAATACAAAACATCAAATTTGCTGGTCTTATATGCCAAAGAGTTTGGAATAGGTTTGCCAAGCCTGCAGCTAAACATTTTACATTTTGACTTTCATGTTTTATTTCCTTTTTTGCCTCCTTCACCGTTTTTTAGGGGTCAACATTGCAACCAGCAGATCTAGACGTTTGAATGTGTTTTCTTGGGTCTCGAGTCGTTTCTTCCTCTTCATAGCGTTTGTACATTTGATACCATAATGGAAGGTAAGGTTCTCGGCCTTTTGTGATAAATGGCCCCCTTGGTGAACTGAACCCAACTTTACACCCAGTTACTGTTCATTTCCATTGGCTCAGGCAGGTCTTGAGTGAGATGTAGGGTGACATAATGCTGTTGTGAGATTGTGAAGTAAAGCCACTCTCTGACAACCGGTCAAGTCCTATTACCTTAAAGCTGCACTCGGCAAGATTTTATATAAAAATAAACCTGTTTTATCATCCTAAATTACAAAGTGCGGCTGCAGTAGAAGAACATCCCATCCCCACTAATTGAGACGGTGCTGATTTGCCCAAATGGAATTCTGGACTTACCAGCGTTAGACCTTTTTCCTCTCTCGTCTCTTTGGTATCTTTGGTATAAAGCATCACAGACCAGCCGGGTTGGTAAACATGAGCGTGCTGTGTGCAGTTTACTGACCTCACCTTACAGGATTTCTGAGTCTCGAAGTTAACATTTTTCAAAAAGTTACCTCTTTGGAGCCGCCAACATGCGAAGTTGCCTAGTGCAGCTTTAATGGAGCATATTACATCCCTGTACATTATATTATTGTATCATTACAACGACTTACTATTGGTTGCTCTCATTGATTTTCCATTTACATTCATGTCAGGAAGGCTGTGGTCCACACTCATTAGTCAGCCATGAACATACTACTTTGAACTCAATCCTCCATTAGTGTCTAGACAGTAAAGCCTAGGACTGTTTTTTTCCATATGCAGGGATCAGGTTTCACTGAACAAGTTCCTGTTTCAATAGACTCACACCCATCGTCACTGTTCTCGGTTCATGTTTTGATTGCACAGGTCCAGAATAAAACATACAGTATATGGAAGTCATGTCTGCTGGTGGAACCAGAGGCACATTGTGGTCTATCCAGTCTTTTCAAATTAAAAGCCCTAATCATGCCTCCTATGCATTTAGGTTATACTAATTAACAATTGTACTAATTGGCCTGATGCCCATTGGGGTCCAGGTCCCATACTGCCCATGTATGTATCACCCTTAACTGCCACTGTCCAGTGTCACCTACTGTACCCAACAATAAACCAGTTTTTCCTTTTGCATACTGACAGTCATCACATTTTGTTTCTTTGTTGTTTTTTTTTGTTTGTGTGTGGTGGTTTTGTCTTAGGTTTCAATCAAAAAACGGATATGTAAAGTATTTGTAAAGTCTATTTCCTACTTGACCCGGAGAGAAAAGATACTTTTCATTTAATAAAGATGTGTTTTATAAGTAATGGATCCTACTTCAGTCTGTTTTTTTTGCAACCCAAGGAACTGTAAAGGTGAGCATTGTGTTTTCCATCAGATGTTTTGCTTAATCTGATATTCCCTGAATGTGATTACTACTTGGATGTGCTCATACTTTCAAATGATACGCCAGATAAATACCATTACCCTTTTGCCAGTGTCTTTGCTGGAGGACTGCCAGGTTTTAACATTGTAATCATAATGTATACGCTATTATGGGAATCCCAATAGGACGTTATTCCTAATGTGGACATGCTACTCAATTAATGAGAAATGGATTCTGTGTCATGAAATCCATACCAGAACCTTTAGGCCTTGTGCCATATGAATCTGTCTTGCTCTCTGGATTGATACATGTGCAGAAACTGTATGTACGCAGCCGGTGAACAACCTTTATTGTCCCTGCTGAGACAAACAGTCTCATTATCAGAAGTCATCAGCATTTCAGCCGACTAGACGCTTTCAATATTCAGATGCAGAAGGGAAAGGACGCTCTGTAAGACTCGGAGGAATTATTTCTGCGCGGTAAAAGCATGGCGTGTCTTCCTCGTTTGTCTTTTGATGAGAGACAGACGATAATGCAGCATATTTAACACAACATATTTCATAATTGCAATTTGTTAATCTTTTTTGCATTTATTTCTATACGTCTTGCCTGGCAATGATATGCCATTATAAATAAATGAAAAAAGAAAGGGATGGGAATCTATATATATTCTAGATCACTCTATCATGCCATGTCATTTGGTCAAAGTAATGGGTCTTCAGGTACCATGTTGGTTATAGTTTACACAGGAAACAGCAGGGTCATAAAGTAATAAAAGCATGAATCTGGTCTGTTATGGCACTGGGTGCATTTTTTTTCCCGGCATGGCTTAGGACCATCCACTTCCTTAAAAGCCAAGGTAAACACACCAATAAATAGAGAGCTGTTCATCCTGTGGTGAAGCATTTCTATCTGGTCTCTATTTGCTCCCATCCGCAGGACATTGGTGGTGGTGACATTTCCATATAAATACATCCATATAAATCTCTATCGCTGATTGATATACCACAATAGTGACTCAACCTATAGCCAGTTTCATTTGCTGTTCTAAACACCTGGTGTCTGGTAGGTCTTTCCTGGGAAAAATCCTCTGGCAGACCCTAACTCCTAGAAAATGTGTTCTCCCTGGCCGTGTGTTTTTATTTTGTCCTTGGTGTGTGTTGCTGTTTTGCCACTGTACAAGGAAGTTGCTGCGGGGGAAATGAGCTTAGTAAATGTCAATGATAAACTAATAAATAGCCTGACAACTTCCTTGTTGAATCAATGGAGGCTTGAGATCACAAACAAGTGTGACCTCAGGTCATTACGAGGCAACTAGGTAGGTTATTTTGGGTAGGCTACTTTAATTTTTTGTAATGTTTGTAATGTTTTCAACATTTTACCAATTGCCAGCAATAGGAAAACAATCTACAAAAATCAAAATGGTTTTGTAATTTTCTTCCCTGGTGTGAAATCGAGGCGAAGACACATCACCAGGGGACACACATTTTTAGGGGATACAAATTTTGCCACAACATTGGAAGCAGCAACAGCGGTTTGTTTGGAATAGATAGAAGATCTCATGATGAGCAGTGATAGCCACCATGGCTGAACAGACAAAGAACAGAGCGCCACCTACAGAAACTCAAACTGCATCAACAGAAAATCCAAGGAGAAAGACGTCACAGTACTGGACACACTGTTTGATTGACAGGTGATCTCTGGGAAGAGCAGTGCAGAAACACCACAGCAATGAGCGCTGAGCACCAAAGAAAAAAACACAAAATAAGAATTTGCACACAAAAAGTCACAACATGGCTGTATATGGAGGCTGTGTAAGCAAAGGAAACAGTGCCAGACCTATAATCTATGTTAAAGAAGACTGGGAGGTTTTCATTGTCTGTCTTCTGATTGGTGGAGCTGACTACAGACTAGTATTACATTACTTCTTATTGGTGGAACTGACTGCAAGCTAGTGTTTCTTCTGATTGGTGGAGGTGGTCTAGTCTGGCTAACTTCAAACTTGCAATAAAGGTGCATGTGTATGTGTTTTCTTACACAAAACTTTTTCATCTTGTTGAGAAGGTTAAAGGTCACCATTGCGTCATAACTCGGAAACTCGGGTAGCAAAAGTTTCCGACTTAATCATCCGACTCTGGAGGGCGCTCATGTGAAATGTCCAAGTAGGAAAGTCGTTTTTACGATATATCAGATGGCACATGAATGCACAATTGACTGGTGGAGCTGACTGCAGGCTCTTGACTCATGCGCTGTGCTTTGGGAACGAACAACACAGGCAGCATCTCTTTCTTATCTATATCTGCGGGCCAAATGCCCTATTGAGACACTCAAATGTATGTCCTTTATTTTGGGAGCTATACCTCCAAAGCTCCTGCCTGCCTAGCGAGACTGGGAATGCAGATGAGGGGGGGGTATCAGTCAAACAAAATCCCGTCCTGAAGAAGACTCATCGCTCTTTTCCCCCAGGCTTCCTCTCCTAAAGGTCGGAGCGACGGCCGGCCTTCCCAAGGATACCTTGATCTCTCGCATCTTATTTCTGCCGAGCGCGGCTTTTCTTCTCTCGTCCTCTCCCTGAAGGTGTCACGGCGTCGATGTGACTGACGGGCCTTGAAGCCGGGGAGGAGCTTCGGTCTGAATGCCAGGTCTCTGTTCCGCCGGTCTCAGCAAGTCGTGGTGGCTTTAGGGCAGGGAGCCGGAGAGGTGGAATCCCCCTTGAGAAGAGGAGCGAGGAGGAGACCGCAGACACTGATGAATGTTGTCTATCACTGACACCAGGAGGAAAATAACCCTCAGGCTTTGTCAGCCATTTACCTAACCTTCTACCCCGTCCCACCCTACCAGAGGTGTCAGTTACAATGTGTTGGCTGTAGCGTAGTATTTCAGTCCACGGTATACAGTTGGAAAGACTCTGCAGATTATCGGCCATTCTACTGCATCTTGAAATCTGTGATGCATTCCATTCCTATTTTGTGATGAAGATGTTCCCGCTTTCCCTCAACATGCCTCGTCTACTTCGGTTAGTGATTTGCTACGTTACCCAGAATGCCTCCAGAGACGGGGGATCTCTGTGCTGCACACATGTAGGTGGAGAGAGCGATAGCAATAGTGATAGCATAGTAAGAGCAAGAGAGCGAGATGTTTTCCACTCAAGAAAAAGTGAGTGGAGAGAGAAGAATGCCATGGTGTGTCGCACCCGGCTGTTTGAATTACAAAAATGCCATCGAACGCAACATGTCTCGTGGCTGCATTGCATTCTGGTCTATTGAGGCTACTCTCAGTGGAGCAATTGGTCTTTCTGCCTCTTCTACGATGGATTTCTCCCTGTATGATTGTTGAACGTCGGTGCAAAATGGTGAGTCTAGAAAGAAGCTCTTGCTCTTTGATTCTGAGGGACTGACATCAAAACCTGATGTTTACCGCTGATGTTTTAGATCGCTGAAAACTTTTATGCTGTCAAACTCCGTTGGAGCTGAGCTGGAAGTATCTGGACGTGATGTCACATCATCTACGTTTGACCAGTTATCCACAGGAATAATAAAAATACACCCATAAATACAAGATACATCACCAATAACTTCTTTTTAACAGTGTTACAAGTGGATTTTTCCTTCAAATCATGAATCGTGCAAGATCATCTCCAAGGATGAACTGCACAAAAGTGAAAGAGGGCTCAGATCAAAGATTGCCAAATGTTTTCTCAGACAGTTTGGTATTAGAGTCCAGTAGTAGCCGCAGGTTTCAGTGTATGTAGGGCAGCAGAGGGAGGTGGAGGCGGCTGTAAATCGAGGAGCTTCATCCTGGGAGCTTCCATTAATAAGAGAATGAAAGGGACTGATTACTCCAAGTTTAGCAACCTATTGCAGGAGCATCCCACGTTATTGCTTCCATCCGTTAAATAAGCGTGGCTTATCATGAAAATGCATGAGGCAACCATATACTTGTGTGATTACTTAGAGCATCATTCATCTTTATTTGAAATGATCAATCCCACAGTAAATCCTAACTTAGTTTACAGTGTGCCTCTTGAATTCATGGTCTGGTGGCGTGGAGCACATTGAAGCCTGTGGGCTATTCAGTAATACGGCAACTTCTTTCCATATCAGTGTTACATACTCAGCATGATGCTTATGTTTTCAGCCATGTACTCCTTCAATATCAATATTCAAGGTGCTTTTAGCTGAAACTCCTTTACATACAAACATGATAATCAATCGACCCCAATGCATATTAGTCTTATTTACACAGCAGATAGCTGGTGCAAAAGTTCAAAAGTGCATAATGAAAGATGATAAATCAGCTCAGTGTGAGTTGACAGATATGTCACATTAAACATTTGGATTTAGAGTTGTGCTCGTGGGTTTCTCAGCAGCTGAAGCCAACTTTTAAAAACAGGGCATCGGAGTTGCTCGGTGCTTTTTGCTCTGAATAGGCTCCAGAAATAAATGAGGCACACTGTTTCAATAAGCTGTGTAAATCTACTAATAGACATAGAGCCGTGTGATAACTGGGCCAGTTCAACAATATGTGCCAACTCCCATTCTGCTACTAAAAATGGTGTCATATTGTTTTCCTTCCACGGTGAGTTTAAGGCTTTATTACGGTCTGAAGATTGCAATTCTCTCACCGCACAGATAAACAGAGTGTCTCCAAAAGGACCAAGGACCGATCGTAATGAATATTTCTCGCCACATCAAGGTCTCTAACCCTATCTTTCATCAGCCAATAGCTCCCTGGTCCACCAGTTATTAGTGACTGAGAATATTAATCAGAACACCACACCTCAGCCAATTTCCGCTCCTCCAATACAAAAATACAGCGGTGGCTAATGCCCGGGATATTTTTGTCCAGCGCCGTGGTTGATTTTTGCAGCTTCTCTTTGAAAACATCAAAGTAGAGCCGCTCGGGCTTTTGTATACCGGCAGACTGCATTATCTGTGCCTCTATGCATTGTTTATGTAATGGGGATTTTCGGGATCACAAAGAAACAAAAAGCATGACTGGGCTTCTTGCAGTGCAAAACATATCCATCCTAACAAGTGACTCAGTGTTGAGTCTCAAAATCGGATTTTTCTCAAAACAAGGGAAAGAATCTGCCAAAGTTGTGTGATCATTTGACTTGTTTCCAATGCAATTTCTTGAATCAGTTGACATTATCTTGATTCCACTGGAGTGATATGCCTTATGACAAAAACATTTTTTGAAAAATGTGAAACTGCATTGGAAACAAGTGGAATTATCTCATCCTACTGACAGATTTATTAATTTTTTTTGGCTAATTCTAAGGAAAACAAAATTGTAAGACTCAATACTAGACTAAATTAAGATGGAATATTTTGCAGCGTATGCCAAAGGGAGCTGAAAATAACAATAATACGTTTAATTCAAATTCATTCAAATTTCCCCGTTCATGCACTTCTGGTGGCTGTCAATACTAAAGGATGTTGTGTGTGATTATGCGCGCTCATTTCACAATGACAAGAAGACATCCACACAATTTTGTAGATGTAAATCATTTGAACACGCGTCACAGTGTGCTTGAAATTCAAAAGTCTCATCAACCATTCAAAGAAATCATAACTGACAGAAACGATTAGAGTGCTTTTCAGAGAAATCAAGCCCACAACCTTCTCAGTGACAAGGCAAAAAAGGGGGAAGCTGAAGCCTGTTGGATTTATTAACGGCAGGCATGTTATTTGTGACTGTGTTCACTGATGTGGATGATTGGGTTGGCTTGACAGTTTTATGATGAGCCAATTGTATTTTCCTTCGCTCTCTTATCAGTTCGATCTGAACGCCGCAGCCTTTGGAGAGCGCGATCGCTGCCTCGGAGACTTCTGCAGAGGCCGGGGCTTTTATGGAAATGACCTTTAGAACTACAATCTGTATCAGAAAGATGAGCAATATCATGGGTCATACATATTCCAATCATGTTCACACACCCGTGTCTCGCTGCGCCTCATCTGCTTTCCTGTCTGCATCCCTCTACGTTAAAAACACAGGGTTCGATTTTTTTGTAGTTTTTCATCAACTTTCTGTGCTTCCACTCTCTTACTGGTATCAGAGCAGTTCATTTTTACAGTTTGAGTTAACGGCACTCCCCACGATGATATAAGCATCATTATGATTTGATTAGATACATACTGGATACTTAATGAGATAATCATATTGGGGGAAATGTACTAATTACTATTTCACACAACATCTGGGATGGCAACCATAACAGAGGGAATAATATCATCCACACTGTTGGTGATATACAGACAAGTTTATATATATTAAGTTTATATTATATATATATATATATATATATTCGCTGCACTCTTACCCAGAGAAACAGCAAGGAGCCCGCCAGAGCAATTCATTCCCCTCTTTTCCAATAAAAAACAAAAGCGATGCAACTCATGAGGAATTTTGTGGAGTTAAGCAAAAAATTACATATCTGTGCCACTTTGATTTACGGCACTCATAAAGCCAGCGGCCCTATAAGCCTCAGTGTAAGCCACTGTGTTCCCTCTCTGGATAGGTAAGCACACAGAAGCTGAATGGATAGAACGGTCCTTTCACTGTTTGCCATGGTAATTTGGCTAGTACAGCAAAAAATGGTGATTATGGCATTTTAAGGGTTAGTTGCTATGGTGACAAGTCTGAGAATATATATTTTTTGAAAAAACACACCCAAGTCGCGGCTTCTCGTGGTCAGAAACACAGGTGAAATACACTCTGGTTCACCCAAAAAAACCACACAATAGGCGTAGGCTATCAGTCGCTTGCTTTGAGCCCCGCTGCTGCACAGAGCGCTGTTCGCTTGTTTATTCAAAGTTTATTAATATTGAACGTGTCGCGTGTCCAAATTGCACCAAATCCGACACTGTACGTCCTTGGGTCCCCAGCAATACACCCGCCAAGTGTGAAGTAGATCGGACGAACGGTTGTCGAAATATGCGGGGACACACACACACACACACACACACACACACACACACACACACACACACACACACACATACATACATACGTATACAGACATACAGAGATTCCTTGCTTTGTAGTTTGATGGCATCAAAATCTCACTCCAGCCAGGTACCCAAAGTTGGCAATCCTGGTCTAATAACTTTTTAACGACAAGACGCAGCTCCCGAATGGAGTTTGAAGGGTTTTTTGGGGTTTTTTTTTTCCTGCGACTAACTGACCATTGACAATTTGGTCGACTAAGACTCTTCTCATCAACTAACGTTTGGTCGACTATTAGGGGGCAGCCCTAGAATGTTCTATCCATTCAAGTTCTATGGGAAAGCATTGAGACCAAGGTAAAGGTAAATCAGGCACTGCTTCACTACAGTAGAAGCTGTACCTAGTTACTGCGTCTTTACCAGGCCTATAGACTTTTTTCACAGCAGCCATTTTGACATGTCATAGCAGGGTAAACACAGGTGTAACTAATAACATTAATGATGGTTCCAGTGCCATTCCAATGAGCCAGCATGCACAATACCAGGCCCTGGCACTGGGACACCTGAATGGAATGGAACCATCATTAATGTTATTAGTTACACCTGTGTTTACCTGCTATGACATGTCAAAATGGCTGCTATGAAAAAGGTCTATTGCTCCAACAGTTGCAGAGTCATACTCGATGCTTAGCCCTGATGATCTTCATGTCTCCAGGGGCTTGTAACTGGGTAAATTATTGGTTTGGTGTAAAACAATACATATGGTTCTTCAATGCAATGACAACAAACCGTCTGGTTCATTTGAGGTTCTGCTACATCAATTACCATGATGAGAAACAGCTGCTTTTACCGGCCTTTTTCCATTTATCTAAGTACCAGCCTTTTAACATTCCACCAGTGAAGCAGTGGAGGTATAGCCTAATGCTAAAGAGAGCTCGTAAGGTGAGGAAACTGCTGTTTGTGCATGAGAGAGCATCACAATTTTTCAACTACCGCTCAGCATCTACCTGAAAGCCTCGGAGGTTCACGGTCATTCATTATACATACCGCGAACCCTCAAGAAACCATTTAATAAAAACAAAATGACGGAATCCGAATGAAATCTTTATGAGGATTGAAATTGGTTTGAAATCGGAGGCCTCTGCCACAACTCTGCCAGTGTTTGCAAACCACCGCACGGCATTCTGTGCAGTTTTTGACCCTCGATCAATGTCGCGCAACACCAATGAGTGGGCAAAGAGACAGGGGGAAGAGAGAGGGAGGGGGGGAGGAGGGTGGTACTGTGAGACAAGAGAGACGTCCTCTGACATCCACAGCCCACTCCATTTATGAGACGTCTCCCAAAGCCGGTGACAGGAGTAACAAATGTGGCAGGCACCGCTGTCCCATGAATGCCTCTCACTGACTGGGTGCTTATTGTGCACAGACCGCCCCGACGGTGAAGGGCGTAGACGACAGACACATGCTTTGACAGCCTGGGAGGGAAAAAAAACACACACAAAAATGCCCCTCCCTGTGACTTTGACATTTCCAGCATTTGGACTTTAACCACATAATTCATTCTTGGCAGCTGTGATCTTCAGCTCAGAAAATCTGAGTACGTGAATTAAATTGAGTGACGGTAAATACTGTGTTGTAGCACTGGTGTGTGAATACACCAAGGTTATTAGGAGGCTTTACTGTTGGTCAACTTACCTGTTAAGTGATGAGAACATAGACACCAAAACAATGCATGTGTCCCTAGTAGTGGTTACTTCAAGTCTATATGAAGGTAAAATAGCTTTGTTGTTCTCTACTGTCAAGCACCAAATCCCTCTTTAAAAAAAAAAATAAAAAACTTGCTTGGAGCACGTTGGGACTTTAACTTTAGGATTGGAAACTTCCCAATACTGGAGGATTGCCCATTATACCTACGATCCTATAAAGTCCATTTTATCTTCTCAGGGCAGAAACTGTTATGATTGGTTCAATCAGGCGACCAATCAAAAAAGAGAGGAGGCGGGCCAATTTGAAATGTCAAGCAGGGGCAGAGCTGGCATTGTCAAAAACAGAGGTAAGTTAGCTAACACAAATGTTTTGTAGGTATTTCATTCACAATTTATTAACTTTGTATTATTAAGTGTAAATAAATCTGCCCTCAGAACAAGCAGTATAGCCTACTGTGCTTGGGGCAGATAGGACAAAACTGCTTACACATTGGGGGAAAAGCAAGGTGAAGGTGTTTATTTCTGCCTAAAACAAGTTAAATACAACTAACTATGCTATGTAGCAAGCCAGCGTTAGCTAGCACACAAGCCGTGACCAAAGAATATGTAGCTGGCTATGTCTAACTGATCTCTATGGCCGTGACTATACCAGCTCACATTAGTAACAACTTGTTTACATAGTCAGCAAACTGTTACACCTGAGCACTTGTCTCTTTCTATTTAACAGGAAAGTTAATAAATTGTGAATGAAATACCTACAAATAAAAAACATTTGTGTTAGCTTACCTCTGTCTTTGACAATGCCTGCTCTGCCCCCACTTGATGTTTCAAATTGGCCCGCCTCCTCTCTTTTTTGATTGGTCGCCTGATTGAACCAATCATAACAGTTTCTGCACTGAGAGGATGTTTCAATGTATGGTTTCAATGAGCAAAACACCTATCTGCTTTTATTTTTTCTCAAATTCCATGTTGTTTTTTCTCAAATGTTTTTTTTTTTTTCAATCTCAACTTTAAGCTTTTTTCAGTTAAATTTTTCTGAGATCAGATTTTGGGGTTTTACGATGTAATTATGGATGATTTTTTTCTTCCTTTTAGGATTGTACTCATTTTACTAACAAAAAAGTGTGTCTATGTTCTTGATGAAAAAAGGACAGTGTCAGATTCTGCACACTTTATTCCCTGACTTTCGTGATCGTTGGAAGTGACAAAATCTGCAGAACAGCTGATTGTTGGAGTAAGTGTCATTTTCCTTTCCTCTCGTCATCTACAAATCACCTGCTGACGTACACGTGTACGCACATCAATACTCACTCAAGCGCCATTACGAGTATCCCAGACAAGTTTCTGTTCGCACAGTAATGGGATATTAAACACCTTTGAAGCAATTTCCCCAAAAAATCTTACCTCAGCAGCCTCAGTTTCAGGCTTGGTGAAGATGTGATTTCTTTGCCATCCAAGGAACAAGTGATAGTGACATGAAAGAGAAAGAAAAATGTTGCTTTCAGTACTGTAGGGTGGCTTGTCTTCCTCCATTTGTCATGTTGATGAGCAGGGAATTTCTCTGCCTCTCTGAACTTCCCTTCTCTTCAATATTGCACAACAGCATCCAGAGCTCTTGTCAAACTGATGGGGCCAATAAAGAGACAGAAAGACCTGCTCGCTGATGGGATGTGATCTCTTGGAAAAAGCCTTGCCAGAAGATTCTACATTATTTACTCTCTCTCTCCGACACCCGCATGTCTGTGCAGCTCCTGACAGAAGTCTACCATACTGAGATTACTGCTGCTCTACACTTCTTTTCATTCCAAATACACCTTTTTTCCCCTCCGAGCAAACAAACAAACAACAGCTACTCCACTTCTTCTTCTTTGTCTGTGGAGCCTCTGGTCAACTTTGTGTTTCTCTGATCGAATGCTTCTCTTCCTCGTCGGTGCATACACACATCTTGGATGATGTGAATTCATAATAAAAGAGGTTGAGACTGTGGAGAGCGACTCATGGTGGTCAAATTCACGTGGGCGCTCTTCAATTTTGCATGGTACTTGGCTTGCCAGCCACTTAAAATGTTGCCTTGTATTTTTTTTTTCGCCTTTGGAAAAAATGGATTGAAGCTATTTCTCAAATGGTCTTCACGTTTGAGTTTCTTGAATGTTTATCTATTTAAAATGTGAACAATTATCAACACATTGACCTTCTGCATTGAATTTCACAATAGCTTTCCACACTCTTGGAGATATGTTAATCCTTTTTATCTACTTTCTCCCTTTTTTATTGTTGCAAGGCAAGGGATAAGACATTTCATATGGACGACAAAGTGCATGTCAATCAGCATACGTGTTTGTCTTTAGCATTTTCCCACTCAGGATAATAACCCTGGATACAGTGCAGCAGGATTCATCATCTCTCTCTCTCTACATGGTCTGGTCTTGACAGGTACTTCATGAACCCGCTTCCTGCTCAAAGTCAGGACGAGACTGACATTTCAAAGGAGCGTCAATAAAAAGGAGAAAGCGGCCACAATGACTCATACTTGCATAATTCATTCTAAATTGCCTTTTTTTTTTTTTTAATGGATGTGACCATTAAGGTTCATTATCCCAGGGTGATTATTGAAGGCAGTTTTAAAAGTCAGAGCTCTAGACCTTTCGAGCTTCTGCAGGAAGAGGAATGTGCTTAAAGGGACTTGCAATTAAGAAAGGTAAGAGGCTGATGTGGGAATAAGTGCCATTTATAGCTGATATTTGTCCTTCTTTTCCCTTTATGGGCATCTACTTATTTTACAACTGTACCAGCATTAGCTGACACCTCAGTGATCACTAGTCTTCCAAAATTGAACAATAATGGAACAACTCTATTCCATTATGTTTGACAAATTATAACCGCATGTGTATTTGTGTGTGTGTTTGTGTCTGATAGTGTGCTGTATTGTACTGTCTAAATGTATGCATTCTTGTGTGACCAAGTGGAAATAAGCACAAGGAACGCTCCAGAGTTTGAATAAAACACTCCAAACACACAAACCCAAAGGGATCTACACAGTCTGTGAACTTTGGGAAATGCACTGCTCTTGGATGAAGCTGTACTCAAGAGGACACGTGCTTTGAAAGACAGCAAGCTGCGGTTGTAAGCCCAGCCCCAGAGGACTGAACCGTAAATACACGGACGCTGAGCATTCATCAGCAGATTGAGTCATTAATATTGAAGCCCTCTCTACTGACCTTGAATCATAGTGAGATATTCTACAAGATAGAGGGGAGGGGAGGGGACGGGGGTTCATAATCATAAAGCCAAACTCGGTAATTAGCTGATTCATAATTTACATGCTGTGTACGTATGTTCCCCCAGCTAGAGCCACATACACAGTCGGTTTGGACAGACGCCCTGTTGTGAGTTCTCCTCTGTAAAGACTTTAAAACAGACTCCTCCTGTGAATCAATATCCCCAGCTGGGCTACATGGGGCCGACTCAAAACCTGCACAGCACTAGATCTAAAGCACTGTTCACTCAAAGCCCATAAGCAAGAGACAAAGACACCAGAAGAAGCACATGAACGGCTTTGTAATGAGTACGACCCGGCCGGCCCTCCTCGGCTCCGACTCGGAAACGAGACTAACGATCCTTAAAAGAGCGAGGGAAGACGTGTTTTTGCGTCATTACCCTACTGCAAACACACACGTCCCGCTCTTTCATCCCGCTTTTGGCCTCATCTTTCCTCGACTCTTTTCTTTTCTCCTTTGTTTCTCCCGGCACAATCGGCAGTCGCAGGCCGGGGAGCGCGAGAGGACGCGGGCCTGGAAAACACGGCAACATAATCACAGGTCCAGCAACTCATTACTCACGGCCCGGTCGCTTTATTCCCCCACAGAGGTGCGGAGCGGAGAGCCGAGATGATGAAATCAAAGTTTATTATGTACCTCCGCGGCTGACGCAGCACATTCTCCGCATGGTAATTCATCAATGTCAGAGTCTTGTGGAGCGGGGCTAATAGCTGTATCAACGCAATTCATATTTACTTATCTCGGAGACTGTGCCGATTTGTTATTTTCTCATGAGCAGGTAAGCTTTTTACATGTAGTGGATGGATAGCCCGGAATAGCTGACAAGACCCGCAACGGTTAAGTTAAATGTGATTTGACCCCAAACAACAAACTTCCATTTCATCTAGGGAAGATCAGAAAGTCCACCTGTACCCGCAAAGTAAAGTGAATTGAGAACACCGTGAATAACAAAGTGCATGGTATTGGAAAGGTCTGGGAGAGGCTTTTCAGCATGAGAGGCAGATGAATACGAGGAGGGAAGGGAGGGAAGATTAATAATGTCTGTCAGCAGACAAAAGGGGCCTGGGAGAATCTTTTCTTCCTCGATGGGAACGAGAATTAACTCTGGAAACACAACTGAAGTCAGACACACAAACAAAGAGAGACACGGACTCGCAGAGTTCTTGCCACACTTCTTAAGGTGACATCTAAAGGGGTTTTTTTTTTGGCGGGGGAAAATCCAATTACCTTTTTTCTTTTCCAAATTTTAAGGATCTGTTCCAACTAAACCTTTGTGGCTTTTTTCCTCCACAGTCACCCCACTGGGATTGTTCACCCTTAAGTGATGCATCAAGTGATGTTAGCATTTTTCACATAACAACTTTGGATACAGCGCGGCAGGCTGCATCATCCCTCTCTCTCTCTCTCTACAAGGTCTGGTCTTGACAGATACTTCATGAACCCGCTTCCTGCTTAAAGTCAGGAAGGAGAATGTGACATTTCAAAGAGTCAACCAAAAGGAGAAATGCCTGCATAATTCATACCTACATAATTCATTCATTTCTAAATGGCCTTTTTTTTATATATATAAAATAGATGTGAGTGTTATGGTTCTTTATCCCAGAATGATCGCTGAATGCAGTCTTAAAAGTCAGAGCTTCTCAAGGAAGAGGAATATCTATTCTTAATTAAAGGGAAAAGCAATTAGCCCACTCCCAATACCTGATTTACACTCTATGACACATAATGACCTGTGTATGGTCATGTCCAATCATGCTCACTTGGCCACTTTGATGCCCCCTGGTGGCATGGAGACATTTGAAGGAGACACTTCTTCACATGAAGTGGAGGCTCGGGTCGATATCCTACCAAGCTCCTATACCCAAGTTTAATACAGTGACACATTTCTTGTATGGATTCAGTACTCCTAGAATGAATTTGAGAAGTTTTACCCCTGTTTTTGTATGAAAGCTTGCTCAAAGACACTTCAGCAGGGCAGCTGCTTGCCAACACAGGGATTTGAACCCTGTCATCACTTCAAAACCCCAAAGATGAATCACCTTGGCTCATTTTCAATAAGTTGAAAGTAGTGTCTCTCTGCTGATGAGTTTGGTTAGTGTCACTGCATCGCCAGCTTTAACCCTGAGCTGTTAGCAGGCGTTGAGAGAACAAGATATCCTTGCAAATGGATATTTCTACTGCCATCACCACTGTTTACTTTGGCATCAATCAAACACATGCAATTATTGTCTCTCTGCTGTCGCTGCTTTCGAATACACTCAGTTCAGCTAGCACGGTGTTGACAGACTGGGCTGAAATTAAAGGGAAGCTCCAGCCAGTAAGACAGGCTTTTAGCTCGGCGGCCTATGCTGCTCACTGTAGCTTGAAATCTATGCAAAAAGCCACTCCTGCTGCATCGCCCAGGTGTGCCTCGCCTCTAGACTGTTGTGTGCACATCCCAGCATGGTGGATGGGAATGTTTGCTGCAACTTCAAAGCAACAGCCACAGTGTTAATAACACCAAATTCATGTCAATACTGTGTATGTCCTGCTTGTGCACCAATAGTTCTGTCAGAATTTCTCCATGGCTGCCAATGGGGTTTGGCAAGGTGAGGCACTGTCAATACCTTAACTTATTGTAAGTGAATCAAAATTGTATCTTTTAGTTTTTATCATCATAATACAGAGCAAAGATCCACAGAAACCTATTTGGAAGCCATATAAAAAATAATAATAATGATAATAATAATATAAATTCGTGTTCCCTGTGACCTTTATCACACTGACCACATCTTGTCAGTTGCAGTAATTGTTCCACTTTATATCCCAGAAATGTCATCTATTTATACCAGGAGGTTTTGGAAGTTAGATGATTTCATATGCAGGGACTTTACCATATTTTAGGTTTTATTGAAATGACTCCCTTATACATTTCTCACCATAGACCCACGCACAACAATCCAAATCACAAGGCATGAGAAATAATTAGACTTCATTGTTACGAGGGAACAATAAGAATAAATACATACTAAACACTCCACCCCCGAAACCCTCAAAACACTACTGAAGCGGTCGTGGTCTCCCAGAAACGCAGTTTGCCGGAGCGCAGCGCAGCGCAGCGCAGCGCACAGCGGAGCGCAGCGCCAAGACGCGCCTGAACAATCCGACCGGTGTGACCACCGCCGGACTGGAAACACCCTTTTACTGACAAATCCGCTCACAGCTACACTTCTCACAACACCTGCCGCGTCGGCTCTAACGGAAAGAGCTGAAACCTGACGGAGACTTTGTTCATGTGGAATATCATCTTCCCTTCGGGCGTCTCGTATGGACTAAGTGCTTTTTTATTCTAACCATGTTTATTCTAATGATGCGCGACTTTATCTAGCCTTAAAAAAACTCAATGTGGTTTTTCTCCCCCCCCCCCTCCCAAGTGTGTGATGTGCTCGCCTGTACCGATACCTGCGAATTGAGCTCGGCTGTTAATTGTATTCCAATGTCCCAGCGCATCTGCGTGGAAAACTTAAAGGCATGCTGCATATTGAGGGGAGCAAACATGCGAGCAGGCTGAAGCAGATGGACACGAGCCCGACACAGCGGGTAAGTCCGGCAGCAGTGAGCATCTGGGCTTTTTTTTCCAGAATTTTTTTATAATATTGTTCTTAAAGTCGTCCAGTTTCGTTTTTACCTCCATAGAGCCGCACAGGTTGTCGGAATGATTTAACGTGTCTACCGGGTGGACCAGATGTGTTTGAAACTGTAATGAGGATTGAATAGTCTTCAACAGATGTTATATGTTCTCCTATGGTGTTTTATGTTTAATGCACAGGTCTGTATTCCATTGATGTGCTGAAACTCAAACAGTGGCTCAAGTGCACACTGCCTGTTTTTTCTTTCTTAAAAAAAAAAAAAAATTCATAACTCTTTGACTATGTTCCTTAAAAAGAAAATATCGCTGTAATGTTCCTATAATATTCCTTTAGGGGCTTACAGTGTGTCTATGGTACTTAAATGTGACCTTATGGTACTTTATGGTATTTCCTATCTTATATCTCTATAGCATTCCTATAATAATCCTGCAGGGACTTAAAGTGTGTCTATGATATTTAATTAGTGAGATTATAGTGCCCTTATGGTACTTTATGGTGTTTTTCTTTCTCCTATGGTATCACTATAACAACCCTATAATACTCCTGTAGGGACTTAAAGTGCGTCTATGGTACTCGGCAGTGACCTTATGGTACTTTATGATGTTTGGTATCTCCTGTGGTATCACTATGGTATCATTACACTATTCCTACAGGGAATACTATAGGAGAGTGTTGTAGTTCTTTTCAATTAGGGTTTTTTCCGGGCATATTAGATGAGCTCCTACTGTGCACAGCTTTGGTTCTCTATCTAGGCTTTTGACTCACACTCAATGTTCTCCTTCAAGTTTGATCAGATTTGTGGGCGGACAGCCTTGTTGTGCAACAGATCTGGAGCTACTTCCCATCAGACGAGCCGTACCTTTTTCTGGAGGATTTTTCCACGGATAATTGGATTTGCTGGCAAAAGCCCCGTCAATATTTGAGTAAACGAGTTATGCGTTAAGCTTGATGAGAGCCTTTTAAAGCGGCTATCATGCTTTCAGAGGCATTTCCCTCGCACTTGTATATGGATTGTCCATACACATGCCACTGCCTCCCGTGTCGGGATCATTAACTTGTTGATGTGTGCAGACAGATGCTTGTGTTGCTCCTATGCAGTAATTCATGTATGCAAGCACACACCGGTGGGCACTTGAAACCAGATATAACAAACTAATGAGAACAGATTGCACAGGATATGGCAATCTGTTCTTCATCACGGTGGTTTTCAGCGTGCACCATCGTGACCTGAGAGCCTGCAGGGTTTTCTTTTTCCCTCCTTCCAACCAAACACTACAGCAGCTCATTTCACTCATTAGTCCTTGCTCTCTCTGGCTGAAGGTGTGCCAATCAGCGCAGTGTCTGGTTGGAATGAAAGCCTGCAGACTCCTGGGTCACGATGGTACATGTTGAAAACCACTGCTGTACTCCATCACATAACACAGAGACAGAGAGAGAGAGTAAGAAAGAGAGAGAGGGGAAGCAAGAGAGAGAGAGAGAGAGATGCCACACTCTGCATGTGTTTGTGGGTGGGCGGCTGTGTTGCTCTGTTATTTGTATTCTGCTGTGATCTCTAAACTCTTTTCTCTGTCCTAATAACAGTGCCGGTGCAGAAACATCACCATCCCCATGCTTTCACCGCTCGTCATCAGCTAGATCTTTTCCCTCGCAGCGATGTATTCAGCCTATTATCTTCCTCTCCCTGTCAAACACATTGTTAAATCCGAACCTTTGAATGCACCGCCTGGTACCGATTGCACATCAGGCTTGAAGCGCAGGTTGGATTTTCAATTAGAGCCCTTTAGGGTACTTCTGAAACCTCCTAAAAGCAGCAGTGATGTATGAGAGACATGATAGATTAGTAGCAGAATTCTACATTTCCCTCGATGCAGCTATATCTACCTAATATTACCAATTGTCCCATTTGAAATGACTTGAGTTTTTCCTCACCTTTTCCCTAGTGTATTTTATAAAAGCCTTTAGTAAAATGAAAACCTCAATCTCCAAATAGGTCACAATTATGCCGCATCAAACTCAATGAGTTAGAAGACTCATTTATGCAATCCCAAGGGCAAAGGACGGCTCTTTATTCTGGAGTTTTTTTTATTTCATATATACTTTTTAATTTGGAGTAAATTAATAAGGTTTGGCAATATCAAGTCATGTCTAATTTGATTAACCCATCTCAAAATTAGACTTGTGAAAGTGGGTCACAAAGTTAAATGCAGTTTTTAATATATTTTACCACTTCTGATAAGGACGCTGAGGAATTGTGTCGCATCAGTAATAAAACACTCTTCTTTTGTGGGAAGAAACTCGGCTGGAGAAATTGCCTCGCTCTGCATCTCTGCATCTCGGACTCTTTGATCGGTGATAATGTTCTGAAAACTGCTCTTCCCCTGATTATTGCAGTTCAAGACATTTTGCGTCACATAATGCAATTGTTCACTCTCCACTGATTGCTGTGCTGATTTCGCAGGGAAAAGAACTGAACAGTCCTCACATCTTTCAATAATGAGTGTTGCTGACAGAGTCATGCTAAGGAGGCTAATCAGTCTGGATTTGCAGCAAGTCAGGTGAAAGCTCAGTCTCATTACAGAGCTTTAATCCCAAAACTTCATTCCATTTAGAAAGGTGTAGATTTAGTTGGTGTGAGAGGGCGACTTTCCAGCCACAGTCCCACTACTTTAAAGGATAAGGCCGGTGTTTTTTAATGCATTGCTTACTGTCAACAAATCCTATGAAAATAACAAAATCAACAATGCGTTTGCTCTCCTCCCGTTACTTTCTGACTTCCCACGTACCGTTTTTAGCCGTCAACCTGGAAGTCATTGGCTCCAATTGTAAGCTAAAAACCTTGAAATACAGCTCACAAAGACATATTTCACATGTTTCAATTTTAAAAATCGCTAACTGTTACCACGAAAAGTCAGACTGTTGTAGTTATTACCAAATCAAATTCAAATGGGAACAAATTCTTCATTACGCCGGGGACTATTTTCGGTGCTACGGAACTACTTTCCTGAGATCGCAACGTGTTTACGGCCGGCTTATTAAGTTGTTTGAGGAAAAAGTCGGCTGGCCCGGTGCATCGTGATGATGAAATATGTTGCCCAGAGCAACAGCATGGCTCTTTGACGTGTTTTTAATTGTTTTTTTAATACAATGGAGTTCTATGGCTGCTGGGACATGGCTTCATTGGGCACCGGCTACATGGACATTGCTGATTTTGTTATTTTCATAGGATTTGTTGACGGTAAGCAATGCATTAAAAAACACAGACCTTATCCTTTAACCTCGAGGTTGATGGAAGGAAACAGAAGTCTTTTAGTTTCCTGTTTCCTTTCAAATCCACATGAGCAACGCGGCAGCAGAAACACAAGTGCCATGCAGGCTTTAAGGGTCGGTGGGTCAGTGGTGAAAGCCGCTTGTCATGAAGACGAAAGGAAAGAATGGTTTTCCTCACTCACAGAAGTTCGGTCGCCCTACAGCGATCTGGTGGAAGAGTCTTGCTGCCTTCATGTTCTCCTCGTCAGCTCGTACTTCTGAGTTTTACAGTCGTAAATACAACTTGTTGTGTATTCAACTACTCTTTAGTCAGAAATAACGAAATGAACCCTGAAACAAACGTCGCTTTTTGGTGACTATTTTGGAAACTAAGTGGTACAGAGCTACTTTGTGCTGCAACGGCAGAATGAAGAGGAGAATATTCACATCACAAGAGTGAGAATGTCACCTCTTGGCATCTTGGGTATCATGTAAAATTTGACTTTCCCATTTGTGTTTACCACTTTATTGGGTCGTTCAAGCGCGCTCTACCTGTAATTACAATATTCCCGACAGCATTCGAAGGCAGCATCCGCTTGCTGCTGTTGTGACTGTTGGCACGGTGCAAAACAAATGCGGAAAATCTAGAGATAATGAGGTAAATATTGGATTTTTGGGCCCACAGTGCAATCGTTTGGCTTCAGAACACTTGGATTACGCTGTTTAGAGTCATTTTATGGTCATTTTTTGCCTTTTTTGGAACTCTAAAGAAACAGTCTCCATTCATTCCAGTTGTTTCGGAGAAGGCTGCTATGGAGCGACGGCATCTAACTTGCTGTGTGTTATACTGATATACAAACTTCACCAGTGTTTCAACTGGCATGAGAGTGAGCAGACAATGACTACATTTTTATTTTTAGGAACTATTCCTTTAAACATCATAAGAAACCTTGGAATCTTTAGATTGAAGATTTGATACATATCAAAGTTATGACATACACTGATATGTATACCTGCACTGCTCTTAGCCTCCACATTCTGCATTATTCTATGACTGCACACTTTGCTGGGTATTATCCCTTACTTAATATCAGCCTTTTAATGAGGCTCTGAGGGAGCAAAACAATCTAAATAATCATCTGAGTATGCATAGAGATATTGTGCACATTTAAAGTGAGTCTCACTTGCAAATCCCTCCTATCAGAGATCAATAGGAAAATGACGAGAACATAACTTACCTTACAATAAAACTATTTTGGTACATGGTGACTGAACAGTTACAGTTTTAGGCTCATGCACTTGCTCTGAGTCTCATTACCTTGCTATCATTTAGTCAACCATGTAGTCACAGTATAATAGAGTGAAAAATAGTACAACCCAATCTATCCCTGAAAGAGGCTGCATTTGAGATGTAACACTGTGAAACAGCATGCCAAAGTAATACCATAGGCACAATGAGCCGGATTAATTGAAACTGAAGTTGTGAAATTGCAAGTTAGTGGACTTTTAGGGTTAGTTAATTCAGGCACTTATTCATGAGCAACTGTAATTCAATAATCGTATGTACTGTAAATTTCTCAATTTTTGTACAAAGAATATGTTCTTCAGTTGTGTTGTTTATCATTTACAGTGTTTTTAGTTCACCCTCATCAAAGGTGCCAGTATTTCTGGAGGGCGCAGTATGTGAGGGCTGAACCAAGGCATTCTTACCAAGGCCACAGAAAACCGTCTCGCAGCACTCAGCTATCTAGTCCAATGCCTTGCTCTTGCATTTATTTGATCATTCTAAATGTGTGGTTTTCATGGCTCAGTAAACCTCATTTTAAATGACGTCTGTGCACTTCCCATATGATCCCATATGAGTTGAATTCATTCTTTCTGTGCTCCGGAGGCCACCCTTGGGTGCGGTGTCATGCTCAATAAACCACTCCTGTCGGAAGCAGTTTGGCGAGCGGCTGCGGGGGCGCCACTTTCTGACCCCCCCGGAGAAAGCGGCCCGTTCCAGAACGATTGGCCTCACAGTACAGCAACAAACTAGCGGGGTCCCGGTCTTTATTTGTTGTGCCCTACCGTCTTACATCAGCCCCAACGCCTCAGGTCCAATACAGTCATCCTTGAGAAGAAAGGGATCATTTGCCTGATGTCACATGCGTACGCCTTATGTTGTCCCCGGCATTCCTCTTTGCAGGCGTGTGCATCCAGATGCCTTTGCTAAATAAAACAGAGAAATGTCCCGGCCAGTAAAGGGAGCGCGGATCAGAAACGTATAATTGGATCTGGAGCGCTTGTCTCAGTAGATGTGAGAAGAGCTTTACGGAGCCAGTCCGCACAGGCTGACGCTTTTTACTGTTTCATCAGGGAGTGACGACACTCATGGCTCTGCCTGAGTCGTTCAGCCAGCCCAACTTTTTTCCATGCATAAAATAAATGCATAAGTATGTACAGTATGATCAGTTTTTATATATCCTATTTCTATCTCTGTCTCTCTCTCTCCGTCTCTTTTTCTCCCCCCTGACACTGCCGTAAATTGCATCCAAGGTGAAATCATTTTCATTTTCCCTGTGAAGTTTCGCTCTTTCTTCTTGGCCGCTTGTTATTTTGTGCCATTAGTTCTTTCAAAAGTTTTCTCTTTCGTCGCTGTCGGTGTGGTTGAAATGTTTTCACCACTAGCAGCACAAGACGGGTTCACAAATCATGCTGAATACTTTAAACACTCCTGCCTTCACAAAGGGCTGGATGTGTTTTCCCACATAAATACCACCGTGTAGTGTGGTGTCGAGAAGCATGAGAGAAGAAACGGTCGGATTTGTTTTAATAGTGGTGCATGTTTTGGCTTTCATGTGGGGGTTTTTGTCAGTCTACAGTCTACCATTAGCTTCACCATACTGTCGGTGCTGAAGAATGCACTGTATATGTATAGCAAAGAATGATTTGAATATTCATTAATGCAGAAGCTTGTGTTTTCATGAGCAGGCTTCATATAAATTAACCTTTGCAACATGGATGATGACCCGTTTAGCATATGTTTACTTCACGTGTTGTATAGCAGAAACTGTACATTCCTTCAGTTCACATCCAGCCCAGTGTGTTTGGGTTAGGTCTGCAGTCTGTTGTTGATTTCCGTCAATTTATTTCAAATAAGTGAACTTTGCTAAACAGTGCTTTAAATTGTCTCATTCCAGGGCCTGGTGATGCGTTAAATAGAAAAACCACATTATTAATTCCTCTGCATGGGGTTCAGGCCACAGTTTGACATCAATTTGCTTCTCCCTGAGTTTCCATCACAATTAGACTTGAGAGAAGTTTTTTTTTCTGACACTTCGTCTCTGAAAATGTCATGAAACTGTTTTGACTCGTGGGTCTTGCTTAGCAGACTGTGTTTATTTATTTGTGTTCTAATTAGTCTGATTGGAGGGGGTAGTTTAAAGCAACTGCTCTACACATAGGACTGTGGAGATCAGACTGATGCAATTTGTAAATGATTGAACATGAATGCAGTCATGTTGAGTTTGCATGTTCTCTCCGTGTTCGCCTGGGTTTCCTCCCACAGTACAAAGACATGCAAATGAGGTGGATTGGAGACTTTAAATTGCCCATAAGCATGAATGTGATTTCTGTCTTATCTGTGTTAACCCTGTGATGGACTGGAGACCTGTCCAGAGTGTTTCCCTGCCTTCTGCCCAATGCATGCTGGGACAGGCTCCAGCCCGCTGTAATCCTGAATAGGAATAAACAGGTAAAGAAAATGAATGAATGTAATCATTGACCTGTCTTTTCTCTCCCACAGAGACCTGCTGTGGTGTTGAATGGGTGACAAGGTCCCGGACACCTCTGACACCCCGTGAAGCCCCCTTCCCATCGCAGTGTGCAGGACAGGGTCCCCCAACTGAGAGGCAGGGATGTACCAGGAAGTGGCCTTCCTGGCGGGCAGCACGGAGCACCAGTTCACCACCTTCCACTTCAACCCCGTGGAGAACCTGCAGGAGGTCTCCTCCAAGAAGGGCGTGTTCTACAAGCGGGCGCAGCTCCTGCTCCAGCCGCAGCCCCGCCAGCCGGAGGGCGACGACGCGGCGGTCATCATCAACGTGGGCGGCATCAAGTACCGCATCCCCTGGTCCACGCTGGAGGAGTTCCCCCTGACGCGGCTGGGCAAGCTGCGCGGCTGCAGCAACGAGGCGGAGATCATGGACGTGTGCGACGACTACGACGGCAGCCGCAACGAGTACTTCTTCGACCGCAGCCCGTCGGCCTTCCGCACCATCGTCACCTTCCTGGCGGCGGGGAAGCTGCGGCTGCTGCGGGAAATGTGCGCGCTGTCCTTCCAGGAGGAGCTGCTGTACTGGGGCGTGGAGGAGGACAACCTGGACTGGTGCTGCCTCCGGAAGCTGCGGCTCAGGCAGGAGGAGTACAAGGAGCAGCAGCGGCTGGAGGAGGAGGAGGCCGAGCTGACCTCGCCGCAGTCGTGCGAGGAGGCCCAGCAGCCCCCCGGGGTGGGGGGCCAGGAGGAGAGCCGCGCGGGGGGCTGCATGCGGAGACTGAGGGACATGGTGGAGAACCCGCACTCCGGCCTGCCGGGGAAGATCTTCGCCTGCCTGTCGGTGTTGTTTGTAGCCATCACCGCCGTGACGCTGTGTGTCAGCACCATGCCAGACCTCCGAGAGGAGGAGGAGAGGGTGAGTTCACTCTGCCGTACGTCCTGTCAGAGTTGGGTAGTGACACGTTACTAAGTCAGTGCTCAGTAACAGCAATATGAGTATATAAGCATGACTTTTTAAAGTAGTGAGTAGTGTAACAAATTACCATTTCAATTTCAGTAATAACATCACTTTTGTTCTCATCCCTTCTATTCTTCCTAGATGTGTCATTCAAAATGTAGGCCTACTCAGAGTAAAAGTTAACGAGTTACTTTATAAAACACAGCCAGATCTTTCCCATGCAAAATATGTTCAATATGTGAAAAGTAAATGTATGTTGAGTTTTATAAAAATAAAAAACTGAAATTCATGTTATTATTCATTCTATGATAAAACAAAACAAAAAAATCCATCCATGTCATTTAATAACGTCACTACATCAAAACCCAAAAACTTAAAATTATAATAATCCTCATCCCCTAATTCTCCATATTTAGTCATTTACGAGTGGAAGTCTTCTCAATACTTTATCGAGAAAAAGCATGACAACAACATTGGGCATCAACACTATTTGCTTATCTTGATCATTCACACAGAGGCACACAGGCAAGACAACTGACTTTTTAACTCAACTGACAATTTTTGAGGGTAAGACAGGATGCAACTGCCAGTGTTAGTGTAATGAATTACTGCTCCCTGGGTGTAAAAAGTGAAGTAATACTTTTGAAATGAAAAAGTGATATATTACGTTTTTTGAATAACAAGCCCAACACTGCTTCCTCTTTACTGCTACTGGTCATATTATGGTGTCAGTGGCTTAGAACTACACTACATGCAGAAAAGAGCAGATTTTCGACACACTGCAAGAGGGAAGGAACCCCAGTCTTGGCATTCACATCACATCACAGCACTCTTAGGGATACATTACTTGTGTAGCTTTACATCTACAGTAGAAGTCAGATTATGTTGATGCAGCATCTCACATGCAAAGTCTTCCTGGGCCTTATTATAAATCATCGTGACAGAGACAGAGGCGATGGCTCAGGGACAACGAGGCTTGCTCTCCATTCACTTGAACACCAGATTACTGGATATCTCTGCTCACTGTTGCCGCAGCATGCCTTCCTTCCTGGTAACACGAGAGCCATGTTCTCCCAGATGCATTTCATAATTGACAGAGCATATACAACACGGAGACAGGCGAAAGATGATGTATTTATCTTTCAATGAGCGTGTAGTCTTTTCTAGATGCATCTCCCGAATTTGCACTTCAATTCCAAATTTGCAAAATCCCACAGATGATATTCTCCCAGTGCCATTCATTTTTACTTGACCTGCTTCCAAAAATGACTATGGAATAAGCTCATTATTGTTATATAACATGATAATTATGCAAATTGTAGCCATGAAGTCTTAATCCTTTAAAGCTTGTTTACCCAAACCTTATATAGCCAAGCTGACCAGTTAAAAAAGTGGGGGCTATAAATGAAAAATACATTAATTTATAGTGTGTGCCAGTGATCTCTTTCATGCTGCATTCAAAGAGATGGGTTTTAACCTCAAATTAGACTCTACATGGCATTTTGGAATGCACCTTTGATATTTTGGTCCAATAATTCTGTGTATCTAATTATTACCTCCACCAAGGAGGTTATGTATTCGGTGCCGTTTGTTTGTTTGTTTGTTTGTTTGTCTGTTTGTTAGCAGGATTACGGAAAAACTACTGGCCTGATTTTCGTGAAACTTCGTGGAAGGGTGTAGCGTGGGCCAAGGAAGAACCCATTAAATTTTGGAGCGGATCTGTATATTGGTTGCGCTTGCACATTTACATATCATAGAAGACTGGACTATTGGCCTTGGCGGAGGTCTGCGCTCTCCGAATGCCCTTCTAGTCTGAATTGTATTTCAATTCAAGCCTCCATTCCCCCTCTGCAAAAAAAACATGCCTTTTAAAAAAGTCTCATAGTCACTCTCAGTTTAACGTGTTTCAGGATTTTTTTTAGAGATTTAAATGTTGAAACAAGGCAGAGATCACTGCTTACATCAAGAAAATGACACTTGATTCAGGAAAATTCTTTAAGAAAGTTGATTTGCATTGGAAACAAGTGGAATCATCTCACCCCACTGGCAGATTTTTCACTTGTTTTAAGAGTAGAAAAATAGATTTTATGGCTCAATACTACATTAAGATGGATATTCGTTCAGTGCAAGGCTTTCAGATGCAAATATTGTTTTTATGTAAACTTTTTACAGCTTCAAATTACACTTGTGCTTAGCTTTCTTTTTTTATACTCAGCCGCTGTTTGCAGGATCACATGCACAATCAATTTGCCAATGAAAAACACTTGCAGCCGCAGACAAAACTTTAATTATCCCCACAGGGAAATTGGGTCATCGCAGCAGCAAAAACAATAATAGGATACCACAAAGAAAAACTGAATATAGAAATGAATGCAGAAAAAAGTGGATATTTAAAGATAATGCAGCCGACAATGCCGGGTATGTTGAGTAGAAATGTAAGAATAAAATAATGATACATTTAACTTCTAGCCTTTGGTCCCTAACTAAAATAGAAAATGAGAGTGCAGCCACTTGTTGCTGATTTGAGCTCACAGGGACTGAAATATTGCTACCTAAGGCTTTCGATCCCGCTAAATACACATGTTGTCACAGTGGGTGACAAGTGGAGCAAAAACCAAATTAAAGCTGATGATGTCTTCCTCTGAGCCCTTTCAGATCTGTTTTTTTGCCTCCCACACTTCAGAGACCTCGGAGTTCCCGCTCCAGAGTGTCTTTGTATCCGGCTAATTCACCTCTTGAATGACATCAATAAAGCTCCGAATGATTAAAGAAAAGCCCCGCGGCTCCTGCCTCTATCAAAGGGGTATCTGCCTCAGCGGGCTGGGAGGGAGGGGGACCGCTACTTGTGAAGTGCGCCGGCTTCAAAGGGAAAATCAATCAGGAAAACAAAACGCGTGAAAGCCCAACCAAGACCTGCTCTATAGAGTCTCATCTTATCTCCAATTACGCTCTATGAAGTGTCATCTGGAATTACATACTTGTGTGGATCTGCGGCACCGGCTCAGCCCTCGATCATTTGCATCGGAGGTGCAACAAGTGGGACTAGGGATGCGTTTAGAGCGGTTTATTCAAACTCTGGAGTGTTTCCTGCTTTAGTTCGCTTTGTTGGCCAGGTGAGAACAATGTCATTCAAACTCTGGTGGCACCAAATAACGGCACTGAGACGCCTGAAAATGTAGGTGCGGTTCGTTCTGAGTGAGAACGTAATCTGAACAAATTACACAAAATGACCCCAAAATGCACAGGTTTATGGGTATCGGGAGACGGATGTTGACATCCGATAGCCAGCAGTTCCTCATGCTTGGAAAGCCTAGTAGAGCAAAATGAAGTCTGGACTGATGCTCATATTCAGCAAAGAGCACAGACAAGTCCATCATGTTAGCATCATGTTACAGGGACTGTAATTGGGTCTGTTTTGACTCCGCCCTCCATCAAAATCCCTAACCAGGCTCCCAAAACTTTGTCCAATCAACAAGCTACTTATGAGTCATGTGACATTTGTTTACAAGCCCTGCTGGCTCGTCATTAGGCAGTGTGAACCGAAACAAACCAAATACGAAAAATGCATCAAAGTAACCTTTTCCACTGTGGTTCAGCCCAAAGAAAACAAGCTGTAGGTGTGATGGCACCCCGGGATGTGCCACTGCTATGCTACAGTGCAGCACAGGAGCACTTGATCAACAGCCATGGTGTGTACCGAGGTGTCAGACAGAATTGGCTGTGGAATGTCCTCTCTCCTTGTTACCATGTTAGGAGAGGAGAGGAGTTCAGCCCGGCTCTGCACAGCTATGTAGGTGCTCTGTGAGTGGGCTTTATTTCCTCATTTGCGCTAATGTCAAGCATAGCAATTATGCAGCTAAACACTCCAGTGAAATTCGGCTCAACTCGGTGAATTGCCAACGCTAATTACAGCAGCTCTTTCAATTGAGTCCGCCCACTCATCTTCCTCCATTACGGAGCATCCTAATATCCATTAGCAGAGGGCTTTGATAGCCGGCCATTTACATCTGCGTAGATCCTCCCACTAATGAAACTAATGAAATTAACATTTCCTCAGATACCATTTCTAGACTTTAATATGTTGTGTATTTATTATGTGTAGTGTTTCCGAGACCTCAATTATTCAAATGCCTTGAGTGTTATCAATACTATGAAGGCATGGGGACAGCAGCATCACACATATCTGCATGTCAAAGTCCTTGTAACTTGAATGTTTGAAATATGTCCACACCAAGTTTTATAATGATAAACCTGCCTAAGCCTGAGGAGAATGGGCCCAGATTCACAAAACATCTTAACATCTTAGTTCGCCAAACAGTGGAGGAAGGAAGTCGTCAGGCATAGAGCAGGAGGGCAATGCAATGTAAACTCAGGAAGCCGCCATGTTTATGCACTTGGTCACTAGTGGCGTTTCAGAAGTGTGTATCGACTGAAACAAAAACCCAATGTTTTTTTTCAAAAAGTTTTACGGAGCTGCCGGCGATGGAAAGCACTTAGCCTGTCTGTCTAATCTAATGTAGCTCTCTGGGAGGGATTCAGTGGCTGAAAAATCTCTCTCTCTCTCCCTCTCTCCATATGAAAAAACACACACACACACGCACAAAATGAAAAAATGCTATATTGCATTTCAGATTTATAGTCCCGCTTCCACACACTCTGGATGAATTGGGGCTTAAAGAGCTCAAGTGTTTTGTCGATTTCTGTATTTTCTCCCCCTCAAAATCGCTTACTCTGTCCGCATCTTTGGAAGCTCTGGTCCTGTTTCATTTATCTCCCGCGGCTGTGGGTCTAACCTCTCGGTGCCTCTGCTCTTGCCTCACAGCCCTGTACGCTCCATTCTTTAAAGGACACCCCAGCTATAACCATACATCAGCGTTGAGGAATGGGGAGCGGAGCTTAGAGGGTGTGGGGACGGGAGAAAGAGAAATGCTATGCAATTACTGTAAGAAGTACAGAGAATTTGGTCTTAGTCTTTGCTGAATAGACATAAAATGCACATCAGTCATTCCCCACGTGTGTGACTTGACGTTCATGCTCCGCGAGCTGTGCAGTCCGTCACGTCGTGGTGATTTGTGTTGAAGTTCTGATTTTTGGAGTGCGTGCTCCTCCGATGTTCCTACTGTGAGTATGAGTCAGAGTGATTTTTTTTTCCTGTGGTCACAGCAGGAGCATAGCCTTGTGAAAAAGAACTATAGCAAACCTGTAACAGTATATAGGAGTATTATAATGATACCATAGGAGATAAAATACAAGTACAATAAGGTCACTATAAACTCACTATTGAGTGCCGCAGAAAAGTATAATTCTCCATGGGAATATAATAGGAATATGATTGTGATTTATTTGTTGGGGCTTTCTCTGTCATTAGAGTTTCAAAATGTGATTGAGACCGTATGAGTTAGGCCTACTTACAGGGGTGGAAAGAGTACCAAAATATAAAGTAGAAATACAATATGAATAGAAAATGTTGCTTTATACTGAAATTTTACCTATATTGAAGTAAAATTACTGCTGTAAAAACTGCTTCAATAAAAGTAAAAACTCATTCAAAATGTAGGCCTACTCAGAGTAAAAGTTAACGAGTTACTTTATAAAACACAGCCAGATCTTTCCCATGCAAAATATGTTCAATATGTGATAAGGAAATGTATGTTGAGTTTTATAAAAATAAAATACTGAAATTCATGTTATTATTCATTCTATGATAAAACAAAACAACTACATTGTCACTACATTGATGTTTTGCTACTAGCTATCCAATTAGCTAGCAAGGCTAGCGAACTAGCTAGACAACAACCAGGCTAACATAAACCAATATTTCTGCTAGTAAATAAAGCTAGTTGGATGACTTTTTGCTAATGTTATCTAAGTTACTATTAGGGCTATATTTGAGCATTTAATGTTACAGTTAACTTAATGTTGCCTCCACATGCAGGTTTGAGGCAGATGTAATTTACGACTGGCCAGTTTCTGAGGCAGTGCTTGTGGAGAGCCTAAATAAATTGTGAGTAAAAGAGAGTAAATGTAATTTGTTACTTACTGGCTATAGCAAAATGCTCCAAGCTGCTACCAGTTGTGTTTTCTGTAATTGCTCCTCCCTGTGGATCTGTGAGGACTCCCTGCTGAACAGGCTCTCAACAAGATGAAGAGTTGAAGGGGAACGCCACTGAATTTCAGCATTAAAATACGTTTCAGTTACCATAGAAGCATTTGTGTTAGCAAACATTCACCGCTACCTGCCATACACTGAAACTGTATCCACCTTATGTCATTTACTTGATACTAATGAAGTGCCTTACTCTGCCTTGTTTCAATATATTGGCACTTAAAGAGACTCTACTTTCAAGAGAATTCCTGAAACAAGTGAAACTGCATCAGAAACAAGTGGAATTTCTCATCTCATTGGCAGAATTTTGCATGAAAAATGAGATTTCAAGGCTGAATATACGACTAAATGACTTGGTAAATGACTGGGTATTGTTTTTGTGGTGTAGCCGCAGGGGAAGTAGCCTACTGTAGGGGAGTTTGCTATGTGGAAAAGGGATGAAAAAGGATAGTGACTTAAGATTCTGCTGGGATGTGGGGTTACTATGAGGCCAAAATCCAGTCAAGACATGGTGGTGACTGTGAGTCCCTGGTGGTGGAGCCTTCAACTGCTATAGAGTTTTACGCAGTATAAAGTGAAATGTTCGACTTAAGTGGAATATCACTTCAAACGTTCAAATGTTTTTTTAAGGGAATCGTTTTCAGCCCTATTGACTTGCATCAGCCTTGCTCATAAATGTTAATGTGGAGAAACGCTGCTTCTAATGTCTCAGTAATGAAAACAGTGGTGTAAGTGCTTTGTGGATCAAATGAGTTGACTCTGTGCTTAATCGTGACAAATCAAAAATACTACAAACCTGAGCTATAAAGGCCAAAACTAGATCTTAAAGATTAGACGGCTGTTACTCACTCACTCTCTCTCTCTCTCTCTCTCTCTCTCTCTCTCTCTCTCTCTCTCTCTCTCTCTCTCTGTCAGTCAGGGTTGGCTGGAGCAGCAGTAGGCTGGGGATTGCTGTATTTTAACATAGAGAGAGGAGAGAGAGAGAGAGAGAGAGAGAGAGAGAGAGACGAGAGAGCATACATTTGTCAAAATATCAGGACAACAACCATCAATATGTTCGTAATCGATGACAACTTAGATTAGGTCTGATTACATTAGATGAAACTTTAATGACCCCCATGGGGAATTTGGGTTGTCTCAGCAGCCGGGAATAGGATATAAATAACAGAGTATAAATATACAGTATAAAGACACAGTGGCTTTATTGACAGATCTGCAGGTTGAAGTGGATGTGCAAGTGTGCATCGTTAGCTATTCATTCACATTATCAGGCGTACAGATGGGAGAAGAAATATACTGACATGTGTCCAGACATCCAAATATGCATTGTAAGCTATTAGCTGATTGACAGTTTGGAGGTAACATGAATGAATTAAGATGTGCAAATGTGCATTGCTGGCATTTACAGATGGAAGTAGCATATGTACCTACATGTGTCCAGAAAGCTGGTAATGTTTGTGGGTTGCCAGGTTGAGAGGAATGAAGCACAGGCATGAAGTTCTGCTGCCCCCTCCACAGAACCAACCTTAATAAATAAATATTGACAAGCAGCAAAACTGCTTGGGTTGAAGCCAATGCCCTGTTTTATAGTATAGCGTGTGAGTTATAGCTGTTATTTCAGGCTATCGAAAAATAAATAAATTTGCCAAATGATTTGAAAAATTGGATCGATTCATCCCCCTGGCAGTGGTGGATTGGATTAAAATCTTTGAAAAACTCCAGAGGAAGGACCTATAATTATGTGTTTATTGAATCCGCGTTTGTGCAGAATACTTTGCCAGTAAAGATTCAACATCCCATGGAATCTCTCTCTCTCTCTCTCTGTCTCTCTCTCTTCTCTCTCTCCCGCTCTCTTTCTCACACACAAATTATTAAAGAACAGTGCTGGTTGGCAAAGCTGTGATCTTCAGGAAACCTCAGTCTTCCTTCCATCTGCTCTGTGTGCAGAGAGATTTTGTACATGAAAGCTGCTATGTTTCCATCCAACTGTCAAGCGAATTTTAAGTAGACTTTGGAAATGTCACAAAAAAATGAAATGCTTAGTATAGGCATGTATAGGCTTCCTGAACAAACACGAGTTACATCAGAAAAAAACACATGAAGAAGACACAAGAAAAATGGAAAGTCTTTAGTACCATTATGTATTCGACAAATGCGTTTTCATTACCATTTATCATAGTTTCTTTATTGACAAAAAACTTCCATCCAAATAGATTTCTGGCAATTTTGCGCAATCTTTTATTAGAATGATAAAACTACAAGATCAAATTTGGACTCACTTAGGCTCAGGAGTGGCAAGGTATGGGACTAGACGCCCATGATTCAGCCTTTCTAATTTGTTACATCATAATTTCCATAAAAACACTTTAATGGAAACCCAGCTTCTCTCTGCTCCCTTTCCTCCCTCAGAAAGGTTTCTCTGTACCGTCACATTCTTCAGATTTACTTCCTACACATTACCAGGCATCCTTGCTACTTACAATAATCCGAAATCCAGCATTCAATTTCACAGATTTTATTTTTAATGAGGGTTGTTGTTATGGTGTGTGTTGTGGGAGAAGAACAGGGGTAAGGATAGAAAACTATATTTAAAGGACTATGTTTAGATATGCAGCAGACAGGTATGAGGCCTTTAAAGACACACTGTGCTTAAGAGGTGGTGGGTAAAGTGCTCATTGGGTACACAGTGTTCTTGAATGGACAGTAGGTTAAAGGAATATGTATTTTTTGGGAGACTGACCCATTGGTCAACTTGCCTGTTAAGTGATGAGAAAATAGACACCAAAATCATCCAAGTGTTCCCAGTAGATCGTTTGCTCCTCTGCTCCATGCTAACACTTCAGCATACACTGTGTTGAGTGACAGTAGGCCACTAGCATTATCCAAATTAAAAAAACAGAAAAAGTTGTGGTTTTTGGGTATATTTTTTATTATATGGACTATATTCGTCAATTAAAAAAAAATGCAATATCATTATCATTAACTCAGTATAGCTTATGTAGCTTATGTAGCCATGTTTATTTTTGAAACTATTTCAGGTCAGCAAACGCATATTTCTCCTCTGCGTAGTGATTTCTAGCTGTACAGTCGCCCATCACCCACCAAATTCACTACGGAAACAAAACCAGTCACTCTCCAAGTCTCATGGGAACAGAGAGCTTCCAACAGGGAAGGTAGGCTAGTCCCTGCTAGTTCAAAACAGTATGTTCATTTTGAATTATATTTTGTGTAAAAACTGCCAGACTTGGTCACCAATCAATTCAAATTACTTACCATTTAGCTTTAGAGCTGCTACAAGTTCTCATTTCTCACTTTTGAGATAATGCTAGTCGCCTACTATCACTCAACATAGTGTATGCTAAAGTGTTAGCATGGAGCACAGAAGGTGAACATCTACTGGGGACATAGGAATGATTTTGGTGTTATGTGTTATATGTTCTCATCACTTAACAGTTAATCAATGTGACAATCTCTCCCAAAAATTGGTGTATTCCTTTATACATGTGAGAATAAGAACTAAAGGTAAGGTAAAACTAAAAGAGAACCTTTACACTGGCTTTGATTTCATTGGCGCCTGCCAACTGTTAGTGATAGAGCCATTCTCAACTCGTATCTAATTGGTTTCAACCCATTTATCATGAATGAACACAACTTGCCTAGCAGCTAATCACTTCAAGTGCTAGAACATCCAATTATGTCAACCACAAAATAGAAAATAACAAATATTTTTGACAAATGCAGCTTTTTTCTCACTTATATTTAGGAAGTTTGAGGTTGCATACAGAATGTGTATATTGTTTTTTTTCCAGTTGTCAAACAGTAGCTTCATTTTCAGAAATGATTTTTCCGGCAAGATGACAGAACTCTTGTCATCAGCTTGTTATAGTTCAAAAGATGATTATTTTTTTGTATGTACACATAAAAAAACTGTGTAGTGCAGAGTGTTGAATGAAATGCAGTGACAGTGAAAACAAAGTGACTGTTTTACTCTCTTCATAAGGTCATAAATCTTCATCTCTTCAACTACCCATGTTGGATAGACTCAATATATTCCATGCATTTTGTTGAAGGTCTTGACCTCAACAATCCCAAAGATACACACAGCATTTACACAATCACATTGTCGGTAAAGTCTGCCTCGTTTCCGTAATGAGATTCCCGTTTCGTGAAGAGGCCGAGATGTTTTCTGGAAGACGGCTGAAAAGCTTTGAAACTCAATACGGGGCGGCCGAGCGTTAGTCACATCCGCTCCCATCCGGCCCCAGTAAAGCCTAGTGAGGTGAACACAACGAGAGCGGTAAATAAATGGAGTTGAGCCGTTCAAAGCAAGCCTCGGCGTGTGTATACTGGAAGACGGAGCCGGCTCGCCGCTTGAAGGGAAGCCTGTTTGTAAATCATCACACCCGCTCAAACATCACATGTCTGCGGGATCGGAGGTCGGCCTCGGCGTCCTGCGGTGTTTGGTTTGCACGCTTGTCTTCGGCTGTGACGGGGTCAGAGTCCCCATGGTCGGTGAAACGGATAATTATGTGTTTTTAATTTGATCCTCTGTGGTTCCGTGCACATCAGAGGGTCATTCGATACAGAGTGGAGACGGGGCGGAGGGAGTGGAAGATGCACTCAGCTAGAAAGCCTCGAACAATACAAAGACGCCGGGCAAATTTGAGTAAAAAAGGCCCAGCATCCGTTTACGAATGTGTAACAGGCAGACACACTCCCTTGTGGACGCGCTAGAGCAGGATAACACAGCGGCAGCGCAACATAATGGTGCGCGTGTTGTGAAAACGAGCGAGCCCCATAACAATTTGGACAGCGACACATTTATTTATTTGCTTTGTCTTCATACGCTTATTACGCTGGATGTGAAATGACAGCGTGTGGTTAGAGGGCAGATTTTCAACTTCACTTTGAATCTTCAAGATTGCCGTGTCCTGCAGCACTTTAATCTCCCTACTCTTCTTTCTTCTTTCGACTGAACATTACAGGAAAATTGGTAGAAAGAAAAAAAAAAAAAAACACTACATTTGTACATCCCAGTTTTAAAGCTCTGTCACTGGAGCATGATGATTCAAATCTGGATTGATAACTCAGACCCCAACTGTGCACTGCATACTGCTGCAGTCACATGGATTTACAGCTGAATTATCAGAGATCAAAATGCAAAAAGGATGCAAAGAGAACCAGAAAATATGATACTGAAAACTTTTTTTTAATGCTGTTTTTTTTTTTACTGCATACTAAAAAGAGGCTAGTTGGCTGAATATAATCTGTCCAAATACTTTTGGCACCCTGAAATGATTGGACTGTGAACAGAAAGTGCTTGAGTTTTTAAACTTCTCCTCCAATTTGGCTGGAAATCCCCTCAAATTGCAGCTGACAATCCGTACTCTAACTTCACAGTTATTGTATCATTTCACATTTCAAAATAATAGGCGTATGAAGCCAAAACTTAGGCTCGTTAGCTGCTGTCCAAATACCTATGGAGCTCACTATAGAGGGGTTGTGCTGCTGCGTTGAAGCAGAGACCCGACTGCCTATTGTGAATTTTAATTTCACTCTAGACTTCCATCAAAGGAGCCTTTCTGACTAAATAACACTGAAATATGTAGAACAAAAGACATCTTCATGCTGTTTTCACTCCTTCTCAGTATGCAGATAGCGTACTTTATACACTCAGTCTCCATGGATATACCACTTTCCATCATGACTGTTAGTTCGCCAATTGCCTCAACTAAGCATCATTGATGTTATTCCTCTTAAGCTATCTCATTTTATTTTTTAACCATTATTTACCCAGCATATTGCTGCTGCTGTATGAAAGCCTCAATGCCCGTTTCTTTACTCGAGGCAGAGATTTACATAGGTCCTTGATGGGTTTAGCAAGTTTCATGACTCAAGGGCAAAAACCATGGTATATGCAAAACCCAGAGTCTACTTCTAAAAATACATGGGTGTCAGTCTGAAAAGGAAGACTTTCTTCTTACTTTTTGGGGAGATGACGTTTTCATGCAGCAGTGGAATGTTGACTGAGCAGGTGATATTGCCTAGCTTACACACTCACAGTGATTCACACCTGGGATTTACCCTGTATAACCACAGCGCTCCACTGTTCCCAGCAGCTCAAATCCACTGGAAACAGTTGTGCCTAAGGGCCTGGCTCAATGGCATAACAGCAGGAGAGTGACATAAGCAGCTCTCTATACTTTCTAACTAGTAAAAGGGTGAAAAATGGCAATGTTTTGATCACAAACTCCCTTCTCTGACCTCATGGCTGCTACTGCAGTCATGAGTTCCCTCAGTGTTTCTCATGAATGGCTGACCCACCTAACACAACAGGTGGTTGATTTGGAAAACACTCAAAATGCTCGAGAAATAACTAATTGCACATTATGCCAAGAGATTGCAAAGAGAAGTTATTGAAAGTTGCTAAAAGCATCTGATCTGTTTCCTTCCTACTGCTCTTTGATTACTGTAGGCTTAAAACTGGGTTCCGTCTGAGAACAGGAGAAAATAAAGTCAAGGAGAGATTGTTTGGTCATTTATAACACTTAAAGTAAATCCGCAAAGATGTAAAGCTTACTCATACAGTTTCATTTCTATTTCCAATCTCCTTTGGGAGTGACATTCACTTAATAACCAAGTAATCACACGTAATTATACTTTCAAATATTTATGATATTTAAGCAGTCTTGAAAGAATGGATTATTACCAAAAGTGAGGATATTTCAGCTTGTCATGTGGTAAGTTTAAGAATTCATACTGAAGTTACATTTGACCGCAGCCGTGACTGATCCCAGGAAGGAAACTAATTTCTCTTAAGTAACACATCTACACCTAATACATCTAGAGTCCTTTCACCTCTTGATTACTCAGACTTGATTATTTTTTCCTCACCGAGTTATTCTACTAAATGAGATCATCAGAGTCATATTTCTTAGCTTCATGAATCTTCCAACAATGTTTTACGTTTTTGTTTTTTTTTGTGAAACAACAAAATCACCTTTTTGTTGTGAGATCAAAGATGCCAGCCTCTTATTTCGATGTTGAACCGGTGAATCAAATAGCAGGCTTTGAAATGGATTCTTAATTACTGACTTCACGCTGCACCTTCGCATCACCCTTATTCAAAGCACAGTAATCCTTTGCTGTTCACATCAATATCTCCCATGCTGAAGGGTACTGTTGCGTAAGATAAGACACTCCTTAATGTCTGTCTGTGCCTTTTTCCTCTGCAGGGCGAGTGCTCCCAGAGGTGCTACAACATCTTCGTGCTGGAGACGGTGTGCGTCGCCTGGTTCTCCCTCGAGTTCCTGCTGCGCTTCATCCAGACGCAGAGCAAGTGCATGTTCCTGCGGACGCCGCTCAACGTCATCGACGTGGTGGCCATCCTGCCCTACTACATCACCCTCATCGTGGACTCTCTGTCGGTGGGAGAGAAGCCCGCCGGCTCGGGGAACAACTACCTGGAGAAGGTGGGGCTCGTCCTCCGCGTCCTCCGGGCTCTGCGGATCTTCTACGTGATGAGGCTGGCCCGCCACTCGCTGGGCCTGCAGACGCTCGGCCTGACGGTGAGGCGCTGCACGCGAGAGTTCGGCCTGCTGCTGCTGTTCCTGTGCGTGGCCATGGCCCTCTTCTCCCCCCTGGTGTTCCTCGCCGAGAGCGAGATGGGCGCCAAGCAGGAGTTCACCAGCATCCCCGGCAGCTACTGGTGGGCGGTCATCTCCATGACCACGGTGGGCTACGGAGACATGGTGCCCAGGAGCATCCCCGGCCAGGTGGTGGCGCTCAGCAGCATCCTGAGCGGCATCCTGCTCATGGCGTTCCCCGTCACGTCCATCTTTCACACCTTCTCGCGCTCCTACCTGGAGCTGAAGGAGGAGCAGAGCCGGGCGCTGAGGCAGAAGCCGGACTCCCAGGACAGCACCAAGTCCCAGAACAGCGAGGACTCGCAGGAGACGGACAGCTACCACGGCATCGCCGAGGCCGCCGCCGCCGCCGCCGCACAGCGAAGGAAGTCCATGGCCGTCGCCTCTCAGAGGGCCGACGAGATCCGAAGGTCCATGCAAACTTAGCCGCTTTGTCTGTCTGTTCGCCTGTCTGTGTTCAAGTGGCGAGCCTGGGAGGCTGCGACGCACAGCGCTGGGACTTCAAAGTTGACAAGCTGGAGGATTGTGAACAGGGATGAGATTTTCTTTTCTGGAGCTTGGGGTCTCTGCTTTGATCGTGTGTAGCGCTTGTGCACCAGAGTGTATCTGAGTTTTATAGAGGAGCTGCAGAAGTCTTTTTTTTTACACATTTGACTGCAAAAGATGGGTAGAATACAATATTCACGATTAAACAACTGAAGTCAAACAACCGGTCAACTGAGATTAAAAAACTGACCGAGACACTACTCACACTGGCTGCGATTCAGACTTGAGATACGTCAGTGCAATGGGAATTTGATACCAAAACATCACATTGTTATTCAGACCTCAGACTAATAGTTTATGTTCCTCATGTAGCTGCATTTTGACAGGAGGGGATTGTCTAAAAACAGAGGTGTTTGCTGAGTCATACCTGCAGTATAAGTTTGTTATTGATGTGCAATATCATCTCCACTTATTCTGTATTCTATTTGGCCAAACCAAATAACCTATTGTAGGCTGGGCCCTCTTATATAAACATCCTATAGGTGATGATGTCAGCACATTTATTTGCTATGAAGCTGAGCCTATAGGCAATATAACAACTATGATTTATCTGTGAAAGGACTACACTGACTTTTTGGGAGTCTGAACCATTTCTCACCTTACCCAGTATCTGATTGGCACCAGAATCTTCTCTGTGTCTCCATGTAGCTCTGTCCAGTGCGCATGCTAACGCTTTAGCATACAGTATTTAAACAGCTTATTAGCATTATCCAAAGTATGACGATAAACCTTTTAGTAATGTTTATTCTATGGCCTGTAGATTCGTTAACTTTTGAAAACAAAATCTCAATCTTCCACAGTAGTGAAGTCCATTATCAACAGCGCAAAAAACGTTAGCTGTCTGACTAACTTAGGTCACTTACTGTGTAAAGAAAATACTCAAAGTCTAACAGGATGAGAGATTTTCTGCCACTGTAAGTGCATTTTTCCCCCTCAAATTTAATGTCTATTTTGCCAATTTAGATGTGTCCAGCCTTAGAGCCGCTACAAGTTCTCAATTTCTCACTTTTAGGATAATGCTAATCGCCTACGATTACTTAACATGCTGTATGCTAAAGCGTTAGCATATGCACTGGACAGAGCTATCTACCAGAGACAGAGATGATTTTGGTGCCAATCCTCTCACATATTGGGTAAGGTGGCCAATGGGCCAAACTCCCAAAAAGTCAGAGTAGTCCTTTAATCCAAATGAAACAGATCTAACAAGCCAACATCTCTTCAAAAGGGCTTACTGATTACTGACAAATACCCAACTTCAGACAGTGATAGACAGGCCAGTTACATTTTAGAAAACAGATCTGAAATAAGTGTAATATCAGTTCAGATATTGCAAATACTTTTTATAGGCTTACATGCTTTCTTCAGGTAACTGCAAATAAAGCATTTCATTTTCTTAGAATTCAAGCAGAGTGCCTTTTATTTTAAAGGGTATACACAAGCTGCGTTGGAAAAACCCATTCCCCCAAATTGTTGTCATGTTGGAACGTTTCAAAGCCGGGAATAAGGGCTAGAGAAGAGCAGTTAAGGCTTTAATAGTGTTCAAGTCGGCCAACTCTGAATCGCAGTCATTGGATCAACTAACCCTTTAAAAAGCATGGAAACATTACAAGAGAGCACTCTTCTCTCCACAGTATTATGATATAGTCACAATATTTAGAGATGATGAAATCCCTCTATGAAAATATTATTTTGTTGAGGAGTGGATAGTGCAATATAATACATCATTTGAATATAAACCCAACTTTCACAGATTTCTGTATGCTTTGCTTCTTGAATCCATAGACTAGACAAATTATACTGAACATAGCCCCCAGTGTGCTAAAACATATGATTTAGCAATTTTATTATACACAAGGACACAGAAATTTGCAAGACCATACTTGTGCACTTCCAACATCCCAAATTAATTTCAGTCTGTGGCTTGTTCCGTGATTTCTTCCACATCCGTTATTAATAATAAATGGATTCTGTTTCCAGGAACGATGTTGGCTCTATGCACTGTAAATCTAATAAATACTGACAGTGCTTTAATGAAGTGAATAGCTTAGATCAGAAAAGATCCTTTTAACAGGAGCCCCCTGGGATCACACCCATCGCACTTCCAGCACTGCTTGGTCACGCTGAAGGCCAGGCAAATGGAAGCAAAACAGAATTCGCATGATGTCCATAATCTAAGGCAGTTTAGTGAAGATTAGTGCACTTAAGAGCATATTTCCCAAAGCCAGAAACAAGAATACCAAGTCTCTAATCTATAATGTCAATGAGAAACTGTTTTTTTGAAGCTGCCAACAAATGGGAGATTGCCTTCTTGGACACTGATGTGGGTGCAGAGGTTTAGCGCTGTTAGCACTACCATGGAACAAAATGTCACTCGAGTGTAAAAGCTCAAACAAACATTACATAAGTCCATCAAGCCTCCCATTCAATTCCAGTGGAGCAGCTCCAGAAAGCGTCTCTTGATAACGCCACAGATTGAAGTCCTTGAGTCTCATTTATTAAAAAATAAAAAGCTCTTACAACCAAATTTGATTTTAAAAATGTGCATAAGTAGGAATCCACGTTGTCATTTGTAAAGCTGGGACCTGATGTGCGAGGTACATTAACTCCTGGTGTGGTGTGCAGTGATTTGAAGAGGTTTGAGTTGACAGCAGTAATTTGTGCACAGCGCAGTGCTTTGCAGTATTGGAAAAGCCTTGACCGGTGACAGTCGATGTAGGATGTTTATCACGCGGGGAACTGAAGCTCATTCACACCCACTCAAATTCCTGAGGCACTTGTGATTCATAAACTGCAGAATACACAGCTTTATTTCGGTGTTTTGTCTTTATGAATCAGATGCACAGAAAATGTAAAAAAATGACCCTGAGATCACGATGTAGATGAAATTCAAGTACATTAATATAAATGAGGGCCTATTTTCTCTGCTTTTTAACCCCGGGAAGGGAATATGGATTGGACATTCATGTTTTGTTTTGCCGCAGATTTTCCCAAGAAGTACCAAGATTATTTTGTTTTGCAGGTTCTTGCAATCAAACAGCCCACACATCAGTACAAAAATGAAAAACCAATGCATGCAATTTGCCATCCTTCTAAAAGATTCAGACCTAATCTTTAACAGGCAGAAATGTCTCTGTTAATTGCACTGTGAAAGACGTTGCTCAGAAAGAGAAAATTGTGAATCTGGCTCTGCATTTGTAAAGTGTCTTGTCAATCCCTTCCCCCCGCCCTCCCCTCCTCCTCTTGGCTGGTACATCTGTTATCTGAGTAATGTTTCGTCTCTGTACCAGCGGAGTGCTTGATGTGAAAGCACAGCGCGTTACGATTTATGTGGTTATTATTACTTTTGATGGCACACGCCCAAAGCCCAAAGAAGGACGACGGCCGGTGGGCTCGCTCTTCCTTGTCTTTCTTTCTGACAAGTGATGTCAGCCAGACCCGCAGCGCTGAAGGGAGCCACGCCGGCCGCCCTGACAAGAAACACACCCGACACGAGCATCTCCATCAAGCAAAACGTGACGACGAATGGGTCCACAACATCTAGTCTTTCCATGTCCTTTTTATTGGGCGACACTGCCACCTTGGCTCCCCCCCCCCCCCCCCCATTCTTGGTGATAAAACAGCTTGAAGTGTCGGTGGATGTCATTAATTATATAGGTGGAGAACTGGCAGTTTCATAGAAATACGAAATAAAAACCAACACATGTAACATTGTAAAGTAACATAGAAAAACATAGTGATAATTCTATTTTTGGTACATCAACAAACTAAGAATACAGAAATTGGCAGTTTCTATGGGAAAATATCATTTGGTACTTGCACAACACATAACAAAATAAATGAACCGAAGAATAAAACAAAGTAAAATGGAATAACAGTGATAATCTATGTGGAAACTTTGAGGTCATTTTGATCCACTCTCACTTCCATACACTACAACTGGACATACAGTTCACAATCACCAACACAATCACCTTCATCAATATAAATTGCCTGATAAAAGGCAGGCAGACACCATCTGATTAGACAGGCATTTTAAGATTATAAAAAAGGATAACAAAATAAATATTCATGGCAAATGGATTTGGACACAAACGCAGTGTGCCTCCTCTGCTAAGAAACCATAGACTCATTCCACCATGTATATTCTTCAACGACCAGCTGAAATATTAAACAGAAGAGAAAGAAATATTAATAGAAAATGCGTTCCTGTCCCGTTTGAATAAAAAGGAAGTTTCTATTGCTCCAGGCTTAGAGGAGGAGGGCTGAATCCGGTCTGGTCTTGCTGCTGCCAAACTGGTACACAGTTCACTGAATGACTGGCAGTCATGTTCGTCCAGGTTTGGTATTCTGGCTTCCCCAAGGAAAAAATTACAAAACAACTAAAAACATCTTCACTGTAGGTACATTACTTGACTGCTATTCCTTGTTGTTTTCTCACAACACAAAGGTAGAGAATGCTACCCATCTAAACCAGCAGCACTCAGTGATCTGCTGTACCAAAGCAGCCAGAGGAATCATAAGTAGGGTTAGACCTTCATATTGGGCCTATATATGCATATTGGCCTTTCAATAAAAAACGGCTATTGGCCAGCCAGTGCTGCCCACCGCTTATATGATAGAAGTGAGGATGTGATATTTACCCAGCAGCTTCAGGGGCGGCAGTCTGTAAAAGCTGCAATGAAACCCGGCTCTCCCTGCCTTAAGGAGCTCCTAAAAGAATTTCATTAGCTTTCAATGGAGAGTTTTAGTGTCCCGTGATGGATTTTTCAGAGGTTTCTCCACCCTGACTGGATTAAATTCTGGGCGAAACAATGATCCTTTTTTGGAATTTTTGCCATGATCAAAATTCCATACAAAATATCAGTTATCAGCAGCCTCAATCCAAAAAAAATCTCAGTTATCAGCCTTCAAAAACCCATATCGGTCGAACCCTAGTCATGCGAGGTTCCTCTGTCGTTTTAGCATGTTGGCCACTTCTCAGTATTGGCTTGGAACAGGAAGATTGCCCTCATCTCCGTTATGAGGCTCCAGCTCTCCGTTAGTCTTAAGGCCGCCATTGTTTACGGCCAAGAGGGATACTAACACACTGCAGCCAGACTCAGTTCTCCAGCAGCCAACACATTGGACATCCAAGCCTTTGGGATTTTCCTTTTTTTTTTTGGTAAAGCTGCTGTTCGATTGCCTTTAGTTCATTTGTCTATTTACTCCACAAAATTGAGTCAGCGTGTCACCGCGCATGGTGACCATCTGTCCGACCAGCGGTAGACTGACCAGCATTTCTCCACTGAAAAAAAGAGCCAGAAAGATAACAATGCCATTTTGTACATTCAGTAAACTAGTGTATTAAGCATTTTTTGATTGATTCGATTCATACATTGATATTGCTGGTAAAGCAGCCAGCTGTGTTTGAATATCTATTAAGGCAGAGGGTCCATGCAACAATCATCGGTGTGTGTGGACGACAAAAGTTGGTCCACATTTCCTTGAGCGTCGGCACAGATTTTCAGTGCATACATCTGCAGTTTATATATACTGTATATATTCATTGCATGTGCATAATATTCTCTACATGCACAGGTATATTCGAGGATTTGCTCTTTTAGCGGTCTGCATACTGACACGCAAGCATACTGTCGCATGCTGTCGCGTACAGAAAGTCGGGGGGATAATAAATAAAACAAAAGGTCCTGTTGGATTGAATGTAACAAGTGTCCTTCGGCGTAATCCTTCGGGCGGTGCGACAAAAACACCCGCCGCTGCCAAGTGTTTGTGTATGTTCATGCCTTATTTATGAGTGTGCGTGGGTCTCTGTGTATACATGGAGGCAGGGGCGGGGCGGGGGTGGGCAGACTGCATCCTCTCAAGGTGCTTTGGCACTGGTGTGTGTTTTTTACATGTCCGCGGTTCCAATGTGGCGCCTCCTCATTGATGTATTTGCGTGTTAAACATGCGTGGACGTCCTTCCGGGCGCTCTCAGAGGGCCTTGGCACTGGTGGTGTGGGAGACTGTGTGGGACACTGGCTTCTGCGGGTAGCGGCTGTAGTAGTAGACCTGGAACAGGATGGTGAAGTCCACGACGACCTGCAGGAGGCCGCATGTCCAGAACTGCACGGGGGCCTGGGTGAGGAGGAAGTAGCCCGTCTTGAAAGTGTCACCGCTGGTCCACATCAGCACCATCTTGATACTAGGGTGGAAGAGAGAGAGAGGGAAAGAAAAAAAAAACAGATTGACGCAATGCTGGATCTCGACAGAGACGTAGGCCCCCTTTCCCTCTGGCATTAACATGTGTCTTGTCAAGTCATCTGACGTTAAAATGAGCCTCCAGATTGAAGTCGGATTTCTCTTTGCCTTGCCAAATCGATTGCAGAGCACGTCACTTGCTTACGTCCTTAAAAACTGACAGTAAATGCTTTGTCTCGCTTGTTCTCCATCCACTATCCTGACAACCCATTTCTGACAAGTATGCTACTATCTGAGCTGCCTGCCGCCTGTCTGATTTGCATAATGTTTCCTTGCTGGACCCGTGCGCTTTTTCTGTGTATGTATTTTCTATGTGGATGAGAGAAGCATTGCATTTACACTTTGGTGTTAATGTGGCCAAATGCGACCCTGATCACCTCCGGAGGTGCTCTGGGTGATTGGATCTTCAAGTGTCTTGGATGCATTTACCACCATTTTTTTTTGCGATTGCAATCTGCTCACCCAGGACGCATGTTAATGCCAGGTGGGAAGGGGGTCAGAGAAATGCAATATCAGCCGTGGCAAGGAGGCAGGAGGGGAATAGAAAATGACTCAGAAAATCCGGCACAATCACAACCATGTGAAATTGAAATAATGAAACTTCCTCAGGGTATGGTGCGGCTTATCAACTCTAGATCCTGTGGCGCATCTCTAACCGTAAAAACTCATAAGGGCGCTTCCAGTGCGGAACTCTGCCAGAGCTGGCTGCTCATAGGCCGCTCATATGAGGCCATCCAGGGGGAGAGTTACAGTAAAATAAAAGAGCTATTGTTTTAGAAGCCGCTGCAGAAAAGCACCCATGTGATTTGTGACAGGAGAGTGCCTTTAAGCATATTCTTTGTCCTCTCGCTGGCACTGGGGAAGCACTGTGAACTCAACTAATGAGATGAAAAAGGAAGTCTAATGAGAGTAGAGGAGGAATAGGAGAAGAACTGAGCCCCAGGGTCCAAACAGAACTTTATATACTTGTCATTTTTTTCCAAAAATGGAAAGATACAGATTATGTGACTGCACTTATGTGGAGGCATGTCCTCTAAAACTCCTCTTAGGTTTCATTAAAGCGCTGCTGGTGGTAGTTACAGGCGTTTTCAGAACCAGGTCACTACAGGATCCACAACACCTATTGACTTCTGTTGCCTCAGAGCTCGCTCGTGCTTTTCTCCCACAAACTTTTTTCGCCTTAGACAGGGATGCATGTAGGCAATGCTGACAAAAGAGGAACTGAGTCGGCATTGCATACACAAAGGCACAGCACAATGCACCCATGTGTACCTACACACACATACACACACAGGGCTCTTCAGATGTGCTTCCTAAACCAACCTGCCTACAACAACGTGAATACACACGGAGACATTTGAAATCTGGTCCTTTCACTACGGTCTGCTTTGTGTTGGGAGCATGTCCATTTGGCTGGTCAGCACTGTCTATTTGACTAAGCCTTGCAGGAGATTTCATTGTCATCGGGCCAAGCGCTCCACTGAATTTAAATGCATGAATTTACTGGGTGAGTTCAACAGTGATGGAAAGTGTGGCAAAGGCTCTATCTAATTTGTTCCGTGCTGAGGCCCGTTTTCCTATAGCTGGATATGTTTAAAATGGCTGCTAAATTATTCAGAGTTGACATTTCACTAGGCATTTCTTGGGAAAGGTTTGTGTTCGAAGCAATACCATGACCACACTGTATTTCACACAGCCAATATTTTCCAACTGAGTAGCCCATCTATGTGAAGAAAGATCAATTGCAACCGTAATCTTATAATAGGGTCATAACCATTATACCGTGGCAGGGTCAAGTATTCCCCATAAAAGCATAACCGTAATTTGTCACGTGGTTCTGCGTATGGATCCTTGCTGTTAAGAACTGAAACCGCATGAAGGGAAAACTCATCGCAGGGTAAAGCTGTGAATTCAAATGCAGCTGAAACAGGAATGTATGATGATAAACTACACAGGATGAAGTCTGTGTTGGCAGATTCCCCGCCTTCGCATAAGCCTCTTAATAGATGTAAAGGAGGGATGGAAGGTAATCTAGTGTTTCTCCTCCCTGCCGGGTTGATTGTGCGGGAGAGGTTCACCCTTAACCCCGGCTGTCTGTCTGTCTGTCTGCCAGCCTTACGGGGGCAAAGCTTGTAGCCGAGGCTTGTCAAATCTCCTCCTGCATTATTCATGACTCCAGCTTCACCTTGGCCCCTTTCATTTGCGCGGCCGGTTTGTGTTGCTACCTGTTTTTCCTCACACCCCCTTCTTACTTTTTACCAACTCTTCCCACTGCAACCTCTCCAAGCGTCCCTACTGGCTTCCCTCCCTCCCGCCTTCACATACTGTACTTTGTCTTATTTTTTTTTGCAGCCTCCATAAGCCCACTCTCTACCTCTCTCTTTCTCCCCATCCATTCATCTTCCCACCAACTCTTTCCATCTTCGTCTCTCCTCTCTATACCTGTTCGCGCTCGCCTCCCCCAACCTTCCCCTGCTCTTTTCTCTCTCTCTCTCTCTCTCTCTCTCTCTCTCTCGGCAAGGAGCTTGTTAGCTCTGTGCAAAAGAGGAACATCTCCTCCCGTTCCATCGGCGGCCGCTGTCTTGAGTTTTGACGGTGTGTACCGGGCGGGTAATGATGAGAGAGGCGGGGATCAGGGTTTGATCAATTCCGCTGCCGGTTCCCTAATAAGAGGGAACGCAGCGAAAGGCCGGGGACAGAGAACACGCCCGGCTACTTATTTGTCACCTTCCCCGAGACGTGTAGAGCAGAGGAGAGGGGGAGAACGCCAAGCTCCCGGCTGAATTGACAAGGGTGGAGGGGTGTAGCGGCACCGACTTGACAATTCCTACAGTGAGCTCCAGAAGTATTGTACAGCAGCACTCGCTTTGTACTCGCGTCACTGAGATATGGACTATACATAATGTCAAGAGACAAGTCTACGGAAACATACCATCCTAAGCGTATTTGACTAATAAGGAAGCAGAGACGAGGAGGATGGGGTGGGGGAGGAACCGCAGGGATGAATGAGGAGCTGACGGCTTAAATGGACCGAACGTTGGAAGTGCCGAATGTGATTGGTGTTTGTTTGGATCAGCTCCAGAAGTATCGTCCAGCCACAAATTGTCTGGCGTTTTTGAATTTAGACTCTCATGACTTTGAATACGAAATGACACAATGACCACACGGTTTAACTGCAGGCTGTCTGCTTGGCTTGTAGGCCCATTTCAGGGTGCCAAAACTATTTTGAGAGATTAATATTACGTTTAATAATGTAGTCAAATAATCTTCCTGCACGGACTTCCCAAAGTCTGCAACACATAAACATCACCACCCTTAATACGCTTAATATTATCGTCTCTTTCCAGCCTTTTTTTGCATTTAATCTCTAAGAGGATTCAGCAGTGAATTAGCTTGGCTCTAAACTACTCTGAAGCAGCAGTGAGCACATGGTCGAAGTAAAGGAGAGCAACTACACACGGTTCTGAGTTATCAATCCAGCTTTGAATCGTCATGTGCTGCTACAAGGCTTCAAGAAAGGAAAGTAAAGTAAAAGGCAGGAAATATAGGCAGGAAATTAGTTGGGAGAAAAAGTGTTGAAGGGCTAAAAGGGTTCATTCAATATACCTGTAAACACCCTCAAATTAAAGCTGCACTTTAACCATATATTCTTTGTGTCATTTTACATCCAAAGCAATAGGAGTATGGAGGCAAAACAACAAAGTATCAATGCACAAATACTTATGGAGCTCACTGTATCTGAAAAGAGAAACACTACACATCTGTAGTTTGGAAAAAAAAAAAATAATTTACTCAAATTCATCATTCAATATTCCTATATAGAGTATCTGGGGTGTAAAAGCATTATCATTTTGTCAACAAAGCACTTAAGTTGCCCAGCCTCTTGTAAAAAGTACCTAAATTTGGTTTAATCCGGTGCAATCAATCATTTTGTGGGTAACTCACTTAGGAACAAAACTCGGCATTGCTTTGTTGCCTTCATCATCGCTGTTGTTTGTTTGTACCGTTGCTGAATTGCATATAATCTTGTTTAGTGAGAGGAAACGTATAGTATACAAAATGTTGCTGAGGCTGCTTTACTAAATGAGACTTCACTTCCACCGCTACATCTCAAAAACAATTTGCACCTGGAAGGGGAGAAAAACATTAAAGATTCATCTCCCTCTACCCCACTAAAGAAGAAAAGAGTCCCTCTGAGTGGATGGAGGGTGGACGGGTCGGACAGGTGATCAAAAGGTTCCCTAGCAGCGCTGATCCACTGCAGAGAGCTGGAGCTGATCTAGTCTGGAGCCCGTCTATACACAGCAGCAGCATCACACTATACTCGGCTACAGAGGTTATGGGCCGTCAGCATCAGTAGTCAATATGCGTCTCTCCCAGCACATGGCTGCCTGTGCCTGTCTCTGTGTGTGTGTGTGTGGATAGCAGCCTGCAGGCTAAATAAGGCTCTGCCACTGTTATCTAGCGTGGTGGGATGCAGCTCAAGACCAGAGGCCATATAAGGGCACAGTCGGCAGTCTGCATGCCCCATCTCTCTGTCTCTCGTGTGTGTGTGGCCTGTGCATTGCTGTATTTCATTTGCTTTATGGTAGGCCGGTCATATTGGAGTCAGCGTGTGCCTCTGGTTCCACAGGCTCAGGACCATCTAGGCCTAATAGTAGCAGCAGCCTGAAAACCATTAACGCAAAACCTTCAACCTTCACACACACACAAACACACCGCGCTTAATCTGGCCCTGGCTACACAGACCCAATGCCAACGCTGCCAAAAAATGTCCATCCAAACAAGTTATTTAGTCCAACGTTGAGGCTTAAAATTTTCCTTAAAGAGCGAATCAGCACTAAATCACATTATTTGATCTGTAAACATGGTTATATGGCTTCCATACAGTGAATAGCATTAATCCTGTACTTAATTTCCACAGTTTCAAATTAAGTCACACACACCCCCATTTGCTCTCGCTCCCTACCCCACTTTTTCACATATTTCAAAATGGTGTATCAATTCAGTTTCACCTGCGACAAAGCAACAACGTTTATGGGAAATGTCTTAATTTTTAGAAGCATTAGCACCAACAATACCACTGGTGTGAGATAGAGGATACCAATCGTTTCCACCATGGTCTCATTTGTTTACAGTAATTATATCAAGCTATCACAATTAATTTGACATTGATTAAAATGTTTGTGTTTACAATGGATATTCTTTTGCAGTGAAGCCTTTAGTGAGATCCGTTATGATGAGGATCATGAATTCAACAAGAGAAATAGGACAAGTGGAGAGAGTTAGAGAAAGGTAGAGAAAGATGGAGAGAGAGAGGTGTATGGGGGGCAGAATGGCGCCATTGTCACATATGTATGAGCGATACTAACGCAAACCTCTAAGGACCCATTATGGTAACGTAGCAGTTACTGGTGTCAAACAGCATCAGTGAGGTTAACGCAGAACCCAGGGGGTGAATCAGCATCAGATAAATAGCGCTATCGGACGCCTTCGACGACGTCCCCGCTGGGACGGACGCCTCCGACGCGGGACTCGTCGCCCTCCCCCCCCTGAACTCTATCCATTTTTCATTATTCAAAATGGGTTCGCTAATGCCTATGGGCTTGCTACCGCCTATTTGACTGTGTGTGATGGTACAGCGCTGCTTGCGGGTACGCGGGGAGGACATCCAATATGATTCACTCTACTGGCAACTTTATCCTGCTCTGACTTCATCCCCTGCCTACTTAGAGGGTGAATGGGTGGGAGCGCTCCCTATTGCGTGCCTGAATATGCAAGTGCTGGAGGATGGGCAGACGCTTAAAATGCTACTCCAGGGGAAGCAGGGGCATGCTGGCCAGGGCGTAATTTGGAGGAAGTCAGCTTGATGTTTTTCCCACAGTGATGTGCTGGGATCTGATTGCTCTCTGTTCCGGGCACTTACAGGGAAAGGCACTCTGCTTTGCTTTTACTCCTGTCTGTTTGTTTTTATCTCTCACACACAAAAATTATATTACTATGCTGTATTTGTGAAGACCTTAAGTGACTACATTCATTCCCAAACCCCTAACTGAAACCTAATCCTAACCTTAAACCTAAACCCAAGTTCTAACCCTAAAATAGCCCTTTAAAAGAAGGAAGATTGGAAGATTTTCCTCATCTTTCTATCCTTGTGAGGGCACTTGGTCCTCAGAAGTACAGAAATACAACACACACACACACACACACACACACACACACACACACACACACACACACACACACACAGGGAAACCTTGAACACAGCGCTGAGGTAAAGTAACCTAGCAACAGCCTGGCACATACAGGCTCAACAGGTTGTGCACAGAGGGAGGATAGGACATAAACAATAACCAGAGCTGGAAATGATATTGTCCTCTGCTTTCTATGGCAGCTTTATCTAGACCAGTTGATGGCAAAGAGAGAGACATAGGCAGGCAGACAGTATTGCAGGGTAAGGCGAAGATCTGACAAGCAAAGAAAGCAGAAAGGGAAAATTAAAGGGAAAATCCACCCTAAAACACTAACACTGTTAAAAAACAGCTATTGGCGATGTATCTTGTATTTCTGGGTCCATTTTGTTGTTTTGTGGTGTATTTTTCTTATAACCGTGGATAACAATGGGGTTTGAAAATCTATATCTATATAAGTAAACTGTATTTTTATGCCCATAAGCCCACCTTCGATTGAAAGCTACAAGTTCACACCCCTTCTGCGGGGGTTGTCAAAAGGCATTCTGGGAAACGTAGGAAATCACTAACTAAAGTAGAAGTAGATGAGGTAGGTTGAGGGAAAGTGATACACCAAAAAAGTAAATTTACACTTCATCACAAAATAACTCCTGGAATGCATTGAACATCACAGATTGGTGATATCTAACAGTGTAAGAGTATCTGAGGGCGGAGAGGAGGGGGGATCTTTCCTTTAAGCACACACACACAACTTGTTGGACAATGAGGGCGGTGGACAAAGTGTCGGGTCGGTAGGAAGTCAAAAGAAAATAAAGCACGGGACGCGAGGGGTAGGAAAGGGCCCAGCGTGGGAGCTGTCACGGCCGGTTAAGTGGACAGGCGGCCCTGCTGGAGCTCTGTTATCTGTCTGCTGCAGAGAGGCGGCCAGCAGAGAGGGGAACACGCTGCTGAGAGGCAGGACACACACTGGGAACAGGTTCTTATCAGGCCCGTTTGTTCTGTGGACAATCACACACTCGCATGGCTTCTTATACATAGGCTACATACCAGTGTTTCCCACACATAGACTTTACTTGGACGGGCCGCCCAGGTATTTTAACGGCTGCCAAAGTATATTTGGCGACCCATTTTAGCATTTTTTATTTTTATTTTTTTATCCGTCCGAGAGAACGACGCCATCCGCGTTCGATTAACTAGTGGACAATCTCCCCTCGCTCTACCCCTCCAGGGTTTCCCACACATAGAAAACTTTGTGGCGGGCCGCCACAATATCAGCACTGACCGCCACAATTTTTTTTTTTTTCACTATTTAATCGTAGAACTGTGTGTAGCGCTTTGATTCGCTCAGCCCATAATTGCTCCACGCGATCTCTCTCTCGCTCTCTCTCTTTCTCTGTCTCTCGCTCTCTCTCTCGCTTGCTCTCTCTGTTGCTCGGTCTCTGTCTCTCTCTCTCTCTCTCGCTCTCTCACCGGACCCGTCTGTTTGCCTCCCACTGCACACGTGTGAGGGATATTTTTTTTCCATGCCAAGAAGACGGCCGACTGAATTCCCGAAAAGAACTAACAGTTAACGTTACTCGGAATACAGCTGAGTTTCCGAGATTAGCACGCTGTATAGCCTAGCTGCTAGTCAGTATCCACTGAGTGGACCGATAATGTTAATATTAACTTTTTAACTCTGACTCTGAATGTTTGCTCCCTCAATCCAGATTAATATAGAAAAATATTTTCAAAGAAGGAAAAGGACTCGTCCTGAAGAGGAGCAGGACAGTCTGGACCAGAGGAGCTGCTGAGCAGTAAAACAGAGTAAGGTTAGATAATAATGTCAAAGGCTGTAATGTAACGATGTAAAGATACAGGTGAGACTGACAGCACAGAGAGATGCAGCAGGGCAGAGGGGCAGAACAGCTGATTTCTCTGTAAAAGTTGTCTCATTTCTATTCTTCACCTTGTAGACAAAAGCAAGCAACAAACAGAACAGTGTAGCACTGTTTATATTTTTAAGTTATGTTATCTTTGACACAAAGTACTTTAGATATATACAGGTTAGTTATTTGTTTGACAAATGGAACTATTTAAAATGGAGTACATTAGATAATTTTTCAGCCATCCAGGTAATGGGATCCTTTATTGATATTAGCCTATATATTGACAATATAAGAGAATACAAGAACACCTACCACCACAAATCTGTGGGAAACACTGCATACATACAGTATCGTTTTCATCTGTTATATCACTGAAAACTCATTTTAATAGATTTGCTTTTCTCATCCTATCATTTGATTATTATAATGCTTTTAAACCTCTATTCTGTTTTAATCATGTGGTGCCATCTTGTTTTTGTTTTAATTTATTTACGCATCATTGCTTTTATTTGACTGTTATTTGACTTAAAAGGTTTAAAAAGTGCGATACAAACTAAGTTGTGTATTTTATTGTTATTATACGGAAAACTGTTGTCCAGGCATATAGCTTAAAAGTTACTAGGATTATGAAACTGTATATTCTTTAAAAATCAATTCCATGCCTAGGCCTCTAATTACAGTGGCTTCCGACTTGACGCAAATCAACATTAATGGGACAAAATGATACATTAGCAAAAGATATAGCGAGACAGGGTGCCTCATTACCATATTGATTTTCAAAGAAACTTAAAGAGGGCGTCCTGTCCTGTTAGCATAACAAATAGCTGTCGGAAGCCGCGTCCCGACAACACGCACGCGCAGCTCGACAGGTGCCAGAAATAGTTAATAAGCACATGTCAGTGTTAATGACACGCCGCGCTGCTGTTTCTCACTTCCTCTTTTAATGACCTGTCAGATTCAGAGGCCAATATCCCCTCCCCCTCCCCTTCCGCCCCTCGCCCCCAACCCAGTCCAACACAGACACGCACGCACACGCCCATCCCATTGATGTGATGGCTGTGGGACGCCCTAACAGCAACAGGCTATATGGCCGGCTGACTGTGCCTGAGAGGATGTGTTCAAGTACGTGTACGTGTGTGTGAAACAACATGATCTGAAGCCAGAGCTGCACACTAAAACAGACTAACAGGAGCCTCTGATGACAATAATGGAAGTGCTTCTCATAAATAAAACAGTACATAATAACCAGAATAAGAACATTATCATTACCATAAGGATACAATGCTAAAACCTTTGTTTTTATCTTCATCTAATTGACTCTTGGTAAATTATACCTAAGTCGTAAATGGTTGAGGAAATTGAAGGAGTGGAAGCAAATAACCTTGGTGTGTCTGCAACTCTGCATTTGAATGAGTCAAAGGAAGCTTCGTCTTCTAAGCGAGGTCTCCTGATTCCGCTAAAAACATTAGCAGCATAAGTTTGTCTATTACACACCCAGGAACTGAAGCGTTATCAAAAGAACCCCAAAATTAACAAAAGAGTACAGTAACAACTGACGAATCTGTGAATGAAATATCATGTGACTCATGAAGTGCAGGAAAATAAAGACTACACATATGAATAGACTAGCCTCCATGAAAGTGAAGGAAGTGTACAGAATGACATCTGTTGGGTACGTAAGGGAAATACATGTGACTGGAAAATTGTGTTAGGGCTTGAAATGTTTCTGAGTTATGAGTATATGAGTCACACTGTGGCAGCGGCTGCGTTTCCATGCATAGAGTAACGCGGCTACTGGCCATGCTCCAGTTAAGGTCTTCTTCAGGTTAATCTGTTTACATGAACTTCTGATACCCTCTGATTCAGTCTCCCTGTTTCCATGAATAAACCAGTTAACAGAATATCCCCCCCTCCCTCTTCAAAAGTAGCTTATGTCTAATACAGTGAAAAGAAAGGATGATCCCAAGAGTAAGTGCTGCTGCTAGAATGTACCTATAATCAAATGCGAGTCTGCGCTAGGGCTGAAAGGCATTGACAAAAAATTGAATTGATTGACAGAATATTGCAATTGCAATTACAATTTAAAACTGCGATTCCTATCATCACAAGTTTTTCTTGTCGTACATTTTTTAGAACTTTAAAATATAGGAAATAAATAAAAGATCATAAATAAAAAAATAGATGGCAGTGTGCAGGATTTACTGAGTTTGAGTATGATGAAAGGTTTTCACCAATATTGTACTAGATTCATGGACCAAAGATTACTAAAATACCTTGTTTAGAAATCCATTTTGGACGCTCCTCTCTTAAGCAATTAATTGCAGAAGTTCATATTGCGATTTCGATTTTTTTTTCCGATTAATTGTTCAACAGCTCTAGTTTGCGCAGATGGTGAAAACCAAAAGTGAAAGGAGTAAGATGTTTCCATGGAGGAAGCCAGGCATCTTAACTGGGTTTCTCATTATCGGAGTATGAGTTATAACGTTTACATGCATGGACTCAAAACCAGGTTTCTTGAGTAACTGGGTAAAGAACTAAATTCTCAGGGTGTCCTGGTGGCTCAGCTGGCTTAGGTACATATTAAATTTGGCCCGAGACCTTTGTCACATGTCACCCCCACCCCCCTCTCTCCCATTCCAAAAGGCAAAATGCCCGAAAATGATCTTTCTAATCAAATCTAATCAAAACAAAAAAAGAACACAATTCTCCATGCATGTAAATGAAGCCAGTGAGTATGTCCGGTACTGAATCCATACCTCATGCCCTCTGTGGACTTGTTCTGGTAATTGCAGTAGAGCTGCGGCGTGCCCAGCATGGCCTCCGTGAAGACGGCCAGGAAGCCCAGGGACTCCACGAACAGCGCCGAGTCCAGGAGGAGGTAGGTGATGTAGGCCGCCAGCAGCGTGAAGGCCAGCACGCACTGCAGGTAGTCCACGAAGCGACTCCACGACCAGAAGTGGCTCCAGTCAAAGTCTAAAAAAGGTACACAGGGAGAGATGAGGCCGCAGAGATGAATGGTTTTTAGCAGTAGAAAAACTACAGTAGGAAAACTAGCCAGCTGGCACATTTGCAGAAATGCTGATTAATGTGCAACTGTCCCTGTAAAAATAAACTCAGACACAAACACACAAAAAACAAAAGTATTGTATTAGACATATTATAGTTGAAGAGTTTCATTCCAAAAAGCTACATATCCATTTTGGAAAAAGATTGTTAGTCAACATTCGTAAAAATCTTTCAAAAATCTTTGAGATAACATCAAAAAATTTGACTATTTTATAAGAAAAGGTCATAAAATAACTAATGACGTCAATACTATTCCTTAATGACTTTCACTTTCATGTCCATAATCATTTTGTTCGATTAGGTTTCCCGGTTTCCACAGATCCCTTTTTGGAATGCGACTCTTCAATTACATCTTCACAACATGAGTAAATTGTGGTTGTTCCTCCTCCCTCTCAGCGGCAGTGGCAACTCAAAGACTGGAAGGATCTTCTTACATCAAACAGCAAATTCAGGTCAGTCAGAGGTGAGACGCTTCACTCCTCTACAGCTGGGCGCAGTCAGACTTCATACACAGGAGAAACTCACTTTCTACAAGTTGTGCCTGTTCTTTATGGAGCAGTATCTAACTAATACAAGGAAATGAAAGTTCTATTATTCTGGAAATTTTAACTAACTTTGAATCTTCACACTTTGGCTGCGACTTTTCACACGACTCCCACAATCCTCTTCTCGTATTCAGAAAGAACTATACGTCACCGCCACAAATACGCAGAGGGACTGCAGACAATCTGGACTGGTTCTCATTCAGAGGCTTTAGACTCCAGGATCTTCTGGGAGGAAGCCTTGTGTGAGATCTCCGTCCCACCAATAGAGGGGGATTGAAGGTGGTGAAAAAGCCCTGAGGAAGGGTGACAGCCCTCTCCACATCGGGTACAGTACAAGTAATGGGCTGGGTGGGACTCTCGTCAATGATGAATGATTTAAACCCTGTTCCCTGCCTTAACGCCTCTTGTGTGCTTTCACCCAGTCCCACTTAAGCAAATGATTAAATGAGGATTCTGGGCAAAGCAACATAGGATTTGTATAACGAGCAGCAGAGCCAATACTGATCAGACTGATCAAAACTAAAGGCTGCACAGTGTCGATCGCCTCAGGCACAAATACTCCAACTGTAGCCAATAAAGGAACGTCTAAAATAAGCAACGACGAGACATCTCTGTTTGCAGCGTAGGAAATAAATGCATTACATGAATAAAAAAATTCTGATTCTATTTCCTCGTTGATAAAATCCTATGATGATAAAACACATTGAATACATCTTAATGGTATGGTATGAAAACAATGCACATATTACGACTGGCCCAGGAGGAAACGGAGGGGGGGATAAATCATGAAAATCGAATCATGGCTGAAAGGAAAAGATGCTGCCGCAATGCTGTATCTTAAATGGGATTTCTACAAGCCTCGAATGCAATAGAGCCTATTCATTTAATCATGTTTAAATGAGGCTATCCTTATCTGAAAGACACATCTAGGCTTGCCTCGCCTCGGAGGCCTACACAGCAGATACAAGACGCGAGTTGCTGAAGAAATTAGAAAGTCTAAGCATAGTTTGACCTAACCTCACCACTGAAACAAAGTGAAACAATATAAAGGTTTACGACATTTGAGTTTATGAATCGTTGAAATATTGTTTCATTAGAGAACTGATGGTGATGGATCCTGACATTTAGCTGGCATTTATAGCTGAATACGCATGGCAGGCACATAGTGAGTGCAAAGTAGGCAGGCTTTGCAATATTGAGCCAATCCAATGGTTCCTTTGTGACAGACAAGTTCAATAAATCCCATAAACGTAACTGAATCCATTTCAAAAAGCAGTCCTTCTATATGGACAGTATACATGGCAGCTCACCACACAAAGAACCTCCCATGGTATAACCTTAGGACCAGATACTGTAGAAGTGACACCTCCATCAGACTTCATATCAACATGCTGTGGTGCGTTGAATATAACACAGCAGACCAGAAGTCGTTAAAAGGTCTAGTAGGGCATCTATTTCTCTTGAGCGTGATTAACACCAAGAATCCCCCGAGAGCTGTGGTGAATGTACAGCACTTCTCAGTTCTGTGGCTGGAGAAGCCTGGTGTGGCTGCGGGCCCCTTCTGGCAGCGGGACGAGGGTACCGTGGATCTGGGCCAGCTAGAGCTCGCCTGGCCCTCACTGATAACAGCCAAACACAGAGGCGAGCCAGGATCAGGGGCAATAGAGCAGCATTCAACACCGACCTGGCTGCCAGAGACATGCACAGCTTCATGCCCAACAGAGAACTGTACCTGATCACTGTGTGTGATCAAAGATTCAATGTATGGCACCAAGTGTCTGTGATGCTACGATTGGGGCTCGGATTGATTCTTTCGGCTGAATATTAAACATCTGATGGATCTTGTGTTTAGATACTGTCTCAGCTCAGGTCTACACTAAGGTAGGTGACCGCCTTAGGTCATGGCAGCCAGAAGGCCCCACAAAAGACAAGAATAGAACTACTAATGTATCTATTATCAATTTAAAAGAAATTTACTTCTGAAAAACACCCCCCTTTTTGTTACAATAAATTACTTCAATCTTGAGTCATGCCCCCCTCCTTACTCCGTCAGGCTGTAGTGGGCTATTCCACTTCTAGTGCTATTTTGCCACTTGACTGTAAGCTCATTTTCCTTGCCACTGCATCAGTAGCTGTGAGAGAAGTAAAAAACAAAAAGCAAAGCTCCCTAAGTAGGGCAGAAAAACAAAAAAAAACATGCCCTTGCATGCATACTTTGCTCAGCCCCAACTTGAAGGTAATGCATAGAAAATAGACAGATAGAAGAATAGATAGATGAAAAAGGGAGAGGGTTGGGATTGGGGGGGGGGGGCGATGCTTGCCGCCTCTGCTATCACCGTTCACGGGGGCGTTCACAGTAGGTGTGTGCTTGAAGACAGGCCAAGCTGTGTGTCTATTTTCATTTCTTGTTGTTATTCACATCGCTTACGATAGAGGTCACCGTATTGACGCAGAAAACACACACAAGACCCTTTAACATTGGTTGCTTTGTTGAATTAGCCTGCTGGCTAGTTAGCCAACAACGTCAAAAACCAACAGTTTGTTCAGGTTAACTGAGCTGACTCCTGTCAAGCTACAACTCAGAGTAGAGACTAGTGCTAACTACAAGACAGTTTCCTGTGTCACAGTAACCTACATTTGGAAACACATCATCCATATCGGACCACTTACATTTACTTATAATGTTACTGAATGGACCTACACCCACACTTTTTGGAGATATTACTCTTTTTCTAGCCCGGCTGTTATATATTTAGCCATTATTTGTGAATGGCCAGTTCTCCAATGGACCTCCATAATGACAGCAGCTGTGGTTATCAGGAGATTTGCTTTTTCTACATGATTCTTTCCTTAGTGCTTCAAAAAAGTTAAAAAATACATTCAGTGGGTGGGGGTTGGAGCATGCAAACCCATGAAATTGCACAGTGTGATGAGTACAATGAAATATTTTCCATCATGCAACTTAATTTAGTGGCCAGGTATTCAGTGAACAAGAACAAGAATACATTACTTAGGAAGCTGCTTAGGAACACCTTTCCCTCTAACAAAAAAAAGCAGCCTATTGCGATTTGTAAATTGCTGTAGTCAACATTGTGATTGTGACATTTTTTCAATTAATTGTGCAGCCGTTGCCTCAGCTACCTGTTTCACTGGTTGCATTCCTTCAAACCAGTGCTATATTGTCATTACCTCTCAATCCTAAGAAAGACTTAGAAGATATGAGCATGTCACAAATCTGATGTGCCTTCAACACAGAACAGTTACTGGATTTAAAAAAACATCTTGTAGGCAGAGTATGTGTCACACGGAGGTACAATAAGAGCACCGTTCCACAGACTACTACGGGGTGTTTATCTCAGCACTGTACCTCTGCCATACACCCTCCCGTACTGTGCCACTCGTTTACCCTGGGGCATCCTCATCGTCCTCTTTCATCCTCCGTTGTGTGGCAGCCACGGCGGCATTGTGTGGGAACAGACCGGAGCTGCGTACAATAGGCTCCCTGCGGTGGCCGAGCCTCCTGTGCGCAGCTTGGCTCGAAGTCACACGGAGCCGCGGTACATGTGTAGGCAGACGCGGGTCAAGAGTTGGAGATTTCAATCGCTTGTTTACCAACTGTTCCCTAACTGTTCCCTGCCAGCTTTAGTTAGAAGTTGGAAAGTCTACGGGGGCAGTTGAAATAATGGCTTGCTGTCACTCAAAAGCCCCGTGGGAGAAACAGAAACATTATTTTGAAGACAGTTAAAATAGCCCGGGAAATTGAACCACGAGCGTCATTTTCTGAATTTCGGGGGGGGGGTTTCAAAATAACGGATAGGCTTTTCGCGGCCGAGCCAAAACACTGTGTCTGTATTGCCGCCTGGCCTAAGTTAGGTCTCTATCTGGCCCCAGGGAGGGGATAACTGCGTCTACGGAATAAAGAGGTGATTTATTGTGAGCTGCCAAACAGAATGAAGCTAAAGGTACGGACCCCGGGGGACCAGAATGAAGAATGAGCCAAAAACAGCCGAAAAAAAAAAAAAAAGGGAATCTCTTGTACTGCCATGTACCGGTGTAACATCATTAGGCCTACATCTTTGTGGCAGTGGATCACTCAATCATTGTAACACAATCACAATAACTATAGATTTGATGAAATTCTGTCATTTTTGAGCCGGCCACAACCAGCGCATAAGGCATTACTAAGTGCTCTGATTACTTTTTGTGCCAAGGACAAGGTAACAAAAACTGGTAGTTTTTCAATTCATGGCTATTCAAATAAGAATGTCCAATTAATCAAATTTTTTACATCTTTTGGGTGCAGCTGTTCAGATGTGCTCACTGGATATAATGCAAAGGTTTCAGCCGTTTCCATTCAAAGACTATTTACAGTAGAGATTTCAAATTTTTTAGGATTGAACAGAAGATTTTGGTGGTAATGGGCAGAGCTGCTGTCTGTGGGGAACAAACATGCAAGCTATGCAGGAGGCGCAAAGGTTGCACAAAGGATTTTCAGTCATGGAACAGAGCCTTGGTTGCACAAACTCATAATTTCTTGCGCTGTTTGTAGGTTTTCATCAAATCCAATCAAGGTTTCCTGGTTCTCTCTCAACTCTTTGAAAAGTCTAAAAGTAAAGTCTAACCCAGCTTGAAGTATCATGCCCACATGAAACAAAACCTCCACTGTCACAGGACCTTTTCTTCTAGTATTTCAGTTCACTTTTTCCCTTCAAAACCCCTTTACCTCCACCTGAATGATCAACAGCATTTCTGATTCTGGCATGGCCAAGTGATCTGATCTTTTAATCCCCTTAAGGGATTATAGCCAGCAGTCTTCCATATAAACCACATTGAGCTGCTATTAGACCAAAGGACTAGGATTTCTCCCCTGCCTGAAACCTACGACTACCCAGGTTCAACACAAGACCTACAGCACATGTGACCATATGACAAGTGGGTATACTCTTAAACCTACGTATACCCTCAACGACATGATTAGATCTCAAGTACACATTACCAAATCTGAAGTCTCTACTTAAATGTTCGCAATCAGTTGTCCCTACGATGGCCATAGTCCTATTCAGGCATAGGAAGTACTATTAACAGTAGGTAATGGTTATCTTTCTCTGTACAAACGTCAGCCTGTAATTAAGTTTGATGTGAGCGCCCGCCGTGATGATGATGCCGCGCCTCTGCACCTCTGTGAGGGGAACAAATACATGCTTGTGTGATTTAGAGAACAAAGAGAACCAACTCAGCAATCAGAGAAATGTACAAGTTCAGACTTCCCCCTGCTGACTAAACAGCACTATGGTGAGAGGCTGTAGAAAGTGCTGTGCAACGTGTAGCGGTTCCACCTGACAGCTTCACACTCGCACCAGTCTGGTGAGTGTGGCTGATGTCACGCTGTGAGCTCTCAGTAACATCTCCAATTCTAATTCCATCCTATGGGACTGATATTGACGACCGTTGTTCAAGGCCTCTGAGCGAGGCCGCGTGTCTTACCAATCCGCAATTCTGCTTCATTTTTTATTTCTTCTTCGCCCCCCCCCACCTGGGTGCCTTCATTTTCTCCATCAATACTACATTACAACATGCTTAGCCTTCATATTTCCACTACCAGATCAATGAGCAGGCCCGGACCAGCAAAGCTGCGATCAAAGAACACGGCTTTCTGTCAGTTCTAATGATGCTTGGGAGAGCTCGCTGATTGATGACCATTCATAGACGCTGAGCTCCAGCCTCTGGCGCTGGGCAACCAGCTTCCAGATTTGGGCCGACCGAGCCAGCAGCGCCAGAGACGAGCAAATACCCCTGCTCCCCCTCTGCTGAGCCGACTGACAACCAGAAAAATGTCAGAAATACAAACCAACTCAACCACAGAATGCCTGCCACGGCCTTCATGAAAATTTTTTCATGCTTTTCTGCAACAATCAAAATGAGTGAAAATAACCAACACAAGGTTACATAATAACACTTCAATACTTCAAACCATCTAGTGTGTATCACTCAGTCTTAAGAAGAGAATCTATAGTAAACTGAGCCAAGTGCACACTACCATTTCACATCATGCATTTGTTGTTTCCTAGCGCCATCTAGTGTCCGTACAAGGGACAACAGCCATTCCTTTATTAAAGAACGCCAGATTAGAATGGATCTGGATGCATAAAGTGTGTTTCCCGCTTGGTGTGATGCATCCAGTCCTCCAGACCACCACCCTCTATTAGGATGGCATCATTATAGCGATAAGATGGTATACAGTATACAGAGTAATCAGCTTCAAATCTAGCAATGAAAAATCTTTACGATATTTTCCATTGTTTTTAAATGGCTTTCCACTCCAACTGTTGGCTTGTGAGAGCATCAGAAATGCTGTGCTCTAATATTAAAACCTACCAGCTACATAGCAAACTAGGGAGCTGATGTGACTGTGGGCAATTAACTGTGAAATGGTACTGCATCAAATCACGCAGCAGAGAAAGATTATATTCATGGTTCGTTGTCTAATGTCTCTCAGCAAGGTTGAAGATTATATAAGATGATCACCTTACAAGTGATTCGGGTTGAATATTAAACTGGTGATACGAAAAGTCTAATATGCTCAAATTGTTGAAGGGAAAAAAAAGTCAAATCAGTCTTCTTACACAGCGCACACAGAGAGGAACTGTGTAAAACGTCAGCATGATAACAGTGACTGGCAGCCCCTCTCACCACCCTGTACATGAAGTAAACCTACAGTAGCAGCTTTTCTGTTGCTGCCTGCTGTCTCACCTTTGTCCCCCCCCCACCACCCTTGTAGAGTTCATCTTTTAAACTAAACACTAAACCTACACTAACACTAACCCTGATCTAGACCTGGGTTGTCTTCCAGGTCTCGACTTACCCACAGGTCGACCCTTTAACAATGATGGTCGACCTGCAGATTTCCTGGGTCACTTGTCTGATGTGAAGGGGGTATTAAGAAGGGAGTTGAAACCAAGTGTAGTTCAAATTGCAATTACAAAAAAGAAGTCAAAGAGTTAGAAGACAAAGACAATTAAAGTCATTAGCATCTGAACTGGCTTAAATTTCAGGCACATTATCGGCAAGCTGGTATAAGACAGGCCTACATTCACATTGCAGTAAAATGAAGTAAGCAGATTAGGTATGAACATGCACCATTTTGAGGCTCCTTTAACACACACACACACACACACACACTTGTTGTGCCAGTCATTACATTTCAAACCATGAAGTCAGTCTACTGAGAAGAGGTCAGTAATTGGTTTAAAATAACTACAGTTAATAAGCCCATGATGTCCAGAATACATTAACTTTCTTTTTCAGACAAAAAAACACCAGAACACAACAATAAAACAATGTCATTTCATAAGAATGACAGGAGTATGCACAGGTAATATATGCAAAATCACACACCAATCAGGTTTTGCAAGACAAGCTTATCCTTATTTTGTATTGAGGGTGGGCAACATGCATTGAGAGCATCAGAATTGAGGCTTGCAATGAATGAACGGAAAACATGTCCCACGAATCAAACATGGATACAACAACAGGATTACATGCGAGTGCAATGGATTCATGCTTTGTCAAAGCATGATGCAGCGGTGTTAGTCATCGGTTAGTTTTGATTGGGCTAGAGGGACGGCCACACTAGGTCATGCACGAGACAGAGAGATGGAGAGGGAGAGGCAGATGAACTACGACTGATGTTTCATGGCAGACACATTAAGTACTGTACATACCCAGAAAGAGCCTCTTAGGGATTTTGACCTCCTCGTCCTTATTGTCTGTTGCTACAGACACAGAAAACAAAATAAACGGGGAAAGGAAAAAAAAGAGAGAAAGAGAGCTTGGTTTCTCTTGTGCAAAGCCAGAGGTGATCCGTAACCTGCCAGGTTTTCTGGACCTGGGTTAGGGTGATTTTGTAAATACCCCGTGTCCTGGCTGAAATGCATTATCAGTCTATGACAGGTGAATCCATACAGCAACTTTTGCACAGGAGTTTGTCAGTTGGGTTTCCATCTTTGTCGGCTCTGTAAGCAAAGTACTTCCATATTTCACTCCTGGGACCATTTTTGCACCAAGTGCACTGGGATTCAGTTCAAAATGTGGTGGACTGTCTGACGCTGTGTCATGCTTTCAGCTGTTTGACTGCTGCAGTCAACTGTCTATTCTAATCCTCCTTCTTCAGTCTATCTCAATCTCAATCCGTCAACGCCCTCTGGAGGTGATGTTGAAATGGAAATGCAGCTTGCAGAACACTTTTGGTCAAAGTATTGAACGTTTAGAAAATTCAATACAGAATTCAATATTTTGCAACAGCATTGAAGCACCATTGAAATTTCAGTTATCGTGACAACGCTACTTGGTACTGTATCAGAAAAAAAAAAAATCCAGCCCACTCACACATGCAGCCCTACTTTTGGACAAACTGCATAAGACAATGAGTTAACGTGTTTACACAGAACAAACTTCAGCTGTAGGTTAGTAAAGTCAACACTCTGTAGAGTCTCTATAGAAAGTGTCTGGATCATAGGGATGAAGTACCTTTTGATACTCTGATTCCTGACTTTTTTCAGACACCCTGTATTTAGTCATCTGACAACTATGGACATTAGCACCATTTATTCAAGTGTCCTCCCCCTCAGCCTACCAACTACCTTCAGGTCACCAAGAGAACATGAAGCACAGCTGAACAGCCAATCCCGGACCAGGATTACATGTCTGGATAGGGAACTACAAAACTACAGCAGATTCCTGTCATAGTGATACAGTCTACAAACACGTGACAGATGGATCAAACCACCGTGGGTTTTTCCTTCTCTATTTGTGTACAACAGCTGTACATGAAAAAAATAAAAGTCTGAACTATAATGAATAACTTTATGAGACTGAAAGAGCAAGCTGTGGGGACAGTTGTTTTGCTTCTGTTTATGGGAACAGGTGACTTAGCAGGATGCATCTGGTTCTCATTTAACTTTACTGCAGGCAGTAGTAGGCATTGGACTGTGGACACTGTCGTTGCCTTTGGAATATTTGTCTCCATCTCAGTTTACTTTTATGGGTATACTGTGATAAGATGGGCCACACAAGAACCCAACCAATATAGGACTTTTGGATCTATTACCAATATCAATAACTGAGGAATAAAATGACCAATTAGCATTAAGAAAACAGGGCCAAAACATTAAACTAAGTGTTGCTGTCCAAACATTTCTACAGCTCAATGTATATTCGAACTTGATTTTATTCATGATGATTGATCATCATAAATAAAGAAATAAATAGGCCAATAAAATTCCCGGGGTATGATTCCCCGTGAAATGTGCAGGAGATAAAGATCGAGCCTCAACCAAAACAGGAAGACTCTCATTGCTCTGCTTGTTTGTACGAAACAAATACACAGAAAGGTCCAGATGCTGCAGTTACTAATAATCAGGATAACCACATCATTCACCAGTGTATTGTCAAGAAGAATAGATCAACTCTACTATATTGTTAGCTGTCTTTCAGTATCATAGTAGCCTGTTAGTGAAAATGTTTTGTGAGCATTGCCCCTATAAATTCCACATCTCTATAAGCAAAGCTGCTTTGCTAGCTCAATCTTGTTGTAACTAAAATATTCGCCAGCAAAAATATTCTTTGTCATGCATAAATTTACCACCGCAGTTACAAGGAACACTGTGCGAGTGAGCATCACAAGGTGAGAGAGCACTGTTTGCTTAGCATTGGGCAAACTCAAATTCCAAACCTGATCTTACTAAAATATTTGCCAGCAAAAATGTGTGTCGTCATACAGATTAGCCACTGCAGTTGCAAAGCTACACCTAACACTGAGTGAGTGAGCATCCCTCAATATGAGGCTGACTGACCTGAATTTGGCTCCTGATAAACACCTTCTGCTGTGGGAAAATAACTCTCCTCCTGACACAAGTTTACTCCAGTTCCGTTATTCAGTTTACATTCACCACACCTCTTCTGTATAGTACATATTTGTCTTCTCTCTGCAGTCCAAGGGGGGGAATGAGTGGCAAGTCTCTTTGTGACAGCTGACTTGAAATATTACCACTGAGGGACTCAAGGCGTTGCCAAAGTCATCAAGTTTTTAATTCTACTGGTAGCAGCCTTAATAAACAATATATAACATCAGAAATTGTAGTAATTAAAAAAACATTACATTTTTTTAAGTTCTCTTTTCTAGGTAGAAAAATGGATGCTTTCTGTTTTAAACTTCACATAAGAAATCATGTTAAACAGCTGAAAGTCAACGCATTAGTAGTTGATGTAACAGCATGTTCTGAAACACAGCAGGTGAATCTTCTAGTTCCTGCTTAGATAAATACCACTGAGGTAGAGTATAAGAGTTTTTCTTTCAGATGGTTATTTTTTGGTAAACAACGACATTATAGACAAAGTTCTTTACTGTAGTTAACTGATGATGCATTTCATTTCTGAAGGGGTTTTAACAGCTGTGTAAATACTGAAGCGGGTTTAACAGGATTGTTCAAACAGCAAAATGTAATGAGTTGTCCTCTAGTCACTTACACTGGGAGAAGGGATACTGTGCTTGCATAACACCATGCTGTCTCTCTCTCACACACACACTCACAGTTACTCTCACAAATACTCTCACACACACACTCACTCTCTCACACACACTCTTCACTTTTACACATACACTTTCACACACTCACTCACATTCTCTCTAACACACACAGCGGTGATGTAACTGAGCATTATGTGACTGAGGTCACTGGCACTGTAAAGGGGCCCTGCAGAGGCTCTCTAACCTGTGAAAGAGCGTCGCTTGGTGTTGAGTTCAGTGGCCATGCGGACGTCGGTGCAGAGGTTCAGCATGATGAGCATGGTGGCGATCATGATGATGCTCTGCCACAGCAGCGGCGTCTCAAAGTAACGCCCAAATCTGACGGAGAAAAAACAAAAACATACAGTGTGTAACTATGTAACATGTAGCAGGTATAAAATAATTGCGTTTCCAGTCTAGCACCAGCATCTGCTCTAAGGCACAGACAGACTGAATAAAATGAGGCTTTGTCAAATCACTGCATCAGGAAAGATAATATTTTCCTTGCATGCCCCATCTGGACTCCAGGCATGGACTGAGACTGTATCAGATCTTGTTAAACCCTTGTTCTGATATATTCTATCTTCTTGTATGCAAGGAACATCAAGCCAAACTCCATTCAAAAATCTGGCAATTTAATGCTGCCTTTCATAAAAGACCTTTTAAGAATTGTTACGAACAACTTTTCAATTTGGCATGCATCTAATCCACTAAGCAACACTTATTTTGCTAAAATACTAACTTTTAGAACTGGTTCTCCTGTTAATCCCACAATCTTCTTCCACCAATATACACCATGGAGGGAGGTACCAAGCAGTGTGAACTAATTCTAAAACTTTACACTTAATTAAAATAAGTACTGGTTTGTGGCTCACTTGTATGCCGAATTTACCAGAATAACCCAATGATTATTAAAACATCTGAAGTCACGTTCTACCTTTGCGGATAAGCAAGTGAAGACAAAATTGACAGATTTCTGAATGGAGTTTGGCGTGACGTTCTTCCCCCTATCCTGGTGTGAGCGGATATCAAGGCTCGGGGAACACCTGTCCTTACCTGAAGAGTATTCGGAGGATGTTGGCCACCAGGAGGACCAGACACACATAGGTGGAGAATCCCTCTGCATTCTGGCTCCGGCGGATGTCTCTGTACTGGGGGATGTAGGGCACCACCCCGCCAAACACCATGGCACCAGCCGCGACCCAAGCCACCAGTTGGTTAAACACGTACACGACCTGGTCAAACACCTCATCTTCCATGTTTACTCGCTCGCCTACTTCGATTAGGGCAACAATCGACAACAATACTTGGGCAAGACGTTGTGAATTGAAGCCTTTCTGCACACAGCTGGCCCTCAGTTGCTGTTGGGGGCCTTTAAAAAAAAGCTAGTTAGCCTCCTGTGGTTCCCTGTGATGAATTTGAGAGACTAAACAGCGTGATATGCGTAAACGCGTTTTCATTGTCCTTGCACGGATCAGACAGACAAAAAGCAGCTACTGCCACGCCATCACAAGCCGAGCACTGAATCGGAAATGACGAGCCGGGCTAACGTTACTGTAACAGCGGAGAACAATAGTCCAAACAGCGCAAACATTAATATATTAGTGTATAACTACAACAACGATGCTCGCTAAAGGCAACAGTATTGGCAACCGACGAGACGGCCGTGATTTACAACCTACTCTTTACTGAATGCGTCCCGTTTTCTGGTTCAACAGTTTTGTTGATGCTAGCTACAAGGTTTGAGCGGTTGCAAAACATAGCTTGGCAGCAGAAAACATCAAAAAATTTCTGAGATAGTAAAAAAAAGCCCTTGAAATTGTCTGGAAACCAGAAGAAAACTAGAAATGTACACTTAATCTGCACTATTTCAGGCTCCCCGTGTTACAGTTCCTTCCCCACTGGTCCATGGATGTATTAAACTAGGCACTGGTCCCACAAATCTGAACCACAGCGATACTTCCTGATACGTCAGAAGTCACGCCTTGATCAAAGATCCTCAATTTAAGTAAGATACTTCACATTCCATACAGAGCTTGCAGGTGACGTGACGCGCCCTCTGGTGGCCATATTGGAAGTTCACAGCAACAACAGCTGAAAATTGCATTTTTAACTTGCAACTTGGATGTGGCAACTAGACATGGTTAATTTATGTGCTTTGTTTTTGACTGGGAACTGGTCATATCATCACCGATACATCTGACTGAATTTGTGTTTAGATAATGCCAGCTCATTAGCTAGCTAAGCTAGTGACTGGTCAGCTAATTAGCGCTGTCTTGTAAACATATCTGATTTGCAGAAAAGCTGAAAGATTTGTGACTTAAATGTAAAGCATCCCAGCCTATGTAAACCCTTGTCAGAGAGCAAAATAGTACAACTGTCACTGCATACAGCAGCTAATTTACACATAAATTATCATGAATATTGATACTGACATCAGATATCACCCCTTTAGGCCTATAATGAAAGCCATTTTTTCCAATTTGAAGACATTTCTAGGTCTCACAACAACATCAGTAGTTTTAGACCTTGAGGATTATACTGTTTGGCTAAATCAAATAAGTGTTGAGCAGAAAAAAGATATTGGATTGGATGTGGGGCCCTGCCATTAATTCCCAGCCAAAAAAGAAAGGGTCTTGTGCCTAAGGGGGTTTAAGTGAAAACGGAACTAGACAGAAGTGACACATCTTGCTTTGCCTGTATATTTTCTGCCTTGATTCAATGTTTGAAAGAAGCTACATGGTCCTAAATATAACCAGGTTTAATATAACCAGATTTACTTTCAGCTGATTTGTTGCAGCACACCAGTCAAACGGTACATGCTGGGTACTAGAGTCCATTATAACAGGTAATTTGGGCTATATAGGCCATTATATACTGTATTATACCGTATAAAATACAAAGTCAAAAGGAATGAATAGTGGATGGCTGACACAAAATCCAGATTATAAAGATTTGTAAGAAGGGCTTAATAAAAGTTATATAACCCTCATGGCAGCTGCCTCTCATCTGTCATGGTGAACCAGGATAATCCCTTATATAAAAGCCAAAGCGTCAACATGAAGCAATGCGCCAAAGGCCATTACTCCTGCTCATCACCATCACACAATTTACACAACAAACGAGACAGACCTGTACACCAGTTGGACAAGCACAACCTTACAAAGGGTTAACCATAATGAACATGGGTCCGGCTACGCAACCATTCATGCAACTCCCAAGTTATGGGAGTCGATTTTATGGTCAAGCTAGTCAGAGTTAGCCAGAGTAAGACCAGAAGTAAGGCGATTTTACCTTTAAAATAAAACCATATAATTCGTCACTTCTGAGAACGAACTACGAAGAATTAGGTTTTGGGCTGTATAGAACTTCTAATAGTGTTAGCTAAACTAATCTTATCATTCGCAGTTAGCAGTGCAACTCCTGGCACTATTGGAGCTATTCTATTGCCATAGGCAATACAGTTGTGCCACTGCTATGGACTTTTTCCGACATGGTAGACATCCTTCCAAGTTGTCTGGTATATGTTTTGTGATTGAGTCTTTCTCTCCTACATATTTGGTAGCCCTATACAACAAATGACATTTTGTATAGATATGCAGGGATATAGAGGAGGGTAAACCCACCTGAACTCAGTTTCCTCACCTCTATTGGCTAAGATAAATGACAGAAATTCATCATATATCATAAGTAGGGTTAGTATCAAAGTATGAGGATAGGGTAGAGGGGGGGGGGGGGGGGGGATAATAAATGAATGCTATTCTGAAAATATAATTTGTATATAAAATATATTGGTGGTTGTTTGCCTTCCTTTCTATTAACCACTAGCCTGCATGGCTGTTAGCCTATATTCTGTGAAAAGGACTTCATGAAAAAAGCAACAGTTGTAATTTAATTCCATATAGATTCCTCCTTAAATATATTCTTTATTTTCTTTTTCGCACTTTCTAATACTGAAAAAAGTAGCAACACCTTTGTCAACAAGGCTTTTATTTTGAATTGAATAAATATTTATGAGCGGAAGTCGTGTTGTTTTTATTGTGGCTAGCTTGACACTGGCCTACCCAGCTAACTTCAAAGTTGTCGAAGTCTGAACGCCTACGTGAGAAAAACTGAGCTGATTTTTAACACTGTTGTTAGGATATTTTTGAAAGTTGATTAAATCTTCAGTTGCAGTCAGGTGGCATGGTTGAGACTTCAAATTGATTCCCACAGACTGAAACACTGGACACATCGAAAGGTTTGTGGGGCGGCGGAGGAACAATGTCAAAAACAGACCGCAAAGCAGCCAAAGATTATATGACGGAAACGGTAAGTTTTCATTTACCAAACGTCACGTCAAAAACACAGAGCTAAGTGAAGAAAGTAAACACTTATTTTCATGTTTTTGAATCTTTCTTTAGATGGACAAAACGTTGCAGCGACTTCAGGGAAGATTTCAAGCAATCTCCGAACAGTTAGAGTCAAAAAATATCCTTTTGTGTAACGTGTATCCAAATGTGACGTGCGGTGCATAACGAGATAAACCCTGACTTTTGATCTAGTCCGAAGAAATTGCACGTTTTGGTTGAAAGTAAAAGTATTTTTGTAGTTCCAGTCCTCAGTCCTGATTGGCTGATGGCTCGATGTAAATTATGCAATTAACACACACCTGTGACCACATGGCAGCTAATTTACATATTAAGGATATATTATAACAGCATAGTTGTCAATTTAAAGATTTATTAACTTAAACCTCCACTCACACCGCTACTTAGGCTATTGCTTTTTATATTGCTATTATGGAAGAATAACATTTGATTATTATATCAATTCAATGTATCAGAATTCGTTAACATTTACTTGCTTTCTTTTTTTGTAGCCTAATACAATGGTGTTCTGGCCTTTTAATAAAAGCAAAAAATGAAAAAGTATGGCTTAAAGGAATAGTTCACCCCAAAATGAAACTTCAGACATTATCAGCTCACCACTACTATTGACCATCTTTTGCCATCATTTACCATCTTTTTACAGCTCAAAAAAAGCATAAAATGTCTATCAAATTTCTCCAAACAGCTCGTGCAGCATACTCCACGTGTTTTGTAGCCAAACAATTGCACTGCGGGTCCAGAAGTCCAATACTTACCTCATCATCTCCTACATTTTCCTCAGTGACAAGGCCAACACTGTGGAAGTTGTCAAAAAAAGTAGCCCAGCTCTCTGTTCAGATTTAGATTTTTTGTGACCATAAAGTTGTCAGGTAGAGGTGCAATAAACCGTGATGCCGTTAATATCTTTTAATTAATGCATTCTGAGTTGTGGTCTTTATTGTCTGGCTCTAACTGGAAACCATGTTCGGCTCACTGCCAGATTCTCCCTAACTCTCTCACTAGATGAGATGGGAACGCGCATTGATGACCTTGAGAAGAATGTGTCTCATCTCATGACACAAGCTGGGATGGATGAGCAGCCCATATCAAAGTGACTGGCCACACTTTGTCAAAAGTTATAATACGTAAACGATGACCGCAAAGTTCCACGGCTCTATTTTCGTAGGAGGAATACATATCAGTAGGTGTGGTGGGCCGGCATCAATCATGACCAATCAAATCACCTCTTTGCCTTCCCTTTTAAATGCAATCAAAAATCTATCCAGTGGCCTTTATATATATATGTTTATATATTTATATATCAGTGTGGTGGAAGTGGTGCTTAGGGCAACTTTTGGATTTGCAAAAAGAAGTTCACAGTATTCCCTGGTTTTATGATGACATCATCTTCTTTCCATTTCTATAAGGATATAGACTAAATCTATGCAGGTTTTTATTTTATTTCTCTGTAATGTAATATCATGTAATGGACAACTGAATGCCGCATCATGTATTTAGGTCTTCCTTATAGTTTTTGTGTGCTTAAGTGAAGCTATGTGTATTTTATCCTTGTACATATGCATCTTTTTTTCCTTTTATTGTTCTCTTCTTTCTAATGGCAGCAGTGTGTTTATCTCTATGTACATGGTCTCATCTCATGCACTCAGATTGCCCATCAGGTGAAGCTAATGGTCATTAAATCACTGTGCACCCTGGTGAGAGCAGCCACACTGTAATGCCTTGGTTCATTTTAACCTTGTAAGATGCAATAGACAAATAAAAGCTTTTTAATGATTTCAGTAGAGAGAGTCATCTTGAACTTTTTTTTTCTTGTTTTGCCTCAAAGTAGCTCTCTTTTTCCAGAGAGCAACTCTTGCCAAAGTGTTCCTTTCCCTTTTACTATTGGCAGTACATGTATGATCGAGTAAAATGATGTATAGTATACATGATGTAGTTAATGATGTATATGAAGTATGTATATGGAGTATGTATATGAAGTATGTATATGACGTAGTATAGGATGTATATGATGTGTGTATGTGTATATATATATATATATATATATATATATGTAGTATGTATATATGATGTAGTATGTATATGACATGTACTGTATATAATGTAAAGCCCTTTGAGACTTGCTTGTGATAAAGGGCTGTACAAACAAACTAGACTAGACTGGAAGGACTTGGCAATTCAGACACACGTCAAGGTGCCTATCTCCACACACATACAGACTATTCTTTTTCTATTGTGCAGATATTTAAATTATACACAGCCACAGGGACTCAATTAGGTCTCAACTGGTGGCTCTTATGTTGAATTGTTACAATTTGCCCCCAGGAGCCCACTAAGTGCTAAACCAAGCAGGGAAAACCCCTGTGTGGATGCTCTGTGTATTACACTCTATCACTCTTATTATGGTGCACAATAGTATGATAGTCATGAAGTTGGTACATAATTTCCAACATGCCACAATACCACTACTGATTCTATAACCACTAACACTACCAGTGCTATGATTTTTTTTGTTATAATTGAATAATTGAAGTGCAGAAGATGAGACAATATGAAGGAAGTAACAACTGGGCTCTGAGAATCCCATCAAATGTAGACAAAATCATCATTTTTTAAATGGTAGACTGCTGGGAGGTAAACAATTAGGAGGTGCAAAGGCCTTGTTCTTAATTTTACATTTGTCTGGAATTTATCAATCCTGGCTTGGAAGCAGCTCAGCTCCTCCTTTCTCCTCACATTATTAATTTAGAATGAAATCTCATCTGCAGAATTTGAAATCCTATTCAGTTGCATTTGTAGGGAAAAAAAACTTTTGATGTTATTGTACCCTGTAATTTTTTGTAGTTGCAGTATGCAGTTATTATGAAAACAGTTTCACCATAACTACCTTATAAATCTCTCATAATTACAAAATTGGACTTCCAGACTTCTTATTTTGTTACCCTGTAACTACAGCATCGTTATTTTATTAGTACCCCATAATTACAAACTAGTTACACCGTAATTAGTGGGCTGTAAAATAAAGCGTTACCATAATAATAATAAATGTATATGTTTTTTTTGTTTTTTTTTACAGAAAATAAATGGTATATTAAAAGCAAAATCGACTCTCAGTGAAAAAACAGCCACATTTAGGATAAATAATGATTATATTGTTAGTAGGTATAGAAAATGTTACTTACTGTTATTTACTAATTCCATTACACTTCAGGTTACCTATAACTGCAGGAATAAAGGTGTGTTTTGAAGAAATGCGCAAAGACACTGTAACACTAGTGTGCAAATGTATTGAAATAAAATGATTCAGTTGTTGATTTGTGTAAAGTGGATATGAAGATGACAGGAGTCAGAAGTGGACTGCAGGTGAGAGGGCAGTCAGGCAGGGCTTTGGCTCATCTGCTTCTGTCTGGCAGGTCTGCTGGAGCGGCGTCTCTGCTGTTGCAGCCATGTTGTCTGCAGATTTCTTGTTCTTCCTCCGGAATATGCGGGATAGCCAAGAAAAGAAGCCACGCTTCTTCTTCTTTGGTTTTGTCGACAGGCTGTCTTTGGCACTGGAACTCTGAGGTCCTGTAGGTTCGACCAGCTGGACGGGAGGAAGTGTCAGACAGGACAGATCCTTGGTGTCCTTTACAGTTTCAACCACAAGGCTGAATTTAATTTAATTTTTCAACCACATTACTGAATATTTGGAATTTGTATTCAGATACCGTACTTTTTATGCAGAAAACATCTATTTAATTGCTAATTCCTATTGCACTGTCACTGTTTTAAGCCACAAGTTAGCTCACTCTAATCTTACTACTACCTACTACTATTACTACTATACATTACTGTTACCTATTACTACTACCTATTATCATATCTACCTACTGTCATATCCGAGGGGATACTTTAGGAAAACAAAAAGAAACATTATTTATCTTCAATTCAGCTTTTCAGGTGTAGAATTTCTTTTTTCCAGAACAACCTGTACATCAAGCCATGTAGGTAATAGAAACATGGGCAGCACATGAGCATGGCAGTGCATGAACCTTTAAGTACCAATAACATTTGTTTAGTCCCCCGTAATTACATTATTGTACCCTGTAATTATTTTTTAAGTATGCAGTAATTATGAAAACAGTTACACGATAACTACCATATAAATCTCTCATAATTTCAAAATTGTTACCCCTTAATTCCCGGACTTCTGGTTTTGTTACCCTGTAACTACAGCATTGTTATTTTATTAGTACCCCATAATTACAAAATAAAAGCATTACTGAATGTTGGACTACAGAATTTAGGGCCAATGAACTTGAATGGGTTGTAAATTTACCAATATACTGCAAATTTCTTGCAGTAAAACACAATGTCAGTCAAACCTGTGCTCAAAGCCTGTAGTCAGGTGGCTGTAGCGAAAAATATAAAGTGATAAGCAATAAATCTCCAGTGTCTAAAGACAGGCACATGGAAACATACAGAATTTCAAAATATAAAATGTTTCAGAATCCTGAAATATACAGTCAGTAATTTTTATTTTGTCATTATTCACAATCCCGTTCTTAAAGAGTTTCACTTCTAGATGGAAAATATAATTGGAACTATCATAACGCAGCAGAAGTCAACACACAGCTCTGTTTTGCTGCAGTGACAGACATTACGTGTAAACCAACCTTTTAACCAACAGATTTAATTTTCCACTTGTCAACTAAAACTCGGACTGATGAAGGATGGGATGGGACCTGACTAATGCTTTGAATCCAGACTCCTTGGTGCTAATTCCTTTAACAGCTGGGTTGTCAGTTTCCTGTATTGAGAGCAAATTTAAGCAAAAACTTTATTTAACAGTGCAGGGAATCCTGACTTGATATTGTTGTTTGCCACAGTCTCCGTTTCAATGATGATGTTTACCAGAGTGGGAAATTAACTCCAGCCGCTAGCCAAAAAGTAAGTTACTGCCAGTAAACTTTGGCAGTAATTGGTAAGTTCCCCCAGTTCTATCACTTTGTCAGGTTGCCAACCATCATTTAGAGTTTCTTTTTTCTTCCAAAAATTAATTTGGATGGTGAAACAGTGAGCGACTGGTGAATTTTGTGATGTAACACCCATTGTGGTCAGGGGAAAAAGTCACTTCCTGACTAGGGTGCCTAAAAGAGAAGCATGTTACTGGTAAGTTAACAACTTTAATGAAGACAAAAAACGAATTTGCTTTTCTCCATCCACAGATTTCAACTTCAGAGATAGGTGCCTGATTATGGAAATGTCTGTTTAAGGAGTCAGTGACTGAAAAATTCTTGCAATCCTTCTTCATCAGCTTCAGAACATGTGATAACCACTGCAGGCTGATCTGAATGTGATACTTTATTGATCTCCATAGGCAAACTCTTTTCTCTTGCCCCCCTCCACAGAGAGGTCAAAGGTCAGGGCCAGCTACAGAACAGCAGTCCTGGAGCTGGAAAACTCAAAAATGACTGGTACTTGTGTTCACAGTGCTGCTGATAATGAAGCTGTGTCCTCCTCTAGTGGTCACATGTGCTCATTACAGTGGTTTGCATGTCGCTGACCGTGGTGCTGAACCTCGCTGATCAGTGAGTGTGTGTATATGCCTGTGTGTATGTGTGTGTGAACAAAACATCAGCTTGATTCAACCCAGTGTAATGCTGTATCCATATTCATAATAGCAAAAAAAGAAGAAAAAAACCAAACTAAGACCTATAATATACAGTTTAAGGCCTTGGTGGTTGTTTGTGTTATTTGCAGTGTGTCTGCTATAGATGGCAGTATTCATCAACAGAACTTTTTACACTGCTGACACTCATGCTACCAGATCAGGGGCCTATACTACGAAGCAAGTTCAACAAAGTCAGGGTATGTTTGAGTTAGCCGGCTTCACTAAACCTAACATTGGTGATCCCGGATAACCGGTCTCACGTAGCTGGTTATCAACTGGCTCTGTCAACCCAGGATTTACCTATCCAGCTATGAGCGCGTTCACATGAAAGAGGCGGGGTTTGTAACAAATAGCCAATCACATGCAACATGGACAGATCCAGCTCAGACAATTCGGATAAGATAAGATGAAACTACTGATCCCCGTGGGGAAATTAGATAGTTGTGCAGCAAAAGTAATATGATTCAGTGGGGAAAAGGACATAGAATATAAGCGCAAAACTATAAAAAATAACTAATATAACTAATATAATCAAACAATAAAAGCCATAAGCAATAGACCTAATTATAGGATGCTATAAGCCCTAATATTTCCTGCTGACATTTTCAACATGGGTATCGGAAAGAAATGGATAGCTACTAACATTGGGTTCTTCTCTCAAGAAGAACAAAGTCTTATAATGAATAACTGTCAGCATTACAAAACATAACCGCGAAAAGTAAAAAGTTGTTTCTGCTTCCAAGGCTAGAGAGGATTACTGGAGGAACTGCCCCGTCATTAGGACACAGTGGGCATATTTTTCATTGATAAAATAGTTTGTGGACACATTGATGCTGTAAAAAGATTTTCTATTCATAAAGTCGGTCTCTTGTTCTTCAGGGCTGCGGTAATGGAATATGAATAGCCGACATTGAACCAAACACTGTCGGGAATCCACTTAAATAAAGTCAGCGCAATTAATATATTCAACAGTAACTTTAATCCATTAATAATATGGTCAATTAAGTAGCCTACCTGCTATATCTCCGATATAATAAGTTATCATGGAAAACAACGTGATTCTACTGGTCTGTAAACACGTCGCCCTGCGAACAGCACTTCTTACTGTCTGTTCATTCAAAAATAACAGGTTTCAGTTTTTTATTGGGATTTTCATTTGTATATTTGTCCATATCGGGATCCTGTAGGAATGGTGACTCCCTGTTTCCAGAGAGCTGATTGGTCAGGAGGCCTTTCATACGTTTTGATCCGATACCCTAACCTGCTCCTGCTCCGGAGCAGGTTAGCCGTGCAGCATAAGTTACCATGGTGATCTACCCCGGTTAAAAGTGAACCACCTTCGTGAGACCGAAAAGCCAGGGTTAAACCTGAAGTTACCTTGCTAACCCCAAATCCTGCTTCGTAGTATAGGCCCCAGCTCTGTCCTGATATTATACAATAATAATGTATATGAAATCCACAATATGATGTGATTTGTGCACAAGAGAATACAGTTTATGTAGGCCTGGATTTGGAAACCATATGCAAGTGTAGCATGCATGCTGTGCAAATGTGTGTGTGAGTGTGCGTGTGTGTGTGTGTGTGTGCGTGTGTGCGTGCAACTCATAGCACCGACTAGCCTTGCTGTCACGCTCGGCGAAGCCAAAGAGCAAAGCACGCTGCCGCCCGTGTTGCCATGGCAACCTGCACTGGAGCAGACACTTGTCAGGTTGTGTAAGTGTATTTGTGTGCATGCATAGGTGTGTTTGTGTGTGTGTGTGTGTGTGTGTGTGTGTGTGTTTACCCACGTGTGTGTGCATACTTGGAAGAGAGCCAAGACAAGGGGGGGGTGTTTAGCTGATGTTATTATGCTCCTCGCACAGTGTGTGTGTGTGTGTGTGAGAGAGAGAAACACTTTTAGCATTGCATGATACTACTTGAGCAGTTGGGGCTGGTAAATGGAGTTCACACGCTCTTGTGTGTGGCGGTGGAGTGGCGAGTGGGTGTGTGGAGAGGGGAGGCTGAGAGGTTCGGCCCTGTGGCCCACGCAGGGCGCGCTCCGCTCGGGGAGGGGGGGGGGGGGGGGACGGCCCTGCTGGGTTACAACCTCTAATGGTTGTCTGCATGGTTACCATTCTGAAGTAGGTACTGGATAAGGGAGAGTGTGTGTGTGTGTGTGTGTGTGTGTGTGTGTGTGTTTGCATGTGGGTGTGTGCACTTGTCCGCCCTATTTCTCCCTCTCCCCCTAATGCTACTTTTGCACACTTCACTTCCCAGGTGAAGCTCAAAGTAAATGTCAATAGTCTAAAGTGGCTTCCTCTCCTCTCTCCTCCCATCATGCATTGACCCCTGCTCTATCTATCTATCTATCTATCTATCTATACAATCAGCTGTAAAACTCAGTTCCTCCAGACTAGCATGCAGACGTATGGCTCATCTAAATAAAGGGAATCTATTTTAATTCTCATGCTGACATTTAAGAGGTAAACACCTACAGATGCAGTCTGTGGCTGTCAGAGGGCTCCTCTTTCCCTCGACACCCGGATCTCTTTATTGGTGTGAAAAACACATATTGGCTGGCTGGCAGGCGCGAGTCGAGAAATATCATTGTAAGATATGGATTTTTAGATGTGTGGGTTATTTAAGAACACATATTAAACCCCCCCCCCTCCTTTTTCCTTTCACAAGTCTCACTTTATCTACCAATCTTGATCCTCTTCCCAGCTCTTACCCCCCTCTCATATTTTCTCTCTCTGTCTCTCTCTACACCCCCTTTTTTCTTCTTCACATCTTTTTTGCCCACATCTCCCCCTGGCCATTAAATCGATTGCTGGGAATTATCGAGTTGGCCTGCGAGCAAGAAAAGTGTGTTTGTGTGGACGTGTGAGTGTGTGTTTGTAAGAGAGGTGGTGGTTTAGAAAGGGGAAAGGAGAAAAGGCGGAGGGCAAATTGTCAGACTGTGGCGCAGGTTTTTAATGATATGGCTTTTTAAAGGCTGATACCGATACTGCTGATAGCTAATATCTGGAGCTGATATTCCATTTCTTTAAATATAACCATTTTCATGCAAAAAAAATCACAAGTTTTTTGTGAATTTTTTTCTTGGCAGGGTGGAAAAGCTTCTCAAACCGCATGTAAACCATGGGAAACTAAAACCCAGGATAACATATTCATGCACGCTTGTGTGGATTCTGATCAAATCTTTTCAGATTAAGGGCTTCCCATAGACAACCAGTGTAGTATTAATCAATTCTACAATAAATATCCATCATATCTGAGATGGACGACACTGACTGCTGGCCTATGTCTGATTTTGAATAAAAGGTCAACATTATCCCGATGTATTGGCAAACCAGTATATTGGTCTAACCCTACCATGAGGTGGAAGAAAACCGAGTGAAGAGGAGAAAGGGGATTAGATGGGAATGTCAGCATAGAGGAGGACGTATTTAGCTGAGATGAGATGAGGATGAGAAAGGCAAAAGGTTATAAAAGGTTAAAGTAGCCTACATGTCTTTGGAAAGCTGACTGCGCAAAATATGAGGACCAGTATATAAGGTTCTATCCATGAAATACACTGAAACCAGATTACTTTTAAATTCACTTAAAGCTGCAATAAGCAAACTTTTCTGACCACTAGAGGGTGACAGAAGCCGCAACACATTTGTAAATAAAGCACAGCAAACCCACTGCACTACAGAGGCCTACTAAGGACAAACTTTGCAAAGCACCGTGCATAAATGCTAACAGCTAAGCTAAACGTACCCGCTGAGGAGTCTCGCTGCTTACCAGACTCGCTTTGCTAGATCTTTCTCCCGCTGAAGGTTACATGTCCCACAATGACAAGTGAAGAGGCAGGTAGCAAGTTTACCAAGTTTAGTTTAGTTTAACAAGTTTACTAGTTTAACAACTTTACTCGCTCACTTCGTCGATTCCGCCATTATGAGTACTTTTTCAGAGTGAAGGCCGCTTTTAAACAGCGAGGGAGGAGACAAGCTAGTTTTAGACAACAAGCGTGAGAAAAGAGGTGAAAACAGCAACACAGCTGGCTGCTGTGTGGATATTGGTTTATATCAATGGAATCTCCACATAGCACACATATAGTTTCAGGATTGGTTCTAAGGTCTGATATCGCTTATTGCAGGTTTCATCAAGTCATGAGAAAAGAATAGTAGTAGCAGCAGTAGTAGCAGTAGTTCTAGTAGTAGTAGTAATAGTGGTAGTAGTAGTGATAATAGTAGTAGTAGCAGTAGCAGTAGTAGCCTACTATTTTTTTGTCGTTTTTGTGCAAAAGTGGATGCTGCTCCGTATAAGGGTTCCTCAAATTTTGTACTTTTTGTGCACATCTAAAATATTAAACACACTTTTTAAAGAACAGCCGTGGTTGGTGGGAAATATTCCTTTATCTTTGACAATGCCAATCTCATATTGAACGTCCTGAATCACACGGCCACACTGACAAAAGAGGAGAGAGCAGGAAAGGAGAGAGGTGTAGGGAGAGATAAGAGAGATAAAAATAGATGGGTTCTCTCTCGCGACACACAAAAAAACACACACACACACACTAACGTACATATACACACATGCACACGCACACACATATGGGGGACACCTGTGTGTTGCCTACCACCTGAGGGTCTTTGATTCCTGGTGTGCTTTAATCTGGGCTGTGCTCTTGCCTGCCTTTGAAGTGAAAATCGCTGTCACCTTCGCCTCGCTCTCACTCTCTCTCTCTCTCTCTCTCTCCACACACACACACACACACACACACACACACACATACACAAACAAACAAACCACAAATGGCCACCACCTGTTATCTTTGTCATAGTAAATGGAGACACACAGCTCAACCAAGAGCCCAACTCTCATTCACATATTCTGTTCTATTGTGCCGGCAGCGAGCTGCGCCTAAATTTACCCCACCAGTTATTTTAGGGCCTTTGTACCATACATCAACTTCTGTCGTCTGCAACACATTTATATCTACAGGAATAGAAACTGGTTTTCAACTTTGTTCAGCCACAGACCTCATTTCATGGGCAGGGGGGTAGAGCAGACAGAGGTTTTGGTAATGAGCGGTAGAGAGCGGAGGTCAGCAGAAGGGAAGAAACGAGAAGTTTGTAATGTTTGTAATGTAAGTTTGAAATGTTCTCGTACAGCATAGTTTTCCTCATTCTTTCATTCTCGTTACCTCTCTTTCCCCTACTCTTTCATATCGCTCTCTTTTATTCTTAAAGGTTACATGCAGGCATGCAGTGGGTAGTTTATCCACCTTGTTAGGCTGACATAAACCATTAGAACATATAAGTCCAGGGGCAGAAAGAGTGCCAAAATATCTTGCTCAGGTAGAACTACTGGAATCTACTCTAGTAGCCTAATATTAAGAGAAGTAGCTAATTTAAAAGTTAAAAGTTGTTACATAGAGGATCTTTTAGCCGATGAGAAGACGGAGATTTCAATTGGGGGAAAAAAGGCTAGGCCAGCGAACTAGCTAGACAACAACCAGGCTAACATAAACCAGTAATACTGTAGCTGGATGGATGGCTTTTTGGCTAATGTTAACTGAGCTACTATCATGGATAAATTTGAGCTTTTAATGTTACAGTAAGTTAATGTTTCTACCACATGCTTTAGTAGGTTTGATGCAAAAGCAATTTACTTTTGGCCAGTTTCTGATGCAATGCTTGAGCGCCTACAAAATGTATACTCTGTAATGGATGTGATTTAACATGTAACAAAGTAAATTACTTAAGTCAAAACATACTTAAATAAAATTACCGATTAAAAAAAAAAAGTTATTTCAATTGTAATTGAAATGTGTTACTTCCACTGTTGTATAAATTAATAGTAATTAGTATCAATCTGATGTAAATTATGTGAGAATAGGGTCTTGAAAATAATAAATCAAAACTTTTATGAAAATATAATAGATTTTTGTTGATATTGTTGTTTTCCTCATGATGATCAATGAGTGGAGGTCATATTTTTTACTCTCCTTTTTATTTACTGCTACATCACCATCACTGTACATCTTGCCTTGTCATAGCTCCAAGGAAAAGCGAGATATCCACCATTTGAAAACAAAGTGTTACCTGCTCTTATAAAATTATTTATTTCACAAAAGCTGCACTAGTAAAGATTTTTATGGAAAAATCCAGCCATACTACTAGGCTAAATCACAAAGTAGGGCTGCAACAGAGAAGAGCGTCCCATCCCCACTAATTTAGTTTATCGATATTACTCTCTCATACCATCTTGTTATTCCATTTTTCTTTCTTTCTAACAGCCCTTGTCCTCTCTTCTTCCCTGTCTCTGACTCGCTTTCTTTCCTTTTAAGCTTCTTCTCCAATCCATCCCCTTCCAACTTCCACTCTACCTCATTTTTCTTTGAACCGCTTTCATATTCCTCTCTCCGTCCCTCCACCTCTCTCTCTCTCCATCCCTCCCCCTCTCTCTCATCTCTCCCTCCATCCCTCTCTGTCTCATTTCTCCCTCATCCCTCCATCTCTCTCCATCCCTCCATCTGTCTCTCTCTATCCACCTCTCTCTCCATCCCTCTATCTGAGTGAACCATGGGCGTGTCCTGCGCAATGGCAGCCCGCCGCCGACCCCGTCTCTGTCACCATGGAAACTGGGTCAGCTTCTCGGTAGCCATGGCAGTGAAGTGTGTGTGTGCGCCTGCGACAGGTGTGTGTGTGTGTGTGTGCGCGCACACGTGTGTGTTTGAATCTGTGAAAGGTATGTGTGTGTATGTGTATGCATATGTGTGTGAGTGAGTCGGTGACATGTGTGTGCAGGTTGGGGGGCATGCCGGAAATAGAGACAAGACAGGGGAGATGAAAGTGTGTGTGCAGGTGTGTGCATGTGCGCGTGTGTGTGCATGTGTGTGAGAGCGTGTGCGTGCATCTGTGTTTATGTGTGTTTATATTAATGTGTGAATCTGTGTGAGAGGTAAATATTGTTATAATATTATAATATTATTACTATTGACATCATAATAATATTGCATCACAATACTATTGACATTGTAATAATTTTGCATTACAGTAATATTGACGTCATAGTAATATTGACGTCATAGTAATATTGACGTCATAGTAATATTGCGTTATAATGATATTGACAATATTATTGCATTACAATAATACTGACATCATAGTAATATTGTGTTATAATAATATTGACATCATCATATTATGGCATTACAATAATATTGACATCATAATAATATTGTGTTATAATAATATTGACATCATAATATTATTGCATTACAATAATATTGACATCATAGTAAGATGGCATTATAATAATATTGATATCACAATAATATTGACATCATAGTAATTGTGCATTATAATAATATTGACATCATAATAATATTGCATTACAATAGTATTGACATTGTAATAATATTGCATTACAATAATATTGACATCATATTGCATTATAATAATATTGATATAATATGAGCAAGACCACTGCATTGCTGACCTGACCTGACAACAGCGTCTATAACTACTGAACATACGGCCTCTGCTTGAATAGTGTATAATGAAGACTCACAGATGCATTAAGGTGTTAAAAATCCTACTGTTTCCCCTCCCTCTCTCTCCTCCTCCTTCCTTTCCTCCTCCTCTCCTCCCTTACTCATTACCACAACTAATTAGGGATCTGTCAGACTGCTGAAGCTACCTTTTTTCCCTCTCTCTCCTTCGCTCTTATTCTTTCCCCATAAGCTTCATTTTCTCATTAGCCTCCCCCCCAACCCTCCCTCTCGCTCTTCCCCTCTCTCTCTATGGGAAGGCAGTGAAGTGGAATCATTGTCCGATTTGAGGTGATCGTCATGGTTGCCTAACCTCCCCCCTTTTCCTCCCTTCTCCCCTCCCTTCATCTCTCTCTGTCTCCTCACTTTTTCTCCTCATGATTAAGGGGTTCAGTGCCCAGGGTGGCACATCCATTGGTCTGCTTAAAGACAGGGTCATTAGCACCAACGAACTCCGTCTAGAGAGAGGAAGCAAGGTTAGGGTCATTGGTTGTCTGAAAAAAAAGTGCCAAAAAAAGTTCATATTGTACTACGAATGAGCAATGAAGGACCGATATGGGTTTTTGAAAGCCGATACCGACGGCAGTATTTTTGGATTGAAACTGCTGATAGCTGATTTTGTACCGATAATCAATATCTTTAAATTTGACCATTTTTATGTTAATAACTTCAAAACACTCCAAGGATTCAGAGTTTCCCCCTAGAATTGTATTCTTGTCAGGGTGGAAAAGCCTCTGAAACAGCATTTAGACCATCATGGGACACTAAAACTCTCCATTGAAAGCCAGACTAGCCAAGACTTTTAGGGTCAGCAGCTCCTTAAGGCAGGGTGAGGCAGGTGTCATTGCAGCTTTTACAGACTGACACCCCTGAAACTGTTGAGTAAAATACCTCTGCACCACACTGGAATCATTTTTCTTGTTGGCAAACCAATCATCTAACTCTATTTTTTGTCTCCATCTGCCAATTTAAAATGACTGCCCTGCCGTTCCTGCCTTCCTGGGAACAGGTAGTTGAACTCAATCAGAATACTAAGGTGATCCTGAATTGGTGATACCTGGTATCTCCACCTCTCTGACTTTGTGTCAGTTCTGAGAGTTTCTGCATAGAGTATATACACTCACCGAGCACTTTATTAGGAACACCTGTACACCTTCATATTCATGCAATTATCCAATCAGACATTCATGCGGCAGCAGTGCAATGCATAAGATCATGCAGATACAGGTCAGCAGCTTCAGTTAATGTTCACATCAAACATCAGAATGGGGAAAAAATGTGATCTCAGTGACTTTGACCGTGGCATGGCTGTTGGTGCCAGACGGGCTGGTTTGGGTATTTCTGAAACTGCTGATCTCCTGGGATTTTCACGCACAACAGTCTTGAGTTTACACAGAATGGTGCGAAAAACAAAAAACATCCAGTGTGCGGCGGTTCTGCGGACAGAAACGCCTTGTTGATAAGAGAGGTCAGAGGAGAATGGCCAGACTGGTTGGAGCTGACAGAAACGCTTCAGTAACTCAGATAACCACTCTTTACCTCCGCCAAGGAGGTTATGTTTTCAGTGCCGTTTGTTTGTTTGTTTGTCTGTTAGCAGGATTACGGAAAAACTACTGGCCTGATTTTCATGAAACTTCGTGGAAGGGTGTAGCATGGGCCAAGGAAGAACCCATTAAATTTTGGAGCGGATCCGGATCCGACTCACGAACAAGCAATAATAGCACGAACCTTGGCGGAGGTCTGTACTCTCCGAGTGCCCTTCTAGTTACAACTGTGGTGAGCAGAAAAGCATCTCAGAATGCACAACACGTCGAACCTTGAGGTGGATGTCACTTTGGTAGCTGGTTGACATTGAGCTGAAAGCTGATACCTACCCAGTATTAGTGTGGTGTTCCTAATAAAGTGCTCAGTGAGTGTAGTAAATACTAACTCTGGCTTCCACTGGCCTGATCCTACTGTAGATGTGTTGCCTAAGGTAGCCTGACTCCCCGCTTCTTTCTACATCATCAGACAAAATGGCAGATGTTGACCTGCGATGGAGAGGTCATCACAAGACATTTTCCCTAATCCCATTACACCGCCGCAGACAGAAGAGAGGAGGGGAAGCAAAGAAGAGAGAGGTTGGATGAGAAAAAAGGAAGGGTCATTAGAAAGAGGGATAAGAAGAATCTTATTGGTGTTCTTTGAAAGGTCACTGGCCTGAGTCTCGGAGACAGCGGCTGGTTTTTGAAACGAGGCGGCAGTAAAAGTGATATTACACTGCGGGCTGGTGTACAGCAGACTGACTGAGACTTCGTGTCTCTTTTTTGGATCGATCAGTATTACTGAAAGTTGCCCCCCCCCCACACACACCCTTAATACTATGTGTTTAATCATCAGTGCCGGTAATTAGCTGCTAGGACACATTCCTGTTCCCCAGACACTCACTCATCATCTCTCTCTCTCTCACTCTCGACAGCCAGTGAGAAGGGGAATGAAGAGAGGAGGAGGAGGAAGTAGTAAGGGGAGGTGGAGAGGAAGAGCAGGGCGGATGATTAGGTGAGGTGGACAGGGAGACAGGAAGACCAATCAGTAACAAATATGACACAATTACCTGTAATTGTAGCGCCCCCTTGGGCCAGTCAGTGTAATTCTGCAAGAATGCAGTGGTGAGATGCATCATTCTCCCAAGTTTCGTCAAAATCTGATCAGTGGACCAACAGACAAACAAACAAACACACAAACAAATAATCAAACAAACGAAAAATGTGGCACCCCTTGGACCAGGCAGTGTAATTTTGAAAATGCAAGAATGCAGTGGTGAGATGCCTCTTTCTCCCAAATTTTGTCAAAATCTGATCAGTGGACTGATGGACAAACAAGCAGACAAACAAACAAACAAACAAATAATCAAACAAATGAACAATGTAGCACACCCATGTGCCAATCAGTGTAATTTTGAAAATGCAAGAATGTGGTGGTGAGATGCATCATTCTCCCAAGTTTCATCAAAATCTGATCAGTGGACTGACGGACAAAAAAACAAATGAAAAAACAAACAAACAATGGGCCAATCAGAGTAATTCTGAAAAGTGCAGTGGTGAGATGCATCATATCCAAAAGTTTGGTCAAATCAGATCAGTGATATCTGAGATATTGTGTGTGATGGACAAATGAATGAATGAACGAGCGGACGGACGGACAAAAAAGGAGAGGAGAAACTTGAAGACAGGAAGCGTGGAAGAGTCAGGGGAAAAGAGAAAGGGATGGAAGAAAGAGGAGAAGGGGGGAGTCGCGGCAGGAGGAGGAGGGTGGAGGAGCCGTCCTTTGCGGAGGGCAGAAAGGTCGATTAGACAGTTTACAGACCGCCGTCACACAGAATTACACACCACACACACACGTGCAATCACAGACACACATAGAGACGTGAATGGCGGTTTGAATTTCATTATCGGGCTGCCAACTTGCCCATCAACCACCATGAATAAGATTGTATCACCTCCCACTGAGGGAATAGGCCTGAAATCACAGCTACATGCCGTAATCCTCACGTCTTCCACCCCAGTCGACTCTGTCCCTATTATAGCATCTTCGTTGCAAAAAATTTCCATCTCAATAAGTCACCCAGTCATGTGTTGAGTCTTAAAATCTGTTTTTCTTAAACCAAGTGAAAAAAATCTGCAAGTGAGGTGATACGCCCACTTGTTTCCAGTGCAAGTCAACTTGTTTCAAGTGTTTTCTTGGATCAAGTGACATTGTCTTGACACAAGTGAACCTCCTTATTTCAAGAAAGTGATCAAAGCAAGTGAAACTGCACTTGAAAAGAAGTGGAATTATCTCACCTTAGCAGATTTGTTTTCACTTTTCTTAAGAAAAACAAGATTCTAAGACTAAAATGACTTGTTGAGATAAATATATTTTTGCAGTGATGGACAGAGTGATGGAGAAGACGAAGTGGGAAAAAAAATGGCAACGGCGTAAAAGAAGACACGGAGCGGAGGAAAGTAGAACATTCAACAGCGCTAAGTGAGGAGTGGGAGATTAATGGTGGGATGCTGAAAGAGGACAGGAGAGATGAAAGAGAGGAGAGAGGGATGAGAGGATGAGACTGAGATGGGTTGTCTCCCGTGGCAACCCTCTGTTGCCCATGGACACACACACACACCCATGAATATTCATGAAGGTAAAAGGGAGAGAGAGCGAGAGAGAAAGACAAAGAGAGAGAGAGAGAGAGAGAGAGAGAGGGAGAGAGAGAGAGAGAGATTCATACTATATTAATCCCATTTCAATAAAGCATATTTCAATTAGGGAGCGAGAGGAAGGGGCGAAGAGATTAATTTTATATCAATTAATGCCATTTCAATAATACATATTTGAATTAGAGAGAGCGGAAGGGAGGGAGAGACAGAAGAGAGAGAGGGAGAGAGAGAGAGAGAGAGAGAGAGAGATATTTTGCTATAATTACATTAGCTGAAAGAATCGGTCCTGTCCATTGTAACCATTTTAACACTTAGGAAAGTCTAAAACTACATAGATGCAGGTTGAAACCGGTTGTATTATCAGTGGTTACCCAAGTCTCCCTCAGTCAGAGTGAGTGATGCTTACCTTGGATCGAAGGACACACACACACACACACACACACACACACACACACACACACACACACTCCATAGCATACAATAAAAGTGTGCCGCAGTGGGCCTGATGGACGTTTACCTTGTGCTAAAGGTTATGTCATTCTCAGCGAGGGGCCCCATGCAGCTGACCTTGGCAGATCAGACTGCAGCACTTTTCCCCTCTTTTTACACCACCTACCACCATGTAATATTTCCTTGTCTGTTTCTAAACTCACTCTCTCTTTTCTGTCTTTCTCTACACCATGTCTTCATCCCCACCCCAACACTCACATAGGCTAAACAATAAGGTAGAAACACATTTATCTCAGATGCAACAGAGAGAGATGCTATCACGACAGGATTTCTTCTTTTCGATGAAACAAAATGACTAACCTCCCCCATCTCTCTGTCTCACTATCTCTCACTTTGTTTCCTCAATGGCAATTCAGTTCATTCTTCTTTATTGTCAGACTGTTATGTACTGTTAAGTATTGCCAAAGCAATACTTAAGCAAACAATAAGAAACAATAACTACTACATAACAATAATTATCTTTGTCTCTCTCACTCTCTCTCATTTTCAAGTCAATTAAGCATTATTGGCATAAATGGTACATGAATTGTATTACTAAAGCACAGAAATTGAATAAAAATGATGAAATTAATGCAATACATAGTAAACATGTAAATAAACCTCTCTCCTCTTTATCTCTCCCTGTTTCTCCCCACCTCTCCTCTCTCTCTCTCTCTCTCTCTCTCTCTCTCTCTCTGTCTCTCTCTCTCTCTCCGTCTCTCTCTCTATCTCTCCCTCGTGCTGTCTCTCTCCAACGGTCGGCAGGACTACAGACGCGTTGGCACACGCGGGTGCTCAGAGCTCAGCTTTTTTTTTTTCTTGACTGACAAACCGATCCGTCGAATCAGATAAAAAGAATCCGCCTTTTAACAATATTGTAGCCAATCGGCGCGCGCAGGGGGCGGCCTTTATGCAAATGTGTTGGCAAGGGAGACGCAGCGGTTCATTCATCTTCTTCCAGAGAGAGAAAAAGGTGAGAGTTATCACGACGGTTAATTTTTACATGAGGGAGAAACTGTTTTGGACCAAAAGTTTGCCTTGAGAATATCCGGAAAGCAAAGAAGTGGCTTTTCTTTTGCAGCTAAAAGGATCTTATTCTTCCTCCAAACATTTTAGGGTAAGTGGAGGGCATGTTTTGTATTTACCAAAGCAAATACGCTCTTTGCGCCATGATGTTAATGTGTCGAAGTGTTGGTCAAACAGTGTCAGATATGGACTCATTTGCCATTATTCGTATGCAACAGAAGCTATGAAATGAGAGGGGGAGAAAGAAAGATGTGGGGCATTATTTACCATTTCGTGGACACTTTGCCTATCAGTACCATGACTGTATGTTTTTTTTAGCATGGCCCCAGGAGGTGCCCCCCTATGGGAAGTGAACCCGTAACCCTGGCAGTGTTAGTGCTATGTTCTTCTGTCGACCTACACAGGAGTCAAGTCAGTTTTGTGAAATGCCCTGGTGCATCTTACCCAGAGCGAGTTACAGTGAGTGAGCATGTAGGCTAGAGGGTTCAGTGTCTTGCTCAAGGACACTTCGACAGGGCGCGTGGCTGTAGAAGTGATTGAAACCCGGGACCTCCTGGCTGCATCTCTCCCTGCCTCCCCGTCCAAAAGACAAGGGGCACTTCAGAGACAGTATTTGCCGTGCTGGCAGGAAATCACACATACGCACTCCGTGTGGTGCGCTGGCATGTGTTGGACATCAGTGAGTCATTTTTAGCAGAATGCTCTTTATGTCTTCGGTGTGGATTAAACATGTGACTGAACTACCGATATTTACACAGAGTCTACAGCGAGGATGTGAAAATTAGCTCAGGAAAGTCAGCGTTAGAATGTCCTTCATGCTCTGGGAGCAATTAATGCTTCAATAAAATAAGGCTACCTGCGTGTGGCACCACTGAAAATGGATTGGTTATGTATGGCACAGTTGACTCCTGCGCATGCAAAGAGCATGTAAGCGTGTTAATTGAGTGAGAGAGCATGTTTATTTATACATAGCTGCATATGTGTGTCTGTGCTGTACATTATTGAATGCATGCAGTTGCAGGTTCATATGTTTTGCCTCATATTGGTCTAACTGGAGAACTGTAGAATTTAAATGCTTATAGCTATTAACTATGGTAGAGTGGCTATATGTTTGCAAAAGGTCTATTTTCAGACACCAAGTAGCTGTAAGTCTCACCGTTTTGCCTTCAAAGTCATTTTGGGTTGACCTGTGTGAATAAAGAGAGAGAGAGAGAGACAGCAGGCTGAACAAGTGGTTTAGCTCTATCCAGTCCTGTGGATGACACCAGGACCTATACAATCAATAGGACCAGCTTCTATATGTACAGTGTGTGTGAGCTTGTTCACATTATTGATGGCCCTCATTTGGCGGCTTATCATGGGGTCATATCAGATGAGCCATTTGCATCACACAAACTGACTGTGTGTGTGTGTGTGTGTGTGTGTGTGTGTCTCCATGCATGCCTGGTCTGTCTATGTGTGATGTAGCATTAATTGATTTTGTTCCTATGCGGTGCAATAATTGATTCTGGGGAAAACATACAAATCCAATCAAAACACAAAAATGCATGCGCACACAACACACACACACACACACACACACACATGCGTGATGGGCACATCCATGACAGACAGGTGGTGACAGTGACCGCTCAGTTTGGTTCTGTATCCCTTTGGCAGGCAGCCTTTGACTGAACAGGAGTAGGTCATTAGTCTATGGTGGCTCTCAGGGCTGAAGGGTACATGTTTCTCTGCTGTTTTTTTTAGTTTTTTTAGGCTGGGTGGCCACTAGTTTTGTACATTTCTGAACCCACATAAACAAATATTATGCTATAAGTGATGCAGTCTTTCAGTAGGGATACTACAAGGTGCTGCAGCGGTTTGAATTTTAGTTTGGGTTGGTAGTACAACAAAATTAAGCCTAAATCCATGTATGTCAACTTGTAGCTGAGCTGTTGCTCTGCTTACACTGCATCCCCCTTTTACACACTCCTGACAGAGAGTGTATACTTATCAAGACTAGGGCTGTCTCAAGTGGAGCTCAGCACCCCATGAAGTGGCTTACTAGTGCCACAATTAGGGTCTTATTCAGTACCATCTTCTCTTCCAGAATATCTCTGGTGAAATCGTCACATTACTGAATCTCCCTCTAATATTATCAGGGCTTTAAAGGAATACACCAGGTTTTTGGGAGCCGTTAGTCAACTTATTCGTTAAATGGTGAGAACACAGACACCAAAATCATCCATGTGTCCCTGGTAGGTTGGGTTCTGTTACCCGGTTCCGTCTTGGAACCGGTTCCAACTTAGCAAAATATCTGGATTCGTTAATCCCCATGTCGAACTGATGCTCTTATTGAATCCCCCCCATCCCTCTCCCTTCCCCCCCCCCCGATGATGTCATACGCTTATGCCAGTTTTGAACAGGCAAATAATTTATTTTTGCTTGTATTGCCTGTCATAACTTTGGGTAGCTAATTAGGTAGCATTAGTTGAAAATAAGCTTAAAAAACTATAAATCTACTGTCAAAGTTACCATGAACACCAATGATGAGTGCAGCCGTTCTCCAAGCATCGTTTTTGAGATGTTTATTCCTGTAATGTAATTCCTGTCAAATAAAAGTTGTAGACAATCTTTGAATAGATGAAATCAACTTCTCGTCCCTTTCGCACTTGCTAGGCAGAACTATTATTCATGAAATGAAATCACATTGGTGGGAAAACGAGGAAGCATGCAAATCTGCTGATCTGTTGACAGCCAAGTACCATGAAAAGTTAAGTCGTGGCGACCAGCTTGTTGAGCGTCCACACATCGGCCGAGCTTCCCTGGTCGCTCAGATCTATAGGAAACGAAAGGACTTTCGGTGACTTCGGAGACTGTGTACAGCTAAAAGTTACTGCGCACTGGATGAATACGTGGTTGCTCACCTGAAATGCTTACAATAATAACCTTGCACTCAGAAAAAAGCTAGAGTTCTCCCATCAGCTATTCTGAGTTAATAATTTTCCAGTCTTAAAATGTATGAATGAATCTACAGGCCTTACAATAAAAACTATTGACAAGTTTTTATTACTAAAATGTCAGTCTTCTTACTTTAGATAATGCTAGTCGCCTACTATCACTCAACATATACCACAGGTAAGTTGACCAACAGGACAATCTCCCAAAAAAGTTAGGTTAGTTAGTTTGTTATTTGAGAGTCAGACAATGTGCTCTTACCTCCCCACCATTTACCATAAGAGGTGGAAAATATAGTACAGTTATACGTAACAGCTAATTGACTTGAGTCACACAGATCACTAGATGGGAAAAACACATGATTACTGTGGCTTCCTCCTCTCTGGAAAGACCTATTGATCCATATTTTGTACAGCACAATACATGTCAGCATGGAACAGCATGTCATGGTACAGTGTCCTGCCTGTGTGTGTTTGTTTTTCCCTCCGCTTCTCTCTTTCTCCTTTCTCTAGCAAGGGATGAATGATGTTGTGACCCCACCACCCCCCACTTTGTGTATCCCTCTCTCTTTCTCTCTCTCTTCATATCACGTCCATTTTGTCTCCCAACAAAAGCCTGTGGCCAGGTGTACTATGCGTCTGTCTCATGCATCACTGGCTCAGTGTGTCAGTGTGTGTGTGTGTGTGTGTGTCAGTGTGTGTGTATGTGTGTGTGCGTGTAGGGGGGCGGCACACATGCTGCATGTGTGTGTCTCTTGACTGATTGATTCATTCATTCCTGTCACATGCTTTATTACACAGGGAGACAGATGTCGGAATATAAAGACGTGTGTGTGAATGCGTGTACACACGCACACACACAAACATATACACACACGCTCTAAAAGCTCCTCTGAGCTCATGGATCGACCGCTGGTGGTTGAGCAACAACAAAGGAATGTTGAGTGAGGGAGTTTCGCATCACTGCTGAATAGCTGATGAAAACCCCCAGTTATCAATGACCACCACTGGTAGAGTATCTTCCAGTGGCTTGACAGATACAATATAATGCCATCATATAGGAGTCAATTACAGAGTCGTTCAATCAACTCTATAAGGAACACTTAACTTTGACCTGTATATGACCTGCAAGCTCATGTACAGTATTACCTGGTCATCACTTTGTAATTCCAATGGATATAATGGATATTTCTCTGTTTCTTTGTCCAGAAAGAGTCACACAAAGTTTCAGTAATAGGCCTGTGAAATAAAGTGACACCTATAGTAGCAGACAAGTTTTGATCCCCCACCCCTACCCCATCATGCATTCTTCATGGATGAATCTTGGGATACAACCTAACCTAGCTCATAACACAATATCTATGATAATAGCCCATCAAAATCATTCCATAATGCTAAAAGTCACACATTATGTACATGCCAGTAGGTCAGCATCACAGACAGAAAGCCTTTGTTTCATTGTCTTTCATAGATGTTTTAGTAGTAGTAGTGGTGGAGCTGACAGTAATGAAACATTGTGGGTTTAAACTTTCCAAATGAAACATTTACTAGTGGAGGATAGTGCAGGCACTTGCATAACTCGTGTCTCCTGTGTAGTTGTTTCATTTTGACTGTGACAAAAGTCATAAGGACTCCAGGGCTAAGAATATGTTCATGTATTGGCACTGAAGTTAAAATAAAGTTGCATAACCCAAGTCTATACTAGATTTACTAACAGGCATTTTTAATCAATATGAACAATCCCATCGCAACACAGCCTCCCTATAGCAACTATTCTACCATAACGTGCAGGCTAATAAACAGCTGAGTTGTCTTTTTATAAATCCAGTCACAGTTGCAGTATCACTGACTCATGGCAGAGACATCTGCTGGGAATTACCAAGTCATTACCACAAAATAAGTGATCTGCGGGGATGTTAATGGTGGATGAGCTTCATTGCTACGTTCAGTAACACTTTACAATAGTGTTAGAATGGAATCTAGGATGTACAATAAGTTTTAACCACTGAAACTCAGTGACCTTGGTTTCAAAGACAGATATCTGGTGATGTACATACACATACACACATTTCTACAGGTGAAATCCTTAAATTGTAGAGCTGTGGAGAAAATAAACCAAACATCAGTAAAAATACCCAGATTATATTACCCATAACAAACAATCTTTCAAGTGCATTATGATGCCATATCTTTTAGTACATAATATAGTAATACACACGTTCCCATGTATTTTTTTAGTGCATTATGGTATCATACAGATGTGGCTCAAGGCATTGCCATCCTATTTAAAAGTGGAGCTTGTCACACTGGTCTCGGTTATTAAATTGCTTCAAAATTTCCATGTATCTTTGTGCTTTTTTTTTTCTTTTTTTTTTTTTCTATTACAACGAATTGGCCCCAAATTCTTTATGGTTGCTGTAACCAAATTGAATCATCTTGTGTATCTAAAGGAGATTACGACTTGCAGTAAGGGAATGTGTCTGGCCAGTCAGTGAGCTCAGAGGAAAATTATTGCTTCCTAGTTCCCACCAATGAAGAATTTTCAAAAGGCGCTCAGCAGTTCATCAGTTGGCCCTATCGAAGACTGTATCACATTCTGCATGCACCTTTAATCCTACTCCGGATGAGCTGGAGCAAACATAACATAACATTACATAACATAACATAACATAACATAACATAACATAACATAACATAACATAACATAATAAAAAAAAAAAGCAGGGTAAGTTGGTACATAACTGAGCAACACTTATGTCTGGTGCTTGAAGTTGTATACTTTGTATCAACAATGTTGCTACATCATTGTATAGCAGTTTAGGGGATTTTCATTTAGTTATAAGTTGTGCTTTTTTTTCAATGGATAATATCCACATTAATACACTGGACTTAAAGTGAGGTGCTACCTAGCATTGATGTTTCTCTCTTGCCAAGACATACTTTGGACAACAATGGTTCTCAAAGTGGGGTCCAGGGACACCCAGGGGTCCTTGAGGCACTCTCCAATTAAAATTAAGAATAGTTGAACTTAATTGTTATTTAATTCACTAGAAACTCTTGCAATTAGAGAATTTATAAGAATTACTATTCTTTGTCCATGACATGAGAACCCCTGCTTTTGAACTCACATTCCTGTCTTAAAGGTGCTATGTTTAGCATGTTAAACATCAACATATCGCTGTCTAATTGTGATACCTCGGTATAATGTAAACAAATTAGAACATGGTTGAGATGACTGGTAGCCTCTCTGTCACACCAGTGGCATTGTTGGTGCTAATGTTTCTAAAAATGAAGACCACATTTCCCATAAACCCTATTGCTTCCTGTTGCAAAAAGATTATCTTTGCTTCTTTTGGCCAGATTTTTTCTCTTTTACTTTACTGAAGAGGATAAACACGTTGGAAGTGCATTTTCCATCAGCCTTTCACTCCTTCCATCATCTGTCATTGTGAGAAACTTTAGCCCCATTTGCGTTGGAAAAACAGCACCCTTGTCCTGTTTTGTGCTGTAAAGCAATCCTGCAGATTTCCAATGAAAAAAACCCTGAATATATAATGCAGTGTAGAGGCTGCTAGGCTGCCTATCTTCTTGCTGATGGTCTCGTTTAATTATACTAATGTCTCAAGATTACTGTGGTAATGATTTATTGATTTTAAAATGATACACATAGCACCTTTACATACAATGTAATGGTTTTGACAATCTTCAGTAGGTTGCAACATCTTGCCACCACTCTTTCGGTTTCTGGACACATTCTCTTCGGAGTGTATCATAAAATGTTTATGTTAGCAAAGGATATGAGAGGATAGTTTTCAGTACAGGAGCAGGGCTAAGCGCTTCAGGCATTTGTCCGATGCTCTGCTTCCCCTGTTCCCTCTCACACACTACAGAATACACAATAAATGCACTCCAGCGTGTGTGTGTGTGCATACAGAACATGGGTATACTGGTTAGGAACTGTTTTTATCTAGCACTGAAACACCTGAGCCTTACAGCCAAACAGCTCCCAACCAGTGCTTATGTAATACAGGAAGGTGTGCGTATGTTTTTGCGTGTTTGTGCGTTTGAGCATGCGTGTATGTGCCTGTGCGCTGGCATCGTTCCGCCTCTGCTTGTGTGTTTAAAGGTGTCGCCGGCATATTATCAGCAAGATTTAACAAGGCTGTACGGGTCTCATAGGGCGCAGACAGAAACAATGGCCGACAATTAGAGCAGCGCTTAGACGTGAGTCACCCGGCCATCAGTAAATGTGTAGCAATTGTTGCAATAAATAAATACTGAAATGAATAAATGATGTTTTGGAGATATGGGAGATAAAGGTTAGCTGTGTTCATCCACAGAGAGACTGAGTCATAAGGACACAAACACACACACACACACACACACACACACATACACCCCGCTCTGTCCCCTGTGTTTCTCCCCAGGCTCGACATGCTGCCTGGTCTTAAATTAGAGTTTGAACCGTGCTGAGGTGAGCTGCGTTTCTATAGCGATGCATCCTTCCTGCTCCACTCACTAGAGCGAGAGAGAGAGAGAGAAAGAGAGAGAGACAGATGGAATGATATGGAAATGATAGGGAGCAACACCTCAATAACAACATGTCCTTTAATAACACTGTAAGTGCATCTACATGTACGTCATCCATGTCCACGTTCATAGGCCGTATTCACAGAGCTCTCGCTGTTGGCCCTAGGGTTTGACTGACTTTTGAAGGCCAATACTGATACCGATATTTTTGGATTGAAGCCACTGATAGCTGATATTTTGTGCCGATATTCAGTATCTTTCTCTTATTTCTCGTCAGAGTGGAAAAGCCTCTGAAACAGCATTTAGCCTGTTGGTCATTAGAACTCCACTGAAACCCAATACTACTACAACTACTACTACTAATAATAGTATTAACATTCATGCCTGTGTAATCGGATCAAAATGTCATTATAATCAATTCAGGTTAAGGGCTTCCAACAACCAGTGTATTATTGATCAATTCTACAATAGTTATGTAATAAAACAAACTGCATCATATCCATCATATCAGAGGTGGATGACACTGTCTGGCCAATATCTGTATCTATTTTTAATACAAAGCCAATATCAGCCCCATATACAGCATAAGCAAGCAAATCGGTCAGACCCAGTTGGCTGTTGTTATACTGACTTTTTTCTAGGAAAGGAGGTTTGTATGGTGACAGAGGGACTGTTCTGATTGGCCAAAAGCTACAACCCCCGTCCCATGGCAGTTTGGCAGCAAGTGGGGCAACTGTTGTCAGGATAACTGATTATTCTCCGTTACTTTTGATGGTTTGGTGTGCCGCCATGAAGACCACTCAGAATATGTTCCAGTCGGTCTATCATCCACACCTCCATAAGCGCTGCGACTGGCTCTCCACCTCTCATTACATTTCTCCATCTTCCTATTCGCTCTGCTCTCTCTCTCTCTCTCTCTCTCTCTCCCTCTCTCTCACACACACACACACTTGACAGTTTAGTTCATGGCTAGGGCTGGTATTGGACTGGTATCCTATTGATCGTTCCCCTATTGCTATGGCCTATTGTACTTTTTCCACTCTCACAAAAGACTATTGTCACTGCAAACACACACATTGGCGTGCGCGCGCGCGCGCGCGCACACACACACACACACACACACACACACACACACACACACACACACACACACACACACAGGACATGGATACTGTATGTGAGGCCTCGCTTCCCATTTTTGCTCTCTTTCCAACTCAATTACAGCTTTTGCCAGCTAATCATTTTCAGTCACGGTGACACCAACATTGTTCCCCTCCGGGCTACATTCAGTTAAAGCCAGAGTCCCTAAGCCTCACAATAATGATGAAGTTGGCCCACCGCTTTCCAGCCTTCTCTTTCTCCTTCACTGCAGCCTGTTAAAGTGGCTGTCCTGTAGGGAAAAATGTATTCTGCGCTAGTGAAAGACTATTTGAAAGGCTATTGTGCGCGCATGACATAAAACGTGCGCTCGAGTTGCATAAAAAGGGTCCAAATAGATGTAAAACATGCAGACGTAATAATATATAAAGACGGTACAACTGCACCAACGGCTTCTCTGTGACTTGGTGTTGTAGAGCTTTAAGCGTTACAAAGTCTATATTGTGCCAAGTGTATAACATCCCTCCAGCCCGCATATTGACAACAGTATAGCCCATTAGCTCTCAATAGGCAAGGAGTAGACAGCAGGCGAGGATAACTCATCCTGAGTTTTTACCTGAAGTAAAGCTTAATCAATTAATCTGATTCAACAGAATATAGCAACTAAATGTAGCAATGTAGCAATAAAACAAACTCAACACAATTTCAATAAAAAACAAATAAATCAATGCAATCGATTAAATTCAACAAATTATGGCAAGTGGGTGAAATCAAACTTGCTGAATAAGCGAAATTGAACACAAGCTTTAAGCACATTTTCATTAAACTGTGGTCACATGTTAATTTGTTTGCACAAATTATGAAATTGAGTACACAAAATAATTACAGTGAGGGCACAAATTAACGTCTATATGTCTACCTCATATCACACAATACCATCTTGTACCCTTGATGTAGGAAATCATGGCCCCAAAATATAGATTATAGATCAGTAGAGTTTTGACCAGTTGGTCCAGAAGAGCAGTATTATAACCACCGCTGTCCATTTGATCTCAGATCTCTAGCATCAAGCCTATGGTTTGAATTGGGAGGTTAAATTAGGGGCTGTCTGGGCGCCCAAGCCAGGCAGGACACACTGTATATATTATTTGCACTTCCATGTAACAATAATACTGTCCTTTACTGTGATTATGTGTATGACAGTAGCATTGCTGTATTTAGTAGTATTATGGCTTTTATGCAATGGTTACTAATACTGTTTAACACACAAGAAAATAAGAAAGATTGCTAACTAGCCCCCTGGTTGGTGCGTGTTGGCGGAGCAACCAATTCACTTATTCATAAACTATGGCTA